>NC_041393.1:456840302-456910407 GCF_002162155.2 Triticum dicoccoides
CTAACTACACCACCTCCATTAATGCATCTCCTTTCTCTTTTTCCTTCCCCTCCACTAGTTGAAGTTGTCTCCTCCCAAATTTGGTAGCTAGGTAGATGTAGGATTTAGTTAAGTGACCTATTTGCCCCCTAACTAGATCTATCTTTGTCAAGAAGAGCTTTGTGCACTTTTGATCTCCCTACAACATCATCTCCACCGTGTGCTCGATCTCGAGATAGAGGTGATGAAAATTTCATGCTTTTGAAAAATGGAAATATGTTTATGTGTGTGTGATATGTTTGTGGAAATTGTGTGTGTGGCATGAGTTGACGCCAAATTGTGCTTTTGAGTTGCCTATGTTTTGCCGAAATGTTGATTTATTTCCGTTTCGGCGAATTCCCGGCAAACTCTAGATCCATATATGTCCTATTTTTAGAGAAGGTCATGCCGAATTTTTGTATGACTTTAATGCATGCACGCATTTTTATAATCAATTTGTTTTATTATTACCATGCAGACATTCATGATGGTCAGTGGAACGATGGTGGACAGGTGGTTGTGATCGGCGGTGCAGGACATGAAAGAAAATAACCTGACAGAGGCTTTATGTCCGTGTCGGAAATGCAAAGGAATAATTTGGCTCGACCCCTGTGACAATGGTCGTGTCAAAGCGCACCTGCTCATGACTGGTTTCATGGATGGCTATACTCGGTGGATAACTGAAGATGAGGATGACGATGTTGAGGATGCCGACGGGGCAGGCAATGATGACACGGTGCAAGACGAAGAGATGATCGATAATGGCGGCGGGGAAGAGGCCGGACATGGCGGCGGAGAAGGGGCCGGACATGTCGGAGGAGAAGGGGCCGGACATGTCGGCGGAGAGAATGACATGGACTACACGCAGCAGAGTTCATCGGTACTAAGTTCAATCGTGCGGGACCCTCATGTTCAAGCATTGCTTCGCAAGGAGACGAGTACAGAGAGAGCTGCTTCTAGAGAGGAGGCTAAGCTGGAGCAACTGGTGGTAGACTCGAACACTCCATTGTATGATGGTTGCAATCCCGAGGTGACCCGCTTGAGTTTCACGCTCCAACTCCTGAAGACGAAGGCTAAAAACAAATGGACCGACACTAGCCTCGATGAGCATCTCAAGTACCTAAAGGATGTTCTTCCCGCGGGTAATCTATGTCCTACTAGTGTTGATGAGGCCAAGAAGATCGTGTGCCCTCTTGATCTGCCACACGTTAGATACCATGCATGCATCAACGATTGCATAATTTATCGGAAGGAGCACGCGGAAAAAAAAAGTTGTCCGGTGTGCAATGCTTCTCGATACAAGAAGCCGGGAAGAAATGTCCCCAGAAAGTTGTATGGTACTTACCGATCACTCCCCATCTCCAGAGGAATTTTGTAGATCCCAAGGAAGCAAAGCTAATGCGCTGGCACGTGGAGAGGAAGAAGCCCGACGATGGAGATGATCCGAAGCTGAGACACGTGAAGGATGGAAGCCAGTGGAGAGCGTTGAATAGCTTCTATCGGTATTTTGAATGTGATGCACGGAACATCATGCTCGGCGCGTGTACCGATGGCATGAATCCGTTTGGCAACCAGAACACCAACCATAGCACATGGCCCATGTTTGTATGGATGTACAACCTCCCCCCTGGTTGTGCATGAAATCGAAGTACATTGACATGAGCATGCTTATTCAAGGGCCGAAAAAACCAAGAAATAATAATAATTTGTATCTGGGGCTACTTCAAGAGGAGTTAGACACGTTATGGAAAACACCGGCCAAGACATGGGACGCCAGGAAAGGCGAGTATTTCAACATGAGAGCCGCGCTGATCACGACAGTGCACGACTATCTCGGTTACGGATATGTGGCAGGCCAGGTGTGCCATGGATATTGCGGATGCACGCGGTGCATGGATGATACGACGTCTCAACAGCTAACGTCAAGGAAAGATGGCGGGTCTGGGAAAATCGTGTACATGGGGCATCAAAGATGGCTTGAACAGGACGACCCGTGGAGAAACCGTGGAGATCTATTCAATGGTCACGCTGAGCATCAAGGACCTCCACGTAAGCGGAGCGGTGCCGAAATCGATGAGCTGTTGAAAAACTGGAAGGAGTGCCCCGTGCCGGGAAAGACGACGAGAAAGGAGCTGGAGCCACTGCTGAAGGTATGGAAGACGAGGTCTGTGTTCTGGGACTTGGAGTACTAGAACAAACTCGATACACCTCATTCCCTTGATCAAATGCATATCTGTAAGAATGTCTTTGAGAGCTTGCTCACAACACTGATGAATATGCCGGATAAGACCAAGGATGGGCCGAAGGAAAGAAAAGACTTGCAAGATTTGAAAATCAGGGAAGATCTGCACATGCCGCCCCGTAAAATGCCAGACGAGACAGAGACGGAGACAGAGGCATGGGAGAAGAAGGGCAAGAAAATAAAGAAAGAGGATTATTGCCCCCCTTCTTGCTTCACCTTAAGTCAGGCTGAGATCAATCAATTCTTTAAGTGCCTTACCGGAGTCAAAGTTAGCTCCGGTTACTGTGGCAAGATAAGCAGATATCTAGACACGGACAAGAAAATGTTCAGCGGGATGAAGTCTCATGACTGTCATGTGATGATTACACAGATACTACCTGTTGCCCTTAGAGGGATAATGGACAAGCACGTCCGTGACACGCTTATTGGTCTCTGCAACTTTTTCGACGTCATCTCTCGAAAGTCGATTAGTGTGAAGCAGCTCCGAAGGCTACAGGAAGAGATCATTGTGATACTGAATGAGCTTGAGATGTACTTCCCGCCCGCGTTCTTTGACGTAATGGTGCATCTGTGTGTCCATATTGTGGATGACATAATAGACCTGGGGCCGTCATTCCTGCACAACATGATGCCGTTTGAGAGGATGAATGGGATCATCAAAGGATCCGTTCGTAACATGTCCCGTCCGGATGGAAGCATCGTCCAGGGCTATTTGACACAAGAGTGCATCTCTTTCTGTGAGAATTTTCTATATGGCGTAGACCAGCCGCCTGGTGTTAGTGTTGGTTTGCCCATTAACAAGCACGATGGGAGGCTCGAAGGAGATGGTCACTGCAACGGTCACAGGGAACTGCACGTGGCATACTCAGATCGATGCAACGACTTTGACAGAGCAAACTTGGTAGTGCTACAACACCTAGACGAGGTAGATCCTTTCGTGGCACTGCACAAAGAAATTATCGCAAAGAACTATCGTGACCGGGGGGTATGCAGGACGAACGCCGAAGTTACTAGAGAGCACAACTCCACTTTCCTGCATTGGTTCAAAGAGCATATTATTGCTAATCCCCCGGAGGAGGGCTCTAAGGATGGATTGCTCATATACGCCTTAGCACATGGCCCCTCGCCCAGCCTCGTAACCTATCAGGCATATGATGTCAACGGATACACGTTCTACATGGAGGCCAAAGATATGGACAGTGATGATCAGAACTCAGGGGTGACGATGGAATACATGACCGGCAGCGACAACGGCGCAACTGAACGATTTTATGGAATGGTCGAGGAGATCTGGGAGCTTGACTACTCTGGACTGCACAAAATGACGATGTTCCGTGTCAGATGGGCAAAGAATGTCGAAAGAGAAAACCGGATTTTCACTACCATGAGTATACCCGACGCCAAGAGCGCTACCGTGAACGATATCGCAAAAAACGAGCCATGGGTACACGCTAAGCACGTGACACAATGCTTCTTCATAACCGACCCATGCAATCCCAGTCATGTTGTCGTGAGGAGAGGCAAAAGGAACATCATTGGAATGGATGGAGTCGCCAACGAGGAAGACTATGATCAGTACGGCAACCCAATGAGGGAAGATGACGATGATGATGAAGTATACGTCAAAAGCAGAATCAATACTACATTACCTAAGAAAAATCATACTCCATGGAAAAGGCAAAGTCACAATGAGGGGCTCAATTATTCTTCGATGAACAAGAAGGGAAAGAAGCTGACTCAAAAACGAAAACGTCGGCGCTGAGGAACCGTATGTTATCGGTCAAATGATATAATATATATATATGTTCCTATTTTGTATACACACTTAGCCATTATTATGCATGGGTCCAATGATGTAATATATATGTTCCTATTGTGCATACATATTTAACCGTCAAATGATGCAATATATATCGCCCTCCCTTCATTCACTGCTCTCGGGAAATAAAAGTGGGAGAAAATAAAGGAAAAGAAAAAGGAAAACTGGCAGTAGTAGTAGCGCATTTCGTATAAACCGCTACAGCTACTGAAGGTAGTAGTAGCGCATTTTGTATAAACCGCTATAGCTACTGAAGGTAGTAGCAGCGCGTTTTGTCCAAATGCGCTGCTGCTATGTCCACTTAACCCAAAATTCTCACTATCCCTACTTCATCCCGCATTTTTCCCCCAAATCCCCACTCTCTCTTCCCCCATCGCTCGCCCCTGACCCCGGCGCAGATGCTCACCCTGACCCCGGCGCTCGCCCCCGACCCGGCCCTCGCCCCCGACCCCGACCCCGATGCTCGCCCCCCACCCGGCCCTCGCCCCCGACTCCGGCGCCGGCGCTCGCCCCCGACCTAGGTGCTCTCCCCCGACCCGTCGGCCCTCGCCTCCCTCCTCTTCTTCCTCCCCTCCCAACCTCGGCCGTCGTCGGGCCTGCCTCCTCGCCCCTGCACCCTCTGTAAACCACCCCTCTCTCTGCTAGGGTTCTTCGGTTAATTTACTTAGGTTTTAGTTAGGGCAGTATGTTAATTAGGTTATCTATTTAGTTATGAATTTAGCTAGGTTTCAAAATTAGCTGAATTTATATGCAAATTTGAACTGGACATGTGTTATGTGGATATGTCATGTTTTGGACATGTCATGTTTGGAAAATGATCCGAGTGGCCTATGTTACGCCGGAATGTTGACTCATTTCCGTTCCGGTGAATTTCAGGCGCTCGATATGTCCATTTTTTAGCAAAGGTCATGCCGAAATTTCCCGTGAATAAAGGCATGATTTGTGCTACATAGTTAGCATATCGAGTGCTGGCACATAGATTTCTTTTTATGTCATTTTTCAGGTATTCATACTTTTAGAACTAAATGAGGACACTTAATCATAGGAAACATGTCGAACAACGAAGAAACTGGGCCTTCTGACCAAGATGCAGACGAGATGGATTATGAGGGTGAACAAGAGTACCTCCACTATTTGACTGCTAAGCAAGGTTTGCAGCTCGGCCTCGATGATGGTACTGACGCCGACATCGACACTGACGGCGCCGGCACCGATGGTGGCGCCGAGACCGGTGGGGAAGGTACTGGCGGGGAAGATACCGGCGGGGAAGGTACCGGCCCCGATGCCGCTACCGAAAAGAGGAAGCATAAGAAGCAGATGATACGAAAACCTACCAAACTAGGGATTGGACGACTTGTGATCACAAAGATGGCACCTGGCAAGTTTGAGCTGTTAGAGCCGGAAGAACCTCGCAAGTGCTATGGGAACCAAGTAGGATGCATCCTACGGGAATGCGCGAGAATCAACAACGATGACTTAAGGAGTAAAGAACATTTGACGCAGTTGCTCCTAACGAAGTTGCACAAGAGATTCAAGTTCCCCGACCGGGATGATAACATAGAAGCAACACCAGCTTGTAGCCGAAAGCCCTACTTCTCCTATGAGGGCCAAGTGGGACACCCCTCTCAACCGGGCCTTGAACGAACTTAAGGGACTCCCTTTGGGCCAGCGGCCGCAATATGGTCGTGTGCACGGCGCTGGAGACGGCGCCACATGGAAGGTGTTTTACAACGAGGGCCCGGAGGCCAAGAAGCAGAAAAAGAAGTTTAGTCAGGCGGACATCGACGCGAAGGTGAAGCTTGCGGTCGAGAAAAAAGCAGTTGAGGATGCGAAAAAAGCAGCCGAGGACAAATATGAGTTGCTACAGCAGGCAGTCAATGCAGCTGTAATTGCCTGCAGAAATGATTTTGCTACTAACTTGGTTCCGGTTATCATCAACTGGACGAAGGAAAATCCAGACAAGACGGTACATGATTTCCCGTTGCCCAATTTCGTCGGGAGCAATTCCATGAACAACAACACCATCGCACCATCACTTGCTCACGCAACCGAGCCTCCTCTCGCAGGTGCTCCTGCTCATAGCAGCCCGTCCTTAGTCTCAGGCGCTCTAGGTGGGCCTTCGTCTTTGGCTGAGCTCGACGCCGTCACGGTAATTACATGTCACACCAACATATATATATATAATATTCCATTTTTGTTGCCTTTTCAGTTGTTTTACGCCACAGACATATGTGTTTGCAGGCGAAAGAAACCCCGTTCACCATACTCTACTTGATCAAAGGCCAGAAGGTGGACGTGGGAAAGGGGATGATAATGGACCCCTCGCAACCCACGTTCCACAACCAGTCGATCCCCGCTGGGCACTTCAGGGTTAGCTTGACCAGTGTGAAATCGGGGCACGAGGATTTGCCTCCTCCAGTACAGCATGTGGGAGCAGACGAAGAGACCCCGCCGCGGATTGGAAGCTGCAAGGGTTGGGTGCTGCTATGGCCGAAGAATCTTATTTGTTTGGAGCCGGCCGAGAGCACACCAATAACCACACATCAACAAGCATGTGTGGAGACCACCATCCCGCCTACGCAATTACCAGCTCCTGTAGTGCCGGGTTAGAGCGGCGGGCGACATGATGAAGGGGGTGCAATAGTACTGGCTGATGTAATTTCTCCTGTAGAACAGAGAATGGATGATGAGACGGAGGTCGACCCTATGGATTTCCTGAATACAAACGCGTATGACTGTGACATAGATATGATGAGTCAACCATATGACGAATCGGGCTATCAGCTTGCTAATGAGGATATGGATGATATGCCCGGGCAGGGTCGTAGCAGGGATTGCAAAAAGTCTCTCTTCATGAAATCCTCACAGGACACGCCTGAAGATGTCGCCTCAACACAGGCTCAACTAGCTGGGCGTGAGGGTCGTACAGTACTTAGCCCGGGAACACTGGGGCAGGGGTTAAGGAAGGGTCTGGAAGGTGTGCCCAAGAAAAAGGAGAGGAAGAGATCGAGGAAGATAACTGCCTCCAAACAAGCCAGAGAACATAGCAGCCAGACGATGCATTCTGAAGAGCGTGTACCCGTGAAAGGTGCAGTCATGTTCCATCTCATGGGCGAGCCGATGCTACCGCCGAAGCCGCTGGAGGCACTATCAGGGGATCTCAGGAGACTGCACGACCATGTGCTGTCGACTGAGAAAAGCCTACTAGCCTCAAAGGATCCAGGATATCCGACATACGCGGCTCGTGTGCCTGAGGGAAGTGCTACGTCAAGACACGGCCTACGGAGGTGTTCTTCCTACGGTTTGACCATATCTTTGAGATGTTTCTAACAAGGCGGCTCGATTTTACAATCGTCCGCCTTTTTGCGCTACATATGAGCTCCGTCATGAAGAGTGAAGAAGTCTCGCAAATCTGTGTGGCGGATCCGTACTACATGCACGAGTCTTTCTTGAGTCTCGGCGACTTTGAGCGTGAAACTGCTAGGGAGTACCTCCAAAACTTCATGGTACAGAATAAGGACCGGGAAATTGTCCTCGTGCCTTATCATCCAAAGTAAGTCAGTTCCGGACAACCCTTTCGTACATTTCAATCATTCCTTCTCTCTCATATGGGGAATAATTTGAGGTGTCTTTTCCCCGCAGCAACAGGCACGCCGTCCTTATCGTTCTTTACCCGCAAGTCTCCCACACCGTTTATTTTGACCCTTCTAGAGACTACGAGAAAAGAGACTACACCCACATAATGAATATTCTAGATGATGCTCTCCAAGGCTTCAGCCTTAGAGGTGGCCACGTGCAGATCAGGAAACAAAGGAACAAGAATATGGGTTTCGCTCATAAAACTAACTTCTCCTGCATCCATGTCCCAAAACCAAGCAATAAGGATGGATTCTACATCGTCTATCTCATGCTTCAGTTCAACACGGATCACCAAAAGCTTCGCATGAGAAGCAGAAATGATGATCATATCCACAAGTGGCTAGAATCTCATGGAGAAGCGGATTATAAACTTAGAGATGACTTCTTTCGCATCCAAAGCGACATTGCGACGATCATCATGAAAGAAGTCGTCGATGAGAAGGGGATGTTCCACCACGGACCTATATCGCGAGCTGACGTCCGAACTCGCATAGGCATGCAACGTCTAGACCTCATGCCATTCAAGAAGCTAGGGTTCATCCTCGATGATATGTAAGGATGTAACTTCTAGTGATTTATGATGCCGATGATGATGATATGTGTCGGTTGAACTTGTATACTTTTTGTAGCGATGAAACTTCGTGATGTCCATGGTCCCTGCCGGACTTGCGTAACGCTACTTTGTTAGTTTGCGTATGATGACCGCCGTACCTCTAGTTAATTAATTTGCGTACTGTATGTTACATATAATTTCTAACCCTTTCTTTTTCGGTGTTGCTCTAGTATATTTTGTTGCATATATATGATTGTACATCCTCTTCATGAACATGCATCTCTAACAGGTACCTAGTTTCTTGATGGTGAGATGGAATTGCTATGTCGTGTACAAAGGGAAGGTTCCGGGGGTGTACAACGAGTGGCATGAGTGTCAGGCGCAAGTGAATGGGTTCACGGGTGCCACCCATAAAGGCTTCAAAAGCAGACAAGAAGGAGAAGCTAGTTACTTGAGGTTCACGCTAGCGCGAGAGAGGACTCGTAACCGCCACCTCATGTACTGCATAGTTCCGCTCTCACTCATAGTGATAGCTCTTCTTGCGTATACCTTTGTTTAGATTGATGACGTTGTTGTAGTTGCAAGTATTTTAGACTTGCATGTATCACTATTTTCGAGATGATGACAAGATACCACTTTGTGTTGGATGATGATTATGAGGAGACTATTTGTATGTATATGCTATGATTACATTTTGGTCTCACAGGCATTTGTATGTGCATCATGATGACATTTCTATGTGCTAAAGATTCTTCTATAAAGCCTGTTCAAATACAAAACAAATATGCCGAAAAAAACAAAAAACTACTTAAATTAGCAGTAGCGAGTGTATAAAAGTTAGCAGCAGCGCTGCGATAGCAGTAGCGCGTCCAGGCAAAGCGCGCTAGAGCTACTAGCAGTAGTGAGCTTCCACTAACCGCGCTGCTGCTACACTTGTGTAGCAGTAGCGCCGGTGAGCACGCGCTACTGCTATGTAATAGCTGTAGCGCCTTATTAGTAGCGCCACTCCCCGCGCTACTGATACACCTAAAACCTGCGCTGCTGCTAGACTTTTCCCTAGTAGTGGAAGGTTGATGCATTCACTCCCATCCTTTGGTTAAAGGACGATGCCAATTTTACTTGGGGGGCAAAACATCAAGAAGCATTCGATATGATAAAAAGTTATTTGTGCAATCCTCCGGTGTTGAAAGCTCCCAAACATAGAGAGCCCTTTAAGCTTTATATTGCGGTAGAGGAAGGTGTTATTGGTGCTGTTTTGACTCAAGAGACCGAAGGAAAGGAGCATCCTATTACTTATTTGAGCCAACGCTTATTGGACACCGAGACAAGGTATACATTTATTGAGAAATTATGTTTATGCTTATATTATGCTTGTACAAAATTGAGACATTATCTAGTGCCTAGTACTTGCATTATAGCTTGTCAAACCGATGTCATCAAGTACATGCTGCATAGGCCAATTCTTAGTGGTAGAATTGGCAAGTGAGCTTATGCTTTAATTGAATATGATTTGGCTTATGAATCTCTGAAATCCATGAAAGGCCAAATCGTTGCTAATTTTATTGTTGAGCATCGGATTGATGACAAGCATGATATTGATATAAACCTTGTCTCGTTAGTACCATGGAGATTAGATTTTGATGGTTCAGTTTGTAACAATGGCCAAGGTGTGGGTATTGTTTATATATCTCCTCATGGTGCTGTTTTTGAAGCCTCATGCCGTTTAGAATATTTTTGCACAAATAATCAAGCTGAATATGAAGCATTTTTATTCGGCTTAGAAATGTTGCTTGCCATAGGTGCTACACATATTGAGGCTTTTGGTGATTCATTATTAGTAGTGCAACAAATATCCAAAGTCTTTCAATGTTTTGACGAATCACTTAATGTTTATCTTGATAAATGTCTAGATATAATTTCTACTTTGGATTATTTTAGCATTGCTCATATATCTAGACATGACAATTGGAGAGCAAATGAGTTGGCACAACAAGAATCCGGCTATCATGTTGGTCATGGCATGTTTCATATTTCTCAAAGGCCGATGTCTAGTCTTGCCAACATAGGGGAGGCCGAATCGGAGCCCACCGTTTTGGCCACTAACGAAATATTTGATGTAGGAGAAAATCAAGACTGGAGGAAACCCATAATTGATTATTTGTGTGATTCAAGTAAGAGGGTGGATAGGACTGTTCGACGTATGGCTTTCAAATACACAATGAAAGATGATGGTCTCTATCGCTGAATGGTTGATGATGTTCTTTTAATGTGCTTCGACGAGGACCAAGTGAGAGTTTCTATGGGAGAGGTCCATGAAGGTATTTGTGGCACTCATCAGTCGGCTCCCAAAATGAAATGGTTATTACGACGTGCTGGGTTTTATTGGCCGACAATGGTTAATGATTGCTTCCGGTATTATAAAGGATGTGAAGCTTGTCAAAAGTTTGGTGATATTCAGTTGGCTCCCGCTGCTATGTTACATCCTATTATCAAGCCGTGGCCTTTTAGAGGTTGGGGATTAGACTTTATTGGAGAGATTCATCCTTCTTCTTCAAAGGGGCATCTGTTCGTGTTGGTGGCGACTGATTATTTCACTAAATGGTCTGAAGCAATACCACTCAAAAATATGATTCATACCGAGGTAATTCAATTCATAACTGAGCACATTATTCATAGATTCGGCATTCCTCAAACATTAACTATGGACCAAGGTTCATCCTTTATGTCACATCAAGTTAGGGAATTTGCCGAATCATATGAGATAAAGTTGCTCAATTCCTCTCCATATTATGCCCAAGCCAATGGACAAGCTGAGTCTAGCAATAAAATATTAATCAAGCTCATCAAGAAGATTGATGATAATCCAAGGAGATGGCATGAGCTATTGTCCGAAGCTTTGTGGGCACCCATAATCTCAAGGCATGGTGCTATAAAGGTAACTCCATATGAGCTCATATATGATCAAGAGGCCGTTTTACCAGTGGAAGTGAATTTGAATGCTTTGAGAATAGCCAAACAAAATAATTTATCGGCGGTGGACTTTTATAACGTGATGATGGACAATATTGATGAAGTCGCTGATAAACGTTTGGCTGCTTTGGAGGCCATAGAGAGAGATAAGTTTAGGGTGGAAAGAGCTTACAATAAAAAGGTCAAGTTGAAGACTTTTCAAGTTGGTGATCTCGTGTGGAAGGTGATTCTACCAATTGGTTCGAAAGACAGAAAATTCGGGAAGTGGTCTCCAAGTTGGGAAGGTCCTTTTAGGATTACAAGAGTGGTTCCTGGAAATTCATATTTGGTGGAATCCATACAAGGGACATGGTTACCTCGAGCTCTCAATGGAAAATATTTAAAGAAGTACCACCCAAGTGTGTGGCAAGAAGCCTAGATAGGCAACAACCGATAAATAACTATCGCCCTTAGCATAAACACGGACGATATATACTTATCGTCCTAAGAACATATAAATGGCCGATGGAGTGTTGACATCGTCCTTAGAACAAACTTCGTACAAGTTATTTTTCGGCGCGCTAGCTATGCCGAAAAACAGGGGGGCATGTGTTGACGCTCAAAAGTGGCACAGTCATAAAATTAGCATAGGCTGCATCAAGACTAATTCAAACTTATTATTGGAGGTCACCTCTGAATGGCCCTCTTTAAGAAGATCGAGATGGATATGAAGATGGTCTATAGCGGAGCTCAGATGTAATAGTTATGACAAGTTCGGAGATGCTTATGTTGATACCAGATTAAATAATGGCATGAAACTCAACTAAGAAGGCCTCTGATGGAAAACATTCCAACATGAAAATTGTGCTTCTCATCAAAACGGTGGATTTTGATATAAAAATCGTCTTAATCCGAGGTCGTATGCAACATGTGGAGGCAAAACAAGGTCAGAAACAGAAGCTGCAGAGTCATTTCGGACCGACCGAGTTGATTTGATTGGTGAGACTGAGTTGGTCCTAAAATTTACGAGAGAGTTGGTAATGTTGACTTGGTAGGACCGAAGCAAACCAATCGGTGAGACCGAGTTGATCCGAAAAATTACAGAAGGATACAGAGAGTTGGCAACATTCACTCGGTGGGACCGAAATGAACCAATCGGTGAGACCGAGTTGGTCTGAGAAATTATCAAAGATTCCTGACCGAGTTAGATTGGGGTTTTTGATATTTTGGAGGGAATTTTTAGTATTTTTCTTGTACGGGAAGTCAACCCACCTCATAAATAGATGAGAGGTGACGGCCGATTGCACAACACACAATCGAACAAATCAATATACTACATTTCCAAGTCTACATTTTATCTCTCCATCGTTTTTCTCTCTCTTTCTTCGCTATTCTTTGTGTTTGAGAGCTGCGAATATCGAGGCTCTAGGGGCGAGCGAATCGACCTAGGGCAGCCCATAGCCTCTGCACTCCCGGACGGGGTCCATCCCCGGGGTGTGGGGTTTCGGGTCTGCAAAAGTGCCCGTCGACTGTCTTGCATATCGTGCTGTCAGTCGGGTCTCCTTCGACGTGAGCTGCGGTGCATCACCCCCGGTGTCGAGGGTACACGTGACGTGTTCGTGTGTCAACAACTATTGCAAAAGATGCTTGGGAACACATTGTTTCTTTTTACAAGGGAAGCTCAAGCATTCAACGCTCCAACTTTGAAGTGGTGCTTGTTGAGGCTGATGAGTTTGTGATGAATGATGATGAAGATCCTCGTGAGCTTTACTGAAGGTTGACTACTCTCATGGTCTCTCTTCGAGATCATGGGAGAAAGGACATGGATGACAGTTGGATCAAGTAGAAGTTCCTCAAGGCCATCCTGCCTCACAACAAGGCCATCTCCTCCAAGATTCATCAACGACCGGACTTCCACACCTTGTCCTCAAGCGATGTGTTGGAGGAATTTATAGCTCTGAATATCTTGAAGAAGACAACCGATACTGCCCTCGCGCGAGCTCAACGGTCAAAGAAGTCCAACATTGCTTTGAAGGCCACGGCCATTCCAGAAGAAGAGGAAGAGGAAGAAGAATAGAGTTGCTGCGAAGACACCAAATATGCTTACCACAAGCACATGGCTGTTGCGTCAAGGAAATTTTTGGGAAAAAAGCGAAATTAAAGGCCCAACTTCTCCAAGAACAACTCAAGTGGCTCCAAGGGCAAGCATCATGTGAGAATGTGCTACAATTGTGGCAATATGAGTCACTTTGTGGTGGATTGCTACTACTTCTGATCTATGTTGGGATTTCCACGAAGAGGAGAGGATGAAGTAGTATAGTGGAGATAGGTATTTCCCTCAGTTAAGAAATAAGGTTATCAATCCAGTAGGAGAACCACTCAGAAACTCGTTAGCATTACCTGCAAACACAAAATCAAATACTTGACCCCAACATGATCAAGGGGGTTGCCAATCCGCTCGGCAGTTACTTGCAAGGATCAAATATCGTAGTGGTAGATAGATAAAATAAAACACAAAATAAAAAGCAGTAATAAAATTGAGCAAGGTATTTTTGAATTTTATATATGATAAAAGTAGACCCGGGGCCATACTTTTCACTAGAGGCTTCTCTCTTGAACAAAAAGCATACGATGGGTAAACAAATTACTATTGGGCATTTGATAGAAAAGCGCGTAGTTATGACATTATTCAAGGAAATGATCATGCATATAGGCATCACTTCCAAGACAAGTAGACCAACTCCTGCCTGCATCTACTACTTTTACTCCACCCATCGACTGCCATCCAGCATGCGTCTAGGGTATTAAGTTAATAAAAATAGAGTAATGCCTTAAGTAGGATGACTGGTGTAGACAAAGTAAATCCAAGCAATATGAATAAACCCCATCGTTTTATCCTTAATGGCAATGATAAAAATATATGTCCTTTCCCTTTCTACCACTGGGATGGAACACCACAAGATCAAACCCATCACAAAGCACCTCTCCCATAGCAAGATAAATCAATCTAGTTGGCCAAATCAAACGGAAAGATCGAAGATAAATACAAAGATATAACAATCGTGCATTAAAGAGTTCAGAGAAGACTCAAATAATATTCATGAATAATCTGATCATAAACCCACAATTCATTGGATCCCAACAAACACACTGAAAAAAATAATTTTGATTGAATTGATCTCCAAGAATATCAAGGAGAACATTGTATTGAAATCAAACAAAGAGAGAAGAAGTCATCTAGGTACTAGCTATGGACCGGTAAGTATGTAGAAAACTGCTCACGCATCATCGAAAGGGTAGCAAGGTTGATGTGGAAGTCCTCCGTGATCGATTCCCCCTCCAGCAGAGTATCAGAGAAGGTCTCTAGATGGGATCGTGGAAGAACAGAGGCTTGTGGCGGCAGAAAAAGTGTTTCGGGTGGCTCTCTGATGTATTGCGAATATTTGAGAATTTGTAGAGGCGGAATTAGGTCAAGAGGTGCCACGAGGGGCCCACATGCCTTGGGGGAGCCCCCTTGGGTGCACCTACCGAGTTTGTCGCTCCCTCGTGACTCTTCAGGTCTTCTCCTGAAGCTTCTAGGGTCTCTCTGGGTCCAGAAAAAATCATTTATTATACCCAAAGGTTTTTTAATAGTGGATTCTGCTGAGTGCAAATTAAGGAACATTCATCCATATCGGTAAGGCCTAGCACATCACATAAAGTTTTTGGTACTGTGGAGATGCTATCACCAAAATCACATAAATCATTACATTCATACTCTTTAATCTTGTGTTTTTTAATAGTGGAATCTGCTGAGTGCAAATTAAGGAACATTCATCCATATCGGTAAGGCCTAGCACATCACATAAAGTTTTTGGTACTATGGAGACGCTATCACCCAAATCACATAAATCACTACACTCATACTCTTTAATCTTGACTTTAATAGTAGGTTCCCATTCATCATATAATTTTCTAGGTATTGAAACCTCCAACTCTAGTTTTTCTTCATGAGCTTTCATGATAGCTTCTACAATATGTTTAGTAAAAGCTTTATTTTGTTCATAAGCATTGGGTGAATTTATCATGGATTGCAATAAGGAAATACATTCAACTAAAGAGAAATTATCATAATTAATTTCCTTATAATCCAAAGTAGTGGGCACATCACTAGCTAAAGTTATTGAGAAGCACAAGTCTAGAGTGGCCGAAGTGTAGCAAGAGCTCAAGGATGCCATCACTAAATGTGAGGACCTTGAGCAGAAAAATAAGGATCAAACTACCGAGCTGTCCAAAATAGGGCAGGCGATCCGGGAGGGGAGGATGGCGCAAAGTGCCCAGGAGGAGCTCCGCCAAGTGAAGAAAATTGTAGATGGTAAGCCTTACTTACTACAAAGCGTCTTTGGTGGTCAGAAGTTTGCATTGCACACACGAGTCTGGCATTCTTCAGGCATGTTTGCGGAGCTCTCGAGGAGTGCGTCACATGCCGCAAGGCACTATGCCGTTCAGGAGGGTGATGCCGAACACAGACTGTTTTGGGCATAGTTTCAAGCGCCCGAACATCCTCCCCTTCTCAACAACTACATGAAACAACTGATGGAGCTGCATCGAATGGATGAGCCGGCCATGAAGGACCTCTGTGTCTGTCCGTGGCCCGGGGAGCCCATACTGAGAAGCTACTTTGGCCTGGTGCAGAAGTTGTGCGACACGTCCTCCCGGGTTGACATTGTGAAGCGCTCCACCTACATCGAAGGGGCACGGATGGCCTTCACAAAGACCATGGTGCACTAGCCAAAGATCAAGACAGTTGAGATGGCCACCGCCCCCTGCCTGTTGGAAAGGAGCATCGCCGCCCCGAGCAGTATTTCTCTGTTGTTATGGATGGTGCTTGGGCAATAGAGGACCAGTGTCCTAAAGATGTCTTCCTTGAGTAAACTATCATGTAATGACAATTAGACCTTTTTCTTAATGCGGTTATTTGTATGGTTTATCATATTGGAATCTATTTTAGTTTTATTTTGACTCATGTGCGGCCATTTTGAATCTGAAAGTTGCCAGTCGTCAGCTTCAAACCCCATGTAGATGCTACAAGGGTTGTTCGTCCCTCTGCACTGTGACCCTTAGCTAACGTCTCGGTGCCTGGAGGCAGTAGTACATGAGGGCAATAAGGCAATCAGACTATGCGGCTTTATTACCTTCAGTTAGCCATAGGAGCTTGACTGCAGGGGCTGGTGACTAGCTCCCAGTGTGATATTCCGGAAAAACGAGGTATATACTTGTATCACTTGGCTTGGACGAAGACACAATCCTTCGTATTACATGGTGTAATCGGCAACGATTTTTAGTTTGACACTTGTCATCGGATCGCTGACCAGTTCTCACTTATTATGACAGACAGCTTTCGGCTTTCTCCACTGAGGTACATAACCGAGCGAGGCGGAAGTACAATTGTAGTGGTTCTCCATTTAACTCTTTAGCTGGACTAGCAGAACATAAGAAGGTAAGCACAAGAGCCGAGCAACCAACTATTGACCCAAGACATAATTCTGAATTGATGCATATAGTGCAATACTCGAGATGCCGAACACGCAAAGAAACAAAAACGTGTCGGACTTGAGGCGTAGGGAAAATGTTATGGTCGAGCCCCCCATCTATTACCCGATTATTGACTTAAGGAAAAATAGTGCTGAACTTGCTTATAGTGGCATCAAACAGGAAAAGGGAGGTGCAAAAAAGGGTGCAAGAGGATCGTAAAGACTGGTCTTTGTTTCAAACAAGCTCATGACGTCTAATTGTACAATCCGAACTGCCAAAGCATCTGTACATGCACTTTATATAAAAGAAAGGAAAGGATTTATAAAGGAAAGGTTTACACAAGGCCTTGAAGCGTGGGTTGATATCCCTACTGTGCTTTGCTGCACGTCTGTGCCTTTGCTTCTGGTGGGGAAGGAACTCCGTAGAGGGGTTGAGGGTCGGCTGACGGGCCCTTGAATGGGAGCCGTGAGAGGTCGCTGAGTTGTTATAGCTTAACGCCATATCGGTTTGTAATTGTAGTTGTTCGACATCCAAAGATGCGTGTGACCATAGTTCGGTTGAGTCGAATACTTGGTTTTGATTTGGGCCCCACAACGTCCCATGGTATTGTAAGTGTGAAGTTGTGCTGACGAGGCACATAATGTGCGAATTGGGTGGATATGTTGTGGGGTCGTATCCCTATTTGCACGAAACATAGGGATGTTCCTCAAACGGGGATAGTGCACGGGCCCTGAGGGAGTCCCGGATTAGGGGGTGTTCGGATAGCCGGACTATAACCTTTGGCCGGACTCCTGGACTATGAAGATACAAGATTGAAGACTTCGTCCCGTGACCGGATGGGACTTTCCTTGGCATGGAAGGCAAGCTTGGGGATAAGGATATGTAGATCTCCTCCCATTGTAACCGACTCTGTGTAACCCTAGCCCTCTCCGGTGTCTATATAAACCGGAGGGTTTTAGTCCGTAGGACGAACAACAATCATACCATAGGCTAGTTTCTAGGGTTTAGCCTCTCTGATCTCGTGGTAGATCTACTCTTGTACTACCCATATCATCAATATTAATCAAGCAGGAGTAGGGTTTTACCTCCATCGAGAGGGCCTGAACCTGGGTAAAAACATCGTGTCCCTTGTCTCCTGTTACCATCCGCCTAGACGCACAGTTCGGGACCCCCAACCCGAGATCCACCGGTTTTGACACCGACATTGGTGCTTTCATTGAGAGTTCCGCTGTGTCGTTGCCATCAGGGAGGATGACGCATCCCGTCTTTAAACACATCGCTGTTGCTAAAGGAGCTTTGGCTATCGGCCAAACTCTCCGACTAGGCGGTTTTCTTATGATCGCCTGTTCGGTCGCCGCGCCGACGATGACTTCTCGGGTCATCGAAAGCAATCGCCACATCAACTCGGAACTCGCCGAGCAGTTAGATCCGATGGAGCTCTCTTCCTTAAACGAGCTCTTGGATCGCATTGCCGCCCTGGGAGTCGCTACAGACTACGATCAGATTGGGCTTAAACCCGATCCGAGAGAGATTAACTCTCGCCAGGTCACCCACCACGTCACGACAAGTCTTCATCTATCTTAAGGACTAGTTATGTCCGGATTCCCGATCCCTCCAAGCCGGATACCCGAGGACGGGAGGACGTCGCTCAAGCCTTGAACCTAAAGTCAGGCAGCGGGCTAGATTCATTGGACATCATCCAAGAACCCAAGCTTCCGAGTTCGGAAACTCCTTGGCCCCTGAGTCTTAGATTGGGCGAGGTTCTGGATTTAACTCCACCCGCCCACCCAAATATAAGGGATCTATCCCAAATTCGGCAAGAGCCCGCAGAAACAGTACACCATTACTTGGCCAGATTCCTCCTGGTTATGAACAGGATAGAGGACTGCCGCGAGGAGGATGCAATTTCATTCTTCTGCAATAATTTATCGGACAATGGAATCCTCAACGCCATAAGTCGCCGTGAAGTTACACGCTTCGCCGACTTGGCATCCATAGTACAAAAGTACTGTGCGATGGGAAGCGCCCGGAAAACCGAAATAAAATTTTGGGACAATCCGACCCTGAATACAACCCCAGTCCAAAATAAAAGGGTGCATTATCGCCTGGGACCTGGGCTAAACAGCAGAAAGCAAAACCCCTCTATAGGGTATGGAACCGTACTGGAGGGATGGCTCAATGGACCCTGTAAAATTCATAGTACAGAGGGCGCCACACCAACTCATAGCCTTAGAGCATGTTGGATACTCCGGCAGGTGGCCAGAAGTGGCGAGGAGCTTCTAACTCTAGAATCCGCAGAGCACCAGCCCAGGGATACCAGTACGGTATCAACAGTCTTCGAGACTTTCGCATCAAATAATATGCGGAAACGAACACTCCGCAGCCTTACCGAACTCTACCAAGTAGCAAGAATAAACTCATGGAGTGACACGGCTATTACCTTTAATGCCAGTGATGAACCTAAATTCCGAACAGCCTGAGCACCAACCACATTGGTCCTCAGTCCAATAGTGGACGGCTTTCGACTTACCAAGGTACTCATGGACGGTGGCAGCGGATTGAACCTCATTTATGAGGAAACCCTTCGAAAAATGGGAATAGACTAGAGCAGCATTGAGCGAAGCAACACAACCTTTAGAGGAATAATCCCCAGTCGGGAAGCGTGCTGTACAGGAAAAATCACACCGGATGTGGTGTTCGGCACGTAGGATAATTACAGGTCCGAGGAGGTCACATTTCAAGTGGCCCCATTCAGCAGTGGATACCACGCTCTATTAGGGCAAGAGGCATTCACAATTTTTCAAGCTATACCCCATTACGGGTACATGAAGCTCAAAATGCCCGGACCCAACGGAATCATCACTCTTGCTAGTGACCCGGACATAGCACTCCGCGCCAAAAACAAGACAGCCGCGCTGGCCCTTGAGGCACTATCCAAAGCCCTAGCGGCCGAAGAACTGACTGTGCTGCGCTCCACGATGAACAGGGACGACATGATACTCGATAAAAGATCCGAGTCCACCTCCTTTAAACCGGCAGACGAAATAGTCAAATTCCAAGTCCATCCAACGGACCCTACAAAAACAGCCTCCATCGGGGCGCAATTAAACCCTGATGTAGACGCCGCACTATGAGAATTCCTATGCGAAAATTGGGACATTTTTGCCTGGCACCCTTCAGACATGCCAGGAATCCCACGCAGGCTGGCCGAGCACAGCCTAAACATCCTAAAAGGATTCAATCCTGTCAAGCAGGCTCTTCGGCGTTTCTCCGAACCGAAGAGACAAGTCATGGGAGAGGAGCTAGCCAAACTACTGGAGGCCGGATTCATCAGAGATATAAAACATCCGAACTGGCTAGCAAACCTGGTGATGGTAGCAAAGAAGGACAAATCCTGGCGCCTATGCGTTGATTTCAAGGACCTCAACAAGGCTTGCCCAAAGGATCCCTTCCCCCTCCCCCGCATCGATCAAATTATCGACGCCACCACAGGACACGATTCATTGTGTTTCCTCGACGCATACTCCGGCTAGCATCAAATTAAGATGGCAGAGCCAGACGAAGCCGCAACGGCATTCATCACCCCATACGGCCCATTCTGCTTCAACACAATGCCCTTTGGGCTCAAAAACGCTGGCGCAACATATCAGCGCATGATTCAGACATGTCTGGCAAACCAGATTGGCAAAACAGTGGAAGCATATGTAGATGACGTGGTCGTCAAAACCAAGCATGTCGAAACTCTAGTAGACGACTTGAGGCTCACATTAGATAACCTCCATGCATATGGCATCAAGCTTAACCCGGAAAAATGCGTTTTCGGCGTACCAGCCGGAAAGCTCTTGGGCTTCATTGTATCCGGTAGAGGAATTGAAGCAAACCCAGCCAAGATCCGAGCTCTTTCACAATTGGATATTCCAAAGGACCTCAAACAAATACAAAAATTGACTGGATGCATGGCGGCTCTAAGCCGCTTCATCTCCCGCTCGGGAGAAAAGGCATTACCCCTTTATCGCCTCCTCCGGCGCACCGAACACTTCGAGTGGACGGACGCTGCCACGGCCGGACTCGAAGAAATAAAAGCCATATTGGCAACAAACCCGGGCCTGGCCGCGCCTAACATCGGCGAACCAATGCTATTATACATTGCGACAACTCATCAAGTTGTAAGCGCAGTGCTCGTCGTTGAACGAGAAATGGACGGAACAAATTCCCCCTTCAAAAACCAGTTTACTACGTGTCCACTGTCCTCACTCCATGCAAGTCACGGTACCCGCATTATCAAAAGATAGTGTACGCGGTGTTTATGGCATCCGGAAGCTACGACACTACTTTCAAGAGTGTTCGATAACAGTAGCCTCCGAAGTAACTCTTAACGATATTATAAACAACCACGACGCGACATGCCGGATTGCCAAATGGGCCATTGAGCTCCTCCCGTTCGACATAACCTATAAGCCACGGTGAGCTATCAAGTCGCAAGTTTTGGCTGACTTTGTCGCCGAATGGACTGAAGCCGAACTCCCTAAAGAGTACGGCACATATTCCAACTGGATCATGCACTTCGACGGCTCCAAAATGCGGGTCTGGGGCCTGGCATCGTCTTGACGTCCCCAACAGGAGATACAGTTCAATATGTACTCCAGATAATGTATACGGACTCTAGCAATGCAGCCGAATACGAGGCCCTTCTACATGGTCTCCGGATGGCAGTCTCCATGGGCATCCAATGCCTACAGGTGCGTGGGGATTCGAACGTCGTGATATCCCAAATAAATGGAGACTTTGATGCCAAGGATCTGAAAATGGCAGCTTATCGCAACGCCGTCCTAAAAATGTCAGCTCGGTTTGAGGGGCTCGAATTTCACCATATAGCCCGGGAAAACAATCAGGCGGCAGACATCTTGGCACGCATCGGCGCAAAGCACGATGCAGTCCCTCCCAACATTTTCTTAGAGAGGTTGTTCAAGCCATCCGTATCATGGTAAGGGGAATCCGGAAATAACAGCCCGGACCAAGCCGCACCGCCCGACACCGAACATTCTGACACAACGGGAGGCTATGCCAACGAAGTAACATCCTCAACCCACGTAATAATGGTAGTCATTTCCCCGTGGACAGAATCATTCCTAGCCTACCTAACTAGGCAGGAACTTCCCGAGGACTAAAACGAGGCACGCTGCATAGTGCGGCGATCTAAAGCCTATAATGTCCATGAAGGAGAGCTCTATAAGAAAAGCACCACCGCAGTCCTTCAAAGGTGTATCTCCGAAGAGGAAGGGCGGAATCTTGTGACTGAAATTCATGCCAGAGTCGGCAGGCACCACGCCGCAGTCCGGGCCCTTGTAAGCAAGCCTTCCGTACAGGATTTTATTAGCCGACGGCCTAGGCAGATGCTCAGGACTTAGTCCAACGATGCGTCGGTTTCCAACTCTTTGCTAACCAAAGCCATATGCCACCCACCGCCCTCCAAACTATACCCATCACCTAGCCCTTTGCGGTCTGTGGGCTTGACATGGTTGGACCCCTTAAAGGAGGAACCCACAAGCAAAAATACCTACTAGTCATGGTGGATAAATTCACCAAATGGATAGAGGCCAAGCCTGTTAAGACGGCCGAATCCGGACCGGTGATAGACTTCATATCAGGGGTCGTACACCGTTACGACGTCCCCCACAGCATCATCACTGATAACGGCATGAACTTTACGGCCGACGAGGTCAAACTCTGGTGCAAAAACATGGGCATCAAGCTCGACTATGCTTCAGTCTATCACCCACAAACTAACGGTCAAGTCGAGCGAGCAAATGGCCTAATCATGAGCGGCATCAAACCTAGACTAGTGCCGTCCCTCAAGGAATCTAACACGCACTGGGTAGAGGAGCTCGACTCCGTACTCTGGGGGTTGCGGACCACGCCGAATCGCACAACCGGATTCACACCATTCTTTATGGTATACGGCGCAGAGGCAGTTCTGCCCTACGACATAATTCATGACTCACCTCGCGTGCGCATGTACGAAGAAAGAGAAGCCAAACTCGATCATCATGACAGTTTGGATGCCTTGGAGGAGGAGTGTGACGTGGCAAAAGCCCGTTCCGCATTCTATCAACAGCAGGCTCGAAGATATCAAAGCAGAGAGGTACGGGTCAAAACTTACAATGTTGGCGAGTTAGTTCTACGCCTGCCGGACAAGAAAAAGGACAAACTCAAGCCCAAATGGGAAGGTCCCTTAATTATTGACCAAGTCCTGACTGGT
Source organism: Triticum dicoccoides (assembly GCF_002162155.2). NCBI lineage: Eukaryota > Viridiplantae > Streptophyta > Magnoliopsida > Poales > Poaceae > Triticum > Triticum dicoccoides. The sequence goes on from NC_041393.1 coordinate 456,863,296, forward strand.
GGAGCGTACCGTCTGCGAGATGCATCGGATCACCGACTCGAGCCAAACCCATGGAACACATCCCGTCTCCGAAGATTCTACGCCTAGCGCCGGACTCTGTGTTCGTCTCCTTCCTCTATTTATTTTTTTACACGTTAGCTGTCTTATATTTCTCTCCTTCTCCCTCCTTTTCTCCTACAGCCTTTACGGGCTCGTTCATGCCTTGTTCGCACACAATTGACGCGCTATCCGCGCTCATTATACATTGGGGCTTCTTTAACAGAAGCTTATTTATACGGGCCTCATGCCCAACACATGTGTCACACTTCCGCATGTACCTTTTATTCACCATTATATGCATCGATATGACTTAAGTTTTGGCCAAGCTGGGTTGCCTGGCTCCTGTGCTTACTCCTACGTTCCCGATTGTTCGGCTAGGCGGTAAAGGGAGCACCTCTGCGATTGTTACTACCGGGTCAGCCGGATGTGCAGCTCAGACTAGGTGAAGCAAAAAGCTAGCGTTCTTAAGGGAATATTCGGTCGGTGAACTAAAGATGATTTCTCACTCGTTTATTTATCCGCCCCCAGATGCTTTTCTGCTTTTTTCGCAGTTCATACATGCACTTTAGGGCATGCCTCCCAGGGAAAGGAACCCCTAACGGAACTATTCTCCCTGGAAGATGTTTCTTACTAACCATGTAATATAACATAACTAGTTGGGCACTTGTCTGTTCAAGCACTAATGACCCCTACGCCTGGTCTCCATGCATGCCCCGGTTCTTACATAACCGAGAGGGTATTCGGACACACTCCGGACTATCGGGTCCCGAGGTTGAAGTGAAAAGGTCCGCCATGACAAACGTTCTACAATCCGGCTAGAAGGCATTTTACATGTCATCTTAAATTACATAGTCAATTTGACTGGGTATATTCCTCTTCAATACCATCCAACAGGCTGTCTAGTTTACAGTCCTGTTGAGAATATTTGGCGGCCAACTCTACCTGGCCGTACACTAAACTCACAGGGATCTCCTTCCCATCAGGCCCCACAGGTCCGACCTTGGCCATGTGGCTTGGGTCAGCCTTCGTGTACCGCGTCTTTACCATGGCCCAGGCCTCCCTGGCGCCTTGATGGCAGGCCGATATCTTCCATAACCGGAAGCGCCACCGCCCTCCCTTCAGCTTCTCTTCGAGCTTTCCAAGGCCTTCGGGCATGGAGACGGATGGCCACAAGGCCTGGACGATGCCTTGCATTACCTGCCAAACTCGTTCGTGCAGTTGTAAGAGCTCGGGAAGAAGGTCACCCGTAGAACCGGGCATTTCCTCTGCAGGGCGACCTGTCAGCATACCTACAGACATAACTCTGTCAATGACTTCCTCGCCGAACTCTAATTCAAAGTTCATTCAAGAACTTACTAAAAATGCCGCATCGAAGCCGCCGATTCTCCTTCATGGAGTCCCACAGCTGAGCACGAACATCCTTTAGTTCCTCGCCCAGCTGGGTCTTGGCATCTTGGAGATTATTCTTCTCTTGCCTCACCCTCGTAAGCACACTCTCGCCGGCCTTTAACCGGTGGAATAGTTGTTGCTTGTTCGGATCCACTCCGGCGCCATCTGCAATGTTATTGTCAGATTTGAACACATGCCGCGCTTCACAACATACTTATCTTACGAAGCATATATTACTAGAGGGGGTCTCCTTGGCGTCCCCTGTCACGGCTAGTGCGGCCTCAAGTTGGGCCTTGCACTCTTCCAGCTCCTGGGACAGTTGGGTATTCTTTTTTGTAAGATCCTGCATAACAAATGATCCTTAAATCAGTTGTTCTAACTGTTTCAAGTCTCGGGGGCTACTGACATATATAACCATCAAATTTTCTCACCCGTATGTCTTTTATATACTGCTCTGTGGCTCTGGCTAGACCATTTTGAGCGGCACGGAGGTACGCATCTCCCGTATTGAAGGCATCCAATGCCTCTTGGGAGAAACAAGCGTCACGAAGAATTGTCCGGCGATGCCTGTGGTTCAAGGCACTCTCCACCTTGGAATTGGTGGTAGACAGCCCGTCCGCATCCTCTGTCGGAGGAGCGTCCGGTGCACGCCTCGTGTTCGCCTCCGCTTCCGGACCTGGCCTTGGAGCCTGGCCGGTGGAGGCGCGATTGGCAACCTCTTCGGATATAGTCCGGCGAACGCTCTTTTTCCTGAAAAAAGCACGAGCATTAGTATGCCTTGAGGGAATTAAACCTGGGAATAAAATGGCACGCCATACCATCGCGCCGGCGTCTCAATCCGGACCGCACTTCTTTTCAGCCTGCTGGGCCTTGATGCCCCTTGTTGGCTAGCCACCGTAGGCTCGGCCCTCCGCCTCAAGGACTTCCCCTGCAAAAACGCCATTGGTATACGGTGATCAAAAATAAACACGGGTGGATCATCTTAAAAGTACTGGGACTTCGGTCTCGGTTACTTGTGAGGCTGGAAGTAGGCCGGGATAATCAGCCGTAATGGCCACTAAGGTGTTGTCCTTGCTCAATTGGTGAAACACCCCATCGATCAGCTCCACACATAAGTCCGGGTCCTCTTGGGAGTCCGGGTCGAAGGACCGTTCCGGGTCCTCGGGTTGTGGAGGAGGGCTGTTTATCTCCTTGACAGCCTGGCATAGCTCCTGCGTTGAAATTGCTAGACTGAATACTTAACTATGGGAATATGAAACGGATGGGCGAGTCAAAGTGTCCGCTTACCCAGCTTGGAGGATTGTACATAGAAAATCCGCCCCATGGGTTGATGCGGAGGAATTCCTCCTCTTCTCCCTTGTACAAAGCGGACAAGATCTTTATTAGAGCGGCAGCCGATTCTGGCCCCTTACGGCCGCACCAGGTGGCGTCGTCCTCCTCGTTGAAATCCCACATGGGGTGGCCCCTATACTGAAGCGACTGCACCCCCCGCATAATGCATGTGGCCATGACCTCGATCATGGTCAGTCCGAAATGAGCTAACAGCCTTATCCGGTTCATCAGGTAAGGGACGTCCTTGTCATTTTCCTTCTGAGGGCTCCGTGGACGCCAGCTTAGGCTCTTCTTCAAAGGAGCATTATCGAACTCAGGGAGGCCGATCCGAACAGGGTCCGGTAGGGGGACGTCTTCTATATAAAACCATTCTGAAGGCCAGTCTTCGGACGCCTTCTTTGGGTTTCCGGATAGATATCTGGTCCCGGCGATGTGCCATAGTTTGTCTTCGCCCACTTGATATATTGACCCCTCCTGAGAACGGGGCACGAGGTAGAACAGCTTCTTCCACAGCGCGAAATGGGCCTTGATGCCCAAAAACAGCTTGCAAAGGGCTACGAAGCCCGCAATATGCAATATGGAGGCAGGCGTAAGGTTATGCAACTGGAGGCCATAGAGCTCCAGGAGCCCCCGGAGAAACGGATGAATTGGAAATCCGAGCCCTCTTATCAAATAAGGGACAAGGCATACCCGCTCTCCTTTGGAGGGATTAGGGACGCTCTCCGCTTGCTCTCCGCCATTATAGGTGGCAAGCCTAGCTCGAACCGGGACCATGTAGGCTGGGGGGGAGAAGCCCCTTGGCTTGGAGCGCCACTAGCTCGCTGTGCAGGACGGAACACCTCTCCCAATCTCAAGGCTGAGGGCTGGAGGGGTGAGAGGAGGAGCTGCATCGACCGGTCATGATGGAATGGATCTCTGTCGAATGCGCTCTGATGAATGCTCGCGGAGGGAAGATGGTGTGATTCGGATCTAAATCCCCGTCTCTTTTATAGGCAGCCCATTTGCGCAGCTAGGGGGTAAATGAAAGAACACCCTAGCTTTTCGCATTCGTTTGACGCATGGAAGATGGCCATTATTGGGCGCAGAAGCCAAGGAGCGCGACATTCACTAGAAGCCGGACACTATTCAACAGGTATATGGGATTTGGAGAAGAACCCGGCTTGCAATGCCGAAGACAAATCTGCATGCCAGACTCATCGTCATTGAAGCCTCGTTCGGGGGCTACTGAGGGAGTTCCAGATTAGGGGGTGTTCGGACAGCCGGACTATAACCTTTGGCCGGACTCCTAGACTACGAAGATAGAAGATTGAAGACTTCGTCCCATGTCCGGATGGGACTTTCCTTGGCGTGGAAGGCAAGCTTGGCGATACGGATATGTAGATCTCCTCCCATTGTAACTGACTCTGTGTAACCCTAGCCCTCTCCGGTGTCTTTATAAACCGGAGGGTTTTAGTCCGTAGGACGAACAACAATCATACCATAGGCTAGCTTCTAGGGTTTAGCCTATCTGATCTCGTGGTAGATCTACTCTTGTACTACCCATATCATCAATATTAATCAAGTAGGAGTAGGGTTTTACCTCCATCGAGAGGGCCCGAACCTGGGTAAAAACATCGTGTCCCTTGTCTCCTATTACCATCCGCCTAGACGCACAGTTCGGGACCCCCTACCCGAGATCCGCCGGTTTTGACACCGACAGGCCCGTTTCCTTGCTTCTGTGCCTTGATTGCGAGCTGATAATGGGCCCCCCCAATATTGGTTTGGGCTTCAGTCGCTAGGGACACTGTGTGTTCTTCGGTCTGGAGTGAGCGTTCCGTGTTACCATTGACTGTAATGATGCCCTTAGGTCCGGGCATCTTGAGCTTTAAGTATGCATAATGGGGGACATCGTTGAAATGAGCGAACGCCCAAGAGCGCGTGATAACCGCTGCAAAAGGGGACAATGTCGAAGATCAAGTCTTTACCGCGGAAGTTGTCTGGCGAGCAAGCACTACTTCCAAAGTCAAGGTGCCCGAGCAGCGGGCCTCAACGCCCAGGATTACCCCCTTGAAGGTGGTGTTAGTAGGTTCGATCCTTGACGGGTCGATGCCCATCTTCCTCACTATATCTGTATAAATCAGATTGAGGCTACCGCCATCGTCCATAAAGACTCTAGCGAGGTGATACCCATCAATAATGGGTCGAGGACCAGGGCTGCCGACCATCCGTGACGGATACTGGTCGGATGGTCTCTGCGGTTGATGGTGATCAGGTAAGCCGACCATGGGTTGAATTTCGGGACTACATGCTCGATGACGTAGACGTCACAAAGTTCTCATTTCCGCTCCTTCTTGGGTATATGGATGGCATAGATCATGTTCACCGTCTTTACCTCGGGAGGGAATTTTTTCTGGCCTCCATTGCTCGGTCTGCATGGTTCTTCGTTGTCGTCACTGCAGGGGCTTTTGCCTGCATCCTCGGCTGGTATCTTGCCGTCCTGTTTAATTACCCAATAGTTATGGTTGGTGTGGTTGGCGGGTTTGTCAGATGTGCCGTGGATCTGGCAAGGTCTGTCCAAAATTGTATCCAACTTGGTGGGTCCATCCTGGTTCCCCTTAGAGGGTTTCTTCTGTGGTCCTATTTTGGAGTTGCAAAATCCGGCATGCACTATTGTGTCTTTTGTTTCACTGCCGTTCTAGCGACGCTTGTTTCTGTTTCATCGTGGTTTTCCATTATCGTCTCGGACTTCCGAGGTGCTGGGGTCTTCTAGGTTGGTGCTTGTACGGGCCAACGAACTATCTTCCCCTGCAAAAAAGCGGGCCATGAGGGAGGTAAGTGTTGCCATCGTCTTTGACTTATCCAGGGCGAGCTAGCGTGCCATCCATTCCTCCCGGATGCGGTGTGTCGTGGTTTTGTCATGACAGATGTCCTAATGAAAGGACTTAGGTGTGGAGCTATCACAACTAGGTTAGCTTGAAGGGGTTGAACGGGACAAAGGACACAAAGAGTTACCTAGGTTCGGCCCCTCACGGTGAAGGTAAAAGCCTACTCCTGCTTTTGGTTGTATCGTTTGAGTTACGGTTACCAGGGAGCGAATACACTTGACCTAGCTTTTGATCGCTGGTTTCTTCAGTTAACCCGCCGCCGGGTCTCACCTTTATATACACAGGTTGAGACTAGGTGGCTTACAGAGTCCCGGCCGGCTCCCACAAACGTGACCGGCTCGGTTTCTAACTAAACCTACCTTATAAAACAAGTTTTATACATGGCGGATTACCCCCATGGGCTTCGAGCCTCCTCCGGGTCTTGGGCCTTCAGTAAGCTTGCGCTACGAACCGTCTTCTGTACCCTTGGACCTCATTGGGCCTTCTCATCTTAAGTCGCCAATGGTATGACTCGGCCCCTCCTGGGCGGGTCATACCTCAGAGTTATATTCCCATCATTAGGCCCCAAATTGATTTGAACTTGTTCACATCAATCTACACCTTCCACTTAGCAGAATATATACTTGCTGATTTTCCACTAGTCTGACATAACCCACCATGACGGCACATGGCAGAATCATCATAACCCGCCATGACATCATATGCATTAATTATGCACAAGACTCCGGTTATCTCAAAGGATCCTTATCTTAAAGAACATTTAGAAAATCGAGGCGCCCGCATTACTAGCATAATAATTTTGCCTCCTCGATTCTTGCACATGCCATCCTTTTACTTCCTTATAAATAGGGATAGGGGGCCCTCTTCTTCATTTTTACCCTTGCCTCTTCCTCTTCGTCTCCTTCCTCACGACACCACTGCAACCCGAGCTCCACCGCTGCCATCTGGCCTCAGCAACGTCAGCACCGGCTGTTGTATCGACCTGAACGGACCAGAGAAACGCGGCGCACTTCTGCTCTCCATCTCCATCGCTAGGTACGCATCCCCCTTTCATTATAAATTTGCATTAGGGTTTTCCAAGTTCATCTGTGTTCGTCAGCCATTCCATGGAATTCTTTGCAATACTTCTGTTCATGCCTTATTCAATCTCTCAATAGCACAGGAGCTGCGTGATACTTGTTTGCAACAACTACATGTACTCGTAGATGCCTCCCATCTGTTTCAGATTAAACTTCAATGCAATAGTTCATCAGCGGCGCACTAGGTTTAGCAATTTGTGTCGGATTACAGGCTCCATGGACCCAAGAAAGGTTCGAACTCAGGGGCTTGTGCGAAGAACTCAACCTCTCAAGCCGATCGATCCGCCGCTCTCACGACATAGCCCGATGGACATGATGGAGAAAGACACGGCAGTTTACCCAGGTTCGGGCCAACTTGCGGTGTAATACCCCACTCCTGCTTTGTGGTGGATTAGCCTCATGAGGGGCTGGGGATGAACTAGTACAAGTGGAAGAACAACCTCAGGGGATGTGTTCTTGTGATGAGCTCTCAATGGTACGATGAGCTGATCACCTGATGAGTCGATCCCTCTCTATGGTGGTGGCTAGGCTATATTTATAGTGGCCTTGCTCCTCTTCCTCCGAAACTTAAGCGGGAAGGGATCCCACAACGACCAAATTTGAAAGAGGACAAGAAGTACATCTAATCCTGACAAAAGGTGGTCTTCGCCTGCAAAGCCTCTGAGTGTGACATCGTGGTGGGCTTGGCGATGAAATCCATCTTGCCGTTCTGGTGGTCTTGGTCGCGTTGCACACAAATGGCTACCTTTGGCTGATTCCTTGGGACTCCACACATGCGCTTGCCTCCTTTGCATCAAAGAGGAAACCTGCTGCTCTATGCCCGCTGGCGCGCGCCTGGCCTTGGTCATCATGGCTGATGTCATTTTAGCCTCGTGAGGCTGGGTCCTGCATAGAAATCTCCGCTCCGCTCAGGAGGCCGCCCAAGGAGGCCGCTCCCTCGGGAGGTCTTGATGTCGCCCGCCTTGCGAGGCTTAGCCCGTCACGAGGGTCTTGTCTTGCCGTAGTCGAAGCTGGGCTGTACCAGACCGTCGATGGAGTTGCGTCGTGGGCCGTAGGCAGGTAGGTCTATGTACCCTGGTTCCTACAATGCCGACAGAAGCCCCCGGGCCCAAGGCGCGCTCGCACTTGGCTTCGAGGCGAAGCCAAAGGGCAAGTGCGGAACACCGCGGGCCCAAATCGCTCGCGGACCGAGCCGACGCATGGCGCTTGATGGGACATGGGCGTCTCCGCTTCCCCACGTCTCCTCGACAACCGTTCGACTTGACAATTTCCTGTTGCATGCAGAGAAAATCATCATTACTAGGGATCGTGGGAGGCCGATGATTTACCTTCTCCTGGATATAAATGCGGGAGCGGGCGGAGCCCCTGCCCATCTTCGCCTTCTTGCTCCTTGTCGGATTACAGGTTCCGCAAACCCTTAAGAGGTTCGAACTCTGGGGTGCGTGCGGAGATCTCAACCTACCCAGCCTGCCTACTAGCGATCCTCCTAAGCCTAGCGCGACAAGCTCGAAGAGACAAAGAGACACAACAGTTTATCCTGGTTCATGCCACCTTGCAGTGTAGTACCCTACTCCAGTGTTTTGGTGGATTGCCTCGGAGGGCTGAGGATGAACTAGTATAGGGATGAACTGGCCTCAGGAGGTGAGGTGTTCTTGAGTTCGAGGGAGCTGAGGGGATGTGAACTAGATGCCTTCTATGGTTGTGGCTAAGCCCTATTTATAGTTGCCTTGGTCCTCTTCCCAAATGTTGACGGGAAGGGATCCCACAACACCCGGATTTGAAAGGGGAAAAGTAGTACAGCTTATCCTGACAAAAGTAGTCTTCGCCTGCGAAAAGCCTCTGGTCGTGACGCTGCGGTGGGCTCGGCGATGACCTCCGTCCTGCCATCCTGGCGGTCTTGGTCTTGCTGCACCAGAATGGAAACCTTTGGCTGATTCCTTGGGACTCCACGCATGTGGCTTGCCTCCCTTGCACCAAAGAGGAAACCTGCGCTCTGTGCCCGCTGGCGCCCGCCTGGCGCCCGCCTAGCCTTGGTCGTCATGGCTCACGTCAGATGAGCCTCATGAGGTAAGCCTTGCATGGAACTCTCCGCCCCTCGGGAGCTAGCCTGAAGAGGCTGATCCCCTCGGGGGTCTTGGTGTCCCCCGCCTCACGAGGCTTGGCCCCTCGCGAGGGTCTTGAGCTCTTGATGCTGAAGCTAGGCCATACCAGGCCATCGATGGAGCCATGCGGTGGGCCGCAGGCAGGCAGGACTGGATACCCCCATATCCAGAACACCGGCAGTAGCCCCCGGGCCCAAGGCGCGCTTGGACCAACCTTCCCGGTGAAGGCAAAGGGCAAGTGCGTAGCGCCGCGGGCCCTAACCGCATGTGGCCTTGATGACGCATGGCGATTGATGGGACGTGGGTGACTCCACTTCCCCACACTGCCTTGGCAACTGTTCGAGTTGACAAAACGATGCGGCATGCAGAAGATCATGATGGCACGAGGTCATAGAGACTGGCGGTTGGCCTCCCTTGGCTATTAATGTGAGGGAGGGGCAGAGCCCCTCACCCATCTCTCCTTCGTCTAGATCTCACCTGCTTCCTCTCCTTCTTGCTTCCATGGCGCCGGTCAGGAGGTACTTTGCGGCTGAGAAGGTGAAAGCCCCTAGGGAGGGGCCTAATCCTGTCCCGCCGAAGAAGCGGCTCCGCCTCTCTCATGATGCCGGCACAAGGCGAGAGGTGACTAGGCCTTGGCAATCGAGGCCTCCACCTGGCTTCCCCCTCCGCCTGTATGCCCGAGCTCAGGATGAAGATGTGCGCCGTCCAGCGGTCCTTGACAATGGTGGCAGGGCCGCATTGCCTTGCCGACCGCGCCACGGACCCACGCCGAGGGCAGCTCGCGCGAGTTTGTGGTGTGGGTGGTGATGCCTCCCGACACCTGGATCCGGCTCCTGAGGTTCTTCGCTAGCGAGCTGCCTCCAAGGGGGCCGCTTGAGCTGTGGCTTCAGCTTGGCCACCGGAGCTGAGGTCGAGGTGGTTGTCAGTGTCAAAACTGGCGGATCTCGGGTGGGGGTCCCGAACTGTGCGTCTAAGGCTAATGGTAATAGGAGGCCGGGGACACGATGTTTACCCAGGTTCGGGCCCTCTCGATGGAGGTAATACCCTACTTCCTGCTTGATTGATCTTGATGATATGAGTATTACAAGAGTTGATCTACCACGAGATCAGAGAGGCTAAACCCTAGAAGCTAGCCTATGGTATGATTGTTGTTGTTGTGTCCTACGGACTAAACCCTCCGGTTTATATAGACACCGGAGGGGGCTAGGGTTACACAGGGTTGGTTTATAGAGAAGGAGATCTACATCTGAATCGCCAAGCTTGCCTTCCACGCCAAGGAGAGTCCCATCTGGACACGAGACGAAGTCTTCTATCTTGTATCTTCATAGTCCAACACTCCGGCCAAAGTATATAGTCCAACTGTTCGGATACCCCCTTATCCAGGACTCCCTCAGTAGCCCCCGAACCAGGCTTCAATGACGATGAGTCCAGCACGCAGATTGTCTTCGGCATTGCAAGGCGGGTTCTTCTCCAAATCCAACACACCCGCCGTAGTGAACGGTGTCCGGCCTCCCAATAAGGTTGTACTCCTCAGCTTATGTGCTTCAATAATGTCCATCTCTATGTGTCGAGCGAATATGAGGGGCTGAGGCATTTTTACATTCGCCACCCTAAGTTCGTAGGCAAGCCGTCTATTCGAAGACACGGGGATCCTCAGATGCAGATCACACCACCTTCTCCCGAGCAAGCATTCCGCAGAGCGCGTCCAAAATAAGCCATCCCATCATGTCCGGTCACCGCAGCCCCGCCCGCCACTCCCCTAGCTCGAAACCAGGGGATTGGGAAGTGTTCCATCTCTCACAACCGCTTAATAGAGCTGCAGGCCAAAGGGTTCCTTCCGCCCGCATTCATGGTCCCCGTCCGATCTGGACTAGCCACCTATAATGGCGGGGAGCAAGCGGAAAGATTCCAAAATCCATATCGAGGGGAGCGGGTACGCCCTGTCCCATATCTCCTAAGAGGCGTTGGGTTTCCAATCCACCCATTCCTCCGCGGGCTCCTGGAGTTCTACAGCCTCTAGTTGCATAATCTTACTCCCACCTCCATACTCCACATCGCGGGCTATGTCGCCCTCTACGAGCTGTTCCTGGGCTACGAAGCTCATGTCGAGCTATGGAAGAGGTTACTTTGCCTCGTCCCCCGCAACCAGGAGGGATCTATATATCAAGTGGCCGGAGCCGAAATATGGTGCATCGCCCAGACCAGATACCTGTCCGGTACTCCAAAAAAGGCGTCCGAAGACTGTCCTTTGGAGTGGTTTTATGTCGATGACGTTCCCCTTCCGGACCCAGTCCGGACGGGCCTTCCTGAGTTTACCAATACTCCACTGAAGAAACGCCAAAGCTGGTGCCCTTGGAGCCCCCGGGAGGAAGACAACAGAGAAGTCCTCTACCTGATGAGCAGGATAAAAACCCTGGCCAAATCAGGATTGACAATAATCAAAGTTATGTCAATATGTATAATAAGGGGAGTTGAGCCACTTCAATATAGGGGGAAACCCATGTGGCACTTCAATGGAGAAGATGATGCCTCCCGCTGCGGCCGCAAAGGTCCGGACTCTGCCACGTCTTTGGAGAGGATACTGTCTGATTTGTACAATGGTGAAGAAGAGGAGTTCCTCCGCATTAAACCGCGGGATGGATTTTCCATGTACAACCCCCGAAGCTGGGTAGGCCGTCGTCCTTTACTCGACTCTGTCCATCCATACCTTATTTGTCACAATTATTTACCTTGTCGTTTCAAAACAAGAACTATGGAAGGCCGTGAAAGAGTTCAACATCCCCTCTCCGCAGCCAGAGGATCCCAGCCGGGCTCTCGACCCCGGACTTGAAGAAGATCCGGACATATCCGTGGAATTTCTCAACGGGACTTTCTATCAGGCAAGCAGCGATGGCTCTTTAGTTTCCATCGTCGCGGATTATCCCGGACTGCTTCCCGTGTTGCATGTAAGTAATGTCGGGGTTCCAACCTTCCGAAAGAATTCCTTCGTTTTGTCGTACCTTATGCTCACATGCCGTATTTTTGTAGAAACGGCAGTCGAGATGCCGTGCGGAACCCGCGGGGGCCTTTCAGCAAGAGGTGCCTAGACAAGGTAGGCTTAAAAGGAAGGCGGTTAGGAGCGAGACGCAGGCGCAGAGGTATTCATTAAACTTGCCCCATTGTTTATTTGGCCTTTTTGTCGAGGCGTGCCGGGTTTAATTATGCCCTGACAGGAAACGCCGGACTATGTCCGGGGACCCTACCGGCCGCGCCTCTAGCAGCCGGATTCCTAGACCGGATTCACGGGCGGAGGCTGAAGTGGGGACAGTGCCGAACTGTCCTCCTGCAGAGGATACAGATATGCTTTCCGCCACAAATTCTGAAGTGGAGAGCTTCATGAATAACTGGCGCCGATAGGCTGTACTCCGCGGTGGTATTTTTTTCGAAGAGGCGTTTAATGCCTTCAATTCCGGACATGCATATATCCGCGCTGCTCAAGATGGACTTGCCAAAGCAATGGACCAGTATGTGAAGGATATACGGGTAAGAGAACTTAATAAGTATGTCTAGTAGTAGCCCCCGAGACTTGAAACAGTTGGCACAGCTGATTTAAGGATCATTAAATGTGTAGCTTCTTGTAGAGAAGAATGCCCAGTTGTCTCAAGAGCTGGAGGAATGTAGGGCCCAAATGAAGGCCAATCCTGCAGAACAAGAGGAATCCAAAAAGGCCTCTTCTGGTAATAATTTCCTTCTACTAGTTTGTTTGTTCGACATGTTTTATTAATCTGAGGAAAGATTCGGCAGATGTTCCCGGAGGAAATCCGAAGACTATGGGGGATAATGAGCTGCATCTGCTAAGTCAACTGAAGGCGGGCGAACACGTGCTGATGCAGTCTATCCAGGAGAAAAATAAGCTTCAAGATGCTAATATCCAACTGAGTATCGAGTTGAAAGATGTTCGGGCTCAGCTCGTGGACTCCGTGAAGGAGAATAGGAGGCTTCGACGCGGCATTTATAGTAAGTGCTTGAAACGAGCTGCAAAACAGTTCGGCGAGGAAGCGAATTTAACAGAGTTGTGTCTGTAGGTATGGTGACGGGCAGTCCCGGAGAGGAGATGCCCAGATCCACAGGTGATATGCTGCAAGATCTTTCACAGCTGCACGAACGAGCTCGGCAGGTCATGCAGGGTATTGCCCAGGCCTTGTGGCCATCCACTTCCTTGCCAGGAGGCATAAGTGAACTTGTGGACATGCTCAAAGGAGCACGGCGGCGCTTCTGGTTATGGAAGATGTCAGCTTTCCGGCAAGGTGCAAGAGAAGCTTGGGCCATGGTGAAGACGCATTACGCCAAGGCTGACCTGAACCATATAGCCCAAGTCAGACCGGTGGGGTCAGATGGACAAGAGATACCCGTTAGTCTGGTTTATGACCAAGTAGCGTTAGCTGCAAGGTATTCCCAACAGGATTGAAAGCTAGGCAACCTGTTAGATGGTATAGAGGAAGAGTACAGCCAGTCTAAATGACTATGTAATTTAAATGGGCTTATGTACTCCCTAGACGGATTTAAAATCATTTGTCATGGCGGACCTTTTTGCTTCAACCCCCGGACCCGACAGTCCGGGGTGTACCCGAATACCCGAATAGTTATGAAAAACCGGGGTATGCGTGGAAACCAAGCGTAGGGGTCATAAGTGCATGAACAGACAAGTACCCAACTAGTTATGTTATATTACATTGATAGTAAGAAACATCTTCCAGAGAGAATAGTTCCGTTAGGGGTTCCATTCTCTGGGTGCGCATGCATTGATGTGCATGTCCGAACTGTGAACAGAAGCGCAGGAAACAAAGCATCTGGGTATTTATGTTGAAATGAACGAGAACATCTTTTGTTCACCGACCGAATATTCCCTTAAGAACACTAGCTTTCGACTTCACCCAGTCCGAGGTACACATCCGGCTCAACCGGCAGTAACAATCGTAGAGGTGCTCCCCTTATGCCTTAGCCGAATTAACAGGAACGTAGGGCATAAATACAAGAGCCAGGCAACCAAGCATGGTCAAAAGTTAAGTCATATCAATGCATATAATGGTGAAGAAAAGGCACATATGGAAAGAAAAATGCATATGTGGCTGGCAAGAAGCCATTAAAGTAGTTATATTTAGCTTCCGAATAGGAAGCCCCCAGGTATAGTGTGCACGCATAATGCGGTCGGAGTGCTCAGGGCATCCGTACAGTTTTAAGGTTGTATATTAAAAAGGAAAAAAGGGGCGAGAAATGAGGAAAGAGGACATAATTGAAGAGGCGGAGTTAAGGAGACAAACACTGAGTTCGGCGCTAGGCGTAGAATCTCCGGAGTCTGGCCGCATTCCATGGGTTCGGCTCAAGTCTATTATCAGATGCACTGCACAGACGGTACGCTCCTCCGGTGAGAACTTTATCAATGATGAAGGGACCCTCCCACTTGGGTTTGAGCTTGTCCTTCTTCTTCTCGGGGAGGCGTAGAACAAGTTCGCCAATGTTATAAGTTTTGGCCCGTACTTCTCTGCTTTGATACGTTCGCGCCTGTTGCTGATAGAATGCGGAACGGGCTTTAGTGACATCACGCTCCTCCTCCAAAGCATCTAAGTTGTCCTGCCGATCTAGCTCGGCTTCCATCTCTTCATACATGCGCACGCGAGGTGAGTCATGGATTATATCGTAGGGCAGCACTGCTTCTGCGCCGTACACCATAAAAAATGGTGTGTATCCAGTAGTACGATTCGGCGTGGTCCGCAGCCCCCAGAGTACGGAGTCGAGTTCCTCGACCCAATGCGTGTATGATTCCTTCAAGGATCGCACTAGTCTGGATTTAATGCCGCTAATGATAAGACCATTTGCACGTTCGACTTGACCGTTTATTTGGGGGTGATAGACAGAGGCGTAGTCGAGCTTAATGCCCATTTTGCCGCACCAGGTTTTCACCTCCTCGGCTGTAAAATTCGAGCCATTGTTAGTGATGATACTGTGGGGGACACCGTAACAGTGTACAACCTCCGATATGAAGTCTATCACTGGTCCGGATTCAGCTGTTTTAATTGGTTTGGCTTCTATCCATTTGGTGAACTTGTCCACCATGACCAATAAGTATTTTTTTCTTATAGCTTCCCCCTTTAAGGGGTCCCACCATATCTAGCCCCCAGACTGCGAAGGGCCAAGTTATGGGGATTGTTGGGAGAGCGGTAGGGGGCATATGGCTCTGATTGGCAAATAGTTGACAACCAACGCAATGTTGGACAAGGTCCTGTGCGTCCGCCCGGGCTGTCGGCCAATAAAATCATGTCCGAAAGGCCTTGCTTATGAGAGCTCGGGCTGCCGCGTGGTGCCCGCCTAGTGTAGAATGGATTTCGGCTAAGAGATGCCGCCCTTCCTCTTCGGAGATGCATCGTTGGAGCACTCCAGTGGCGCTCTTCTTGTAGAGCTCTCCTTCATGGACTTTGTACGCTTTAGAGCGTCGCACAATACAACGTGCCTCATTTTGATCCTCGGGGAGCTCTTGCCTATTTATGTAGGCCAAGAAGGGCTCGGTCCACGGGGCGATGACAACCATTATTTCGTGGGTGGAAGGTGTTATTTCGGTGGCAGAGCCTCCGATTACGTCAGAAGGTTCAGAATCTGGGGTTGTGTTCAGAGCCAGACTAATAGTGCCGGACTCCCTTCCCATGCCACAGACGGCTTGAACAACCTTTCTAAGAAGATATTAGGTGGGACGGGGTTGCGTTTAGCACCGATGCGGGTGAGGATATCGGCCGCTTGGTTATTTCTCTCACCACATGGTGGAATTCGAGCCCCTCGAACCGAGCTGACATTTTGACGATGGCATTGCGATAGGCCGCCATTTTCGGGTCCTTGGTGTCAAAGTCTCCATTTACCTGAGATATTGCGAGGTTCGAGTCCCCGTGCACTTCGAGGCGTTGGGTCCCCATGGAGACTGCCATCCGAAGACCATGCAACAGAGCCTCGTATTCGGCTGCATTGTTGGAGTATGTGTATAATATTTGGAGGACGTACTGCACCATGTCTCCAGTGGGGGATGTCAGGACGACACCCACTCCCAATCCGGCCAGCATTTTAGAGCCGTCGAAATGCATGATCCATTTTGAGTACGTGTCGTACTCTTTAGGGAGTTCGGCTTCTGTCCATTCGACGACGAAGTCAGCGAGTACTTGTGACTTAATGGCTTGCCGTGGTTTGTATGTTATGTCGAACGGAAGGAGCTCAATAGCCCATTTAGAAATTCAGCCTGTTGTGTCGCGGTTATTTATTATGTCATTGAATGGTACTTCGGAGGCCACCGTGATCGAACACTCTTGAAAGTAGTGTCGTAGTTTCCGGGATGCCATGAAGACCGCGTACGCTATCTTTTGATAGTGTGGGTACCGAGATCTGCATGGATTGAGGACAGTGGACATGTAATATACCGGCTTTTGGAGCAGGAACTTTTGTCCGTCTGCCTCTCGTTCGACGACGAGCACTGCGCTCGCAACTTGGTTTGTTGCGGCTATGTATAATAGCATGGGTTTGCCAATGTTTGGCGCGGTTAGGACTGGGTTTGTGGCCAATAGTGCCTTTATTTCTTCCAGTCCAGCCGTGGCCGCATCCGTCCACTCGAAGTGTTCGGTGCATCAAAGAAGGCGATACAAAGGTAGTGCCTTTTGTCCTAAGCGGGAGATAAAGCGGCTTAAGGCAGCCACGCATCCAGTTAGTTTCTGGATGATCTTGAGGTCTATTGGGATAGCCAACTGTGATAGAGCTCGGATTTTTGCCGGATTTGCTTCAATTCCTCTACTGGAAAAGATGAAGCCGAGCAATTTCCCGGAGGGTACCCCGAAGACACACTTCTCCGGGTTGAGCTTGATGTCGTATGTTCGAAGGTTGTCAAACGTAAGCCTCAAGTCATCTATTAAAGTTTCAACGTGTCTTGTTTTGATGACCACGTCGTCTACATAGGCCTCTACTGTCTTGCCGATTTGTTTTTCCAGGCATGTCTGAATCATGCGTTGATAGGTTGCGCCGGTGTTTTTGAGCCCGAAAGGCATGGTGTTAAAACAGAAGGGGCCATATGGTGTAATGAAAGCCGTTGCGGCTTGGTCGGACTCCGCCATCTTGATCTGATGGTATCCGGAGTATGCGTCGAGGAAGCATAATGAGTCATGTCCTAGGGTGGCATCGATGATTTGGTCAATGTGCGGGAGGGGGAATGTATCCTTAGGGCAAGCTTTATTGAGGTCCTTGAAATCGACACATAAGCGCCAGGATTTGTCCTTCTTTGGTACCATGACAAAGTTTGCTAGCCAATCCGGATGTTTGATGTCTTTGATCAATCCGGCCTCGAGTAGCTTGGCTAGCTCCTCTCCCATGGCTTGCCACTTAGGATCTGAGAAGCGCCTAAGAGTCCGCTTGACTGGCTTGTATCCTATCAGTATATTGAGGCTGTGTTCGGCCAGCCTGCATGGGATGCCCGGCATGTCCGAAGGGTGCCAAGCGAAGATATCCCAATTCTCACGTAGGAAATCTCACAGTGTGGCGTCTATTGTGGGGTTCAACTGTGTCCCAATTGAAGCTATCTTTGTAGGGTCCGTTGGGTGGACCTGGAATTTGACTATCTCGTCCGCGGGTTTGAAGGTGGTGGATTTAGGTTGCTTGTCGAGTATCACGTCGTTTCTGTCCACTATTGCTTGCAGCATTGTTAGTTCTTAGGCCGCGAGGGCTTCTGATAATGCTTCCAGGGCAAGGGCGGCGGTTTTATTTTTGGCGGGGAGTGCGACGTCCGGGTCACTAGCTAGAGTGATGATTTCGTTGGGCCCGGGCATTTTGAGTTTCATGTACCCGTAATGGGGTATAGCCTGGAAACTCGTAAAATGCGTCCCGCCCCAAGAGGGCGTGGTATCCGCTGCTGAACGGGTCCACTTGGAATGTAATTTCTTCGGACCTGTAATTCTCCGGCGTGCCGAATACCACATCCAGTGTGATTTTTCCCGCGCATTGCGCCTCCCGACTAGGGATAATTCCCCTGAAGGTTGTGCTGCTTTGCTCAATGCGGCTCCTGTCAATTTCCATCTTGATAAGGGTTTCCTCGTAAATGAGGTTTAGCCCGCTTCCGCTGTCCATGAGCACTTTAGTGAGCCTGAAGCCGTCCACAATTGGACTAAGGACCAAAGCGGCTGGTGCTCGGACTATTTGAAACTGAGGTTCGTCACTGGCATTGTAGGTTATAGCCGTGTCGTTCCATGGGTTTATTGTTGCCAGGTGGAAAACTTCAGCGAGGCTGCGCTAAGCTCGCTTGCGCCTATTATTTGAGGCGAAAGTCTCGAAGACTGTAAATACCGTATTGTTGTTTCCGGCGGGTTGTTGTTCTGCTATATGGTTTAAGAGGAGATCCTCGCCGCTCTTTGCTACCTGCTGGAGTATCCAACATGCTCTAAGGCTATGAGTTGGTGTAGTATCCGGTGTGCTGTGAATTTTGCACGGTCCACTGAGCCATTCTTCCAATATGGTTCCGCACCTTGTATCAGGCTTTGGTTTTTTGGCAATTGAATCGGGTAACTTACGAGAGCTTGCCCTTTTAGATCGGACAAAGGGTTTAGTGAGGGTCGGATTGTCCCAGAAGTCCGTTTGGGTTTTCCAAGTGCTTTCCATCGCGCAGTACTTCTGCACTATGGCCGCTAAGTCAGCGAAGTGTACTATGTCACGCGACTTATAGCGTTGAGGATCCCTTTGTTCGTGCAATTGTTGCAGAAGAGGGAGATTGCGTCTTCCTCGCGACAGTCCTTAACCCTGTTTATCACAAGGAGGAATCTGGCCCAGTAATGATGTACTATCTCTTGTGGCTCTTGTATGATTTCTTGAATATTGAATAAATCTGGGTGGGTGGGTGGATTTGAATCCGAATCCTGACCCAATCTGAGACCCAGGGGCAAGGAAGTTCCTGAGCTTAACGACCCGGGTTCTGGGATGCTGCCCAAATTGTTTGACCCGTCGCCCAATCCTAAGTTCGGGGTTTGGGTTGTGTCCTCCCGCGAGCGGGTGTCCGGCTCAGAGAGCTCGGAAATCCGGACATAGTTCGTCCTCAAAATAGAGGGAGAATTCGTATGATGATCCTCCACTACCGCGATTTCGTGGGTGACCGGCGGAGAATAAATCTCCCTTTGGTCGGGTTTAAGCCCGATCCGATCATAGTCTGTAGCGACACCCAGGGTGGTGTTGTGCTCCAAGAGCTCAAAGGTAAGAGATCTCCATTGGATCCATCTGTCCGGCGAGTTCAGAACTGACGTGGAGGCTATTTTTGATGACCTGAGATGTCATTGTCGGCGCGACAGCCTATCGGGCGGTCATGATGAAACCGCCCAAATGGAGAGTTTGGCCTTGGGGTAGTGCTCCTTCGAAGGTGATGTTGTCCCTAACAACGAGACGAGCCATCGAGCCTTGTAGCGATGACATAGAGGAACTCTCAATGAAAGCACCAATGTCGGTGTCAAAACTGGCGGATCTCGGGTAGGGGGTCCCGAACTGTGCGTCTAAGGCTAATGGTAACAGGAGGCTGGGGACACGATGTTTACCCAGGTTCGGGCCCTCTCGATGGAGGTAATACCCTACTTCCTGCTTGATTGATCTTGTTTATATGAGTATTACAAGAGTTGATCTACCACGAGATCAGAGAGGCTAAACCCTAGAAGCTAGCCTATGGTATGATTGTTGTTGTTGTGTCCCGCAGACTAAACCCTCCGCTTTATATAGACACCAGAGGGGGCTAGGGTTACACAGGGTCGGTTTACAGAGAAGGAGATCTACATCTAAATAGCCAAGCTTGCCTTCCACGCCAAGGAGAGTCCCATCTGGACACGGGACGATGTCTTCTATCTTGTATCTTCATAGTCCAACAGTGGTGCCCCCTGGGGATGTCTGTCTGGATACCCACGTAACCAGGACTCCCTCAGTGGTGCCCCCTGGGGACGTCTTCATGACGCTCAGATGGGTGAGGTTGCCCGGGCTTGCCTCGCAAAGGGAGCCCTGGCGATTCACTTCGAGTATGATGGTGAAGCCACCTTGTTCTTCAAGGTCTTCAATGAGGAGGGCGAATGACTAGAATGCTACCCTAGAGGAAACAGACGGCAGAACGTTGCCGCGGGTGCTAGGCCTGCTACTGTCCCCCTTGGCGCCTCGTCCAGCAGCAGCGGCGACTCCTAGGAATCTAGTGACTCTCTTGAGCTTAGTGAGTCTCCGGAGTCGAGTGACGACAGCTACGTGCCGCCAAGCTCCCGCCTAAGTCGGAGTGCGGCAGCGGCTGCCGCCCGACGTCCCAGGACTTAGTAGCTGCCTTCCTTCTTTTGCTTTCCCTGTGTGGAATGAAGATCAGCCCCCGTGGGGTTTGTAAGGATTGAAATGTATTCAATATCAGCGTTGCTTCCTTTGATTTTGTGATGAATTTGCGTATCCCAGTTCGGCAAGGTTCCTCCCTTTTCTTTTCCCTAGATAGCACGACGTTGTACACCGACAGGACCTAGTCCCCAGGCAGGCTTCAGCAGTCGATAGTATGCCAGGTCGCGATGCCGTGGTCAAGGCTAGGAGGTGTGCGGCCCAAGGTCCGGTAAGAGCTCATGAGACGCGATGCTCATGAGGTCCCCCTTGGCGTGCAAGCAGCCATCTAGAGAATCGAAAAGGGGAGCGAAACCGCCGGAATGGGACTGCGAGGCGGGGTGTGCAGGGAGCAAACCGGTGCCTCAATGAATCGTGACTTATCTTTTGATGTGTTGGTCCATCAGGAAGAGGGTGCTTGCTCTTGCATTCGTGGCGATATCGTTGGGCGGAGTCAGCAACGGCTACCTTCTTGCCTTTCTCGCCCAGATGCTCTAAATCCTCGGGTCCCAGCCCTCGAGCGAGCTCAGCCGCCGCTGGTATGCCAGGTCGCGATG
The DNA here is from genome assembly GCF_002162155.2 of Triticum dicoccoides. NCBI lineage: Eukaryota > Viridiplantae > Streptophyta > Magnoliopsida > Poales > Poaceae > Triticum > Triticum dicoccoides. The sequence goes on from NC_041393.1 coordinate 456,884,028, forward strand.
CAGTGGTCAAGGCCAGGGGGTGAGGGCTGCAGAGCCAGTAGGAACTCCCGAGACGCGATGCTCGGGAGGCCCCCCTTTAATGTGCAAGCGACTCGTGAGGCCAGATGGTGATCGTCCAAGCCGGCCCGTGAACCACTGTCGTATGGGCCTGCAGGTTAGGTGACAGAAGAGGCCGAGAACCCCTACGGGGCAGGCCTGCAGCCCAGGGCCCACGGCACTGGACGAAGGCACCGAGGACTTGGTGAGGTGGCCGCGAACCAGAGCTCGATCCTCGGGTTTATCAGCATGCAGGGATGGACCCGAGCAAAAGCTCCATGCCGACGTGAGTTGTCATGCAGCGGTGCGAGCGAGGAACAAATCAGCAGTCGTTAGGGGGCCGCGAGGTGGCTAAGACTCATGACCGTAGCATGGCGATCATAGGTAAACTCATAGAAGACGGTTAGACAATCCTAGTGAGACGCAAAACGACACATGCCGCAGGGACGGACCGACGTGGCCTGGGGATGATGCAGCCCGAGGGGCGCCCCCAAACTGAACGAACTAGAGAGATGTCACCTGGTACCGACGCTGAAGAGGTGTTGAGGTAGCCAAAAACGCGTGATGCCGGAGTCGTTCCTCACGAGCCGCTCTGGTGCCGAGCCTCTGGAGGCTTAGAGGGCTCGGGAGCCTCCTGGAGGTGCTCCTCCTTCTCCGCCAGGATCGCCTGATGCCTGGCCTCGCGAGCTACCAGGGCGTCCCTCATGCAGCGCTAGAACACCACAACCGCGCCAGGCAGGCCGAAGGGCATGCAGACGTAGCTGTGGGGTGGTCCCTCGCATCGGCCGACATGAGACGACCAAATGAGTTGCCGAGACGCAGCCATGTTGAGCCCGGGGATGTCGATGCAGACATGGAACTCCTTACCCTCGCTAGGGCAGTGAGTCGCGCCTTGTGGAGGGCGACGATCGCCTTGCAGAACCCTTGCCTCTTGAATCTCCTCAATTGCCTTGCTGATGCACTCCTGAACGCCTGGTGCCTCCCGCTTGATGCCTTCTCCTGCAAAGCATGCTCTGAAGAGCGCCTCCACATGGTGCCCAAGCGCCTCCCTCGTGACCCTGGCTAGGTCTGAGGCCCTCCCGAGGAGATCCCCCGAGCCCAGCCTAAGGGGGGCGCCGGACGCGCCTTCCTATGCGATGGGTGAAGATGCCGCGTCCGGGGACGCGAGGCTCAGCGCGGCGTCCTTAGACGATGCTTCTTCACGAGAACCCCATCCCAGTTGCAGCTTATTCGTCTTGGGGACGACCTTAGGAGGGAGGGCACCGCCCTCATCTTCAAGGTTCTCGACCACTGTAGCCTGGAAGGCACGCTTGAGGGAGCACACCGCATCCTTCTCTTGACATACCACCGTGATGACACTGCCACTTCCTGGCATATTGAGGACGTTATAGCCATGGTGCATAGCTGCCATGAACTTGGCCTATGCTGGGTACCCTAGGATGGCGTTGTAGGGCAGATGGATGTAGGCGATGTCGAAGTCGATGAGCTTGGTGCGGTAGTCGTTGCGCTCGCCAAAGGTGACAGGGAGGCAGACCTGCCCGATCGGGTGTGTGGAACCGTCGATCACTCCTGAAAAGGGCTTGGTTGGGTGAAGCTGGTAGTATGTCACTTGGAGTCTGTCGAACGTCTGGGCAGATAGGACATTGAGTCCCACTCCGCCATCGATGAGAGTCTTGGTGACGACCACATTGCTGATGACGGGAGAGCAGAGCATGGGGAGCGTGCCAGTAGTGGGTGCGCACTTAAGTTGGTCTGAGGAGTTGAAGGCGATGGCGCACTTGGACCACCTGAGAGGGCGAGTTGCTTCGGGCTTGGGGAGTGCTGCAATCACCTCGCACACGAACTGCTTGAAGACGCGGGGGGACGTTGGGGCCTGCGAGCCTCCCAAGATGTAGGCGATGGCTCGAGGCTCCTGGAAGCCCCCAGCCCCGTCGTCCTGGTGGTGATCTTCATTCCTTCTTGGCGGTGGACGCAAAGGAGGCAGAGCTGCGTTGCCCTAAGGGCGCTCCTCACGAGGCTGCTCCCTCCAGGCGCCCTCGCGAGGTTGGCCCTGCCAGCGGTCCTCACAAGGCTGGTCACGCCACCCCTGATGGTGGTCGCGTTCGTCCTTGCGTTCTCCGCCTCGGCCACCTCCACGACCGTAGCCTCGATCGTTTAGCTCGGGGCATCGACCGAGGTGCCCTTCGTGGAGGACCCTGAGCTCCTGACAGTCGTTGGTGTTGTGGTTGTGCACGTTGTGGAAGACGCAGAATGGTCGGTTGCTCTTGGATGACTCAGGGTGGTTGCAGCCTCGCTTTGTCTCCGGCTCGGCAGCAAGCACGGCTGGCCCCTTGCGCTTCACGTGCTTGTCCTTGGCCTTCTTGTCTTCTGGGTCAGCATCAGGGAGCCCGAGGAGGGAGAGGTGCTCCTCCTCAGCCCTTGTGCACTTGTTCGCCATGTTGAACATCTCTATGGCTGTGCAGAGATCCTCATGGATGGCGAGCTTCTCCTTCATCTTGACATCACGGACGCCATCAGTGAACGTTGAGATGATGGCTTCATCCGACACCTCGGGAATCTTGAGGCGAACATTGTTGAAGTGCTGGATGTACTTCTGCAGGGTCTCTCCAGGTTGCTGCTTTATGCGACGTAGGTCACCCGCGGCCGGCGGACGGTCGCAAGTTCCCTGGAAGTTGGCAATGAAGTGGCCGTGCATCTCCTCCCAGGAAGAGACCGACCCCTCGGGTAGGTTCAGGATCCAAGAACGCGTGCCATCCTTGAGGGCCATCAGGAACTAGTTTGCCATGATCTTCTCGTCGCCGCTGGCCGCCTTGATGCTTAGCTCATAGAGCTACAGGAACTCGGAGGGGTCGGCGGTGCCGTCGTAGCGTGGAGGCAGGTCAGGCTTGAACCTGCTTGGCCAGATGATGTTGTGGAGCTCTGGGGTGAACGCGCGGCACCCTGCCGTGGCCACTGGAGGTCATCGAGGGTGCGGAAACTGGTCCTGGTGCACGCGTACTGCCACCTCCTATGGCAGTACGCGGGCCTGGTGCCGGGGCGCTGGAAGTGCGCGCGCTTCTCCTTGAGGTCGCTGCACCACCTGGCAGCTCACATCCTCCCGAGCTGGCGCATGGCGCGGCGTGTCATGTCGTGGTGCCACACGCCTTGGCTCGATGTTGATGCCCTGGGCCGGAGGTGGTGGAGGATCCCCGTGAGCCACGTCGCCCGCTGCAGGTGGCTGCTAAGGCAGTGAGCGGGCCAGGGAGGCGGAGCCCCCGGCCACGCTGACGAGCTTAGCAATCCGCTCGAGCTACTCCTCGTAGAAGTCGCCGACCAGGCGGTAGCGAAGGAGCTCCCGCGCCATGAGAAGAGCGGCCTGTGCATCCACCAGGTCGTGACGCGTGTGGGACGACGAAGCTGCTGGACTCAGTGTCGGAGTGGTGGTGCGCCCGTCATGGCGCACCGACGGGCGCAGCGAAGAAGCTTGCTGCTCATGGCCGGCAGGGTGCATGGTGGCATTGGCCATCGGAGATGGAGCACGACAAGCACAACCATCACCCATGGGAGCCATCTGAGCAATGCGAGCGGCGACTGCGGCCCAGCGCTCGGTGCGAGCTCGGCGTGCGTCAGCCATGGAGGTGTCGGAGTGGCAGTGGATCGATCGGCAGAAGAGAAGATCCGACGCACCCCTACCTAGTGCACCAAATGTCGGATTACGGGTTCCGCAAACCCTTAAGAGGTTCGAACTCTGGTCCTCTTCCCAAATGTTGGCGGGAAGGGATCCCACAACGGCCGGATTTGAAAGGGGACAAGTAGTACAGCTTATCCTGACAAAAGTAGTCTTCGCCTACAAAAAGCCTCTGGTCGTGACGCTGCAGTGGGCTAGGCGATGACCTACGTCATGTCGTCCTGGCGGTCTTGGTATGGTTGCACCGAATGGAAACCTTTGGTTGATTCCTCAGTATTCCATGCCTGTGGCTTACCTGCCTTGCATCGAAGAGGAAACCTGCGCTCTATGCCCGCTGGCGCCCGCCTGGCCTTGGTCGTCATGGCTCACGTCAGCTGAGCCTCGTGAGGTAAACCTTGCATGGAACTCTCCACCCCTCGGGAGCCAGCCTGAAGAGGCCGATCCCCTCAGGGGTCTTGGCGTCGCCCGCCTCGCGAGGCTTGGCCCCTCGCAAGGGTCTTGAGTTGTTGATGCTAAAGCTGGGCCGTACCAGGCCGTCGATGGGGCCACGCGGTGGGCCGCAGGCAGGCAGGGTTGGATACCCCCATATCTAGAATGCCGACACTCCTTGCTTCTCCTTCTCCCTGCCTCGCCATCTTGCCAGAGCACCCATGGCGACGTCGAGGAGGCTATCAGCCACGGAGAAGGGAAATGCCCCTAAGGAGGGGCCTGACTCACCCCCGCTCAAGAGAGGTCGTGGTCGTCCCCAAGTATGCAACAACGCCTGCAGTGGCTCCCCGCGGGTAGGGGCGCCCGCTTTCCAAGGCTAGCACTGCCTCCGGCGACCTTGTGGGTGCGTCTTCTTGCGGTGGAAGCCGTCCCGGCCAGGGGAGCCGCCGCGAGGAGGTGAGGCGCGTGGTGGACATTCGGCCACCACGGCCGCAGTCGCACGCAGCTGACTTGCTCTTAGAGTTCGTGGTGTGGGTGGAGAAGCCAGCCGGCGCATGGCTCTAGCTCCCACGCTTCTTCATGGACGCGCTGCCAGCTAGGGGACTTAGTGGTTTTTGGATCTATGCCGACGGCTGCTGCAACAAGGCCTCGTGGGTGGAGGCCGAGGTCACGGCCGTCGGCAACGTGTTCCTGAACCACGGGTGGCAGTCATTCGCCTGCGCGCGGGACCTGCGCAGGAGGTGTACCCTCCACTTCAGGTACAAATGGCGTCGCGAGCCTCTACATGAGGATCTTCGGCGAAGATGGCCCGCATATTGGGTGGTGCCCGGAGAGCGATAGCAACAACGATGGCGATGACGATGGTGGGCGGAGGGGCGATGTCATAGCTAGTGATGATCTCGCCCTTGGGGATGGCCGCGCCGCCTCCAGCAATGGCGGCTCCTCCTTCGAGGAAAGGTCCAGTGGCGACGACTCCGACGAGACGCCGTGTCACCGAGCCCAGATTGGGAGGGGAGACAGGTCACGCCACCACCATGACCCGGTGAAGCGGGAGGAGGGCTCTGAGTGAGCCCGGGTGCTGCCGGAGCCGGACCTTAGGAGCTGTCGTCTACGCGTGCTTGTGTTTTTTTCTTTCTCTCCATTGCTGCAAAAAATAAGATGTAGGAGGCCCTACTGGGGCGTGTAATGGACTATGGCGCTCACGCTGTTATGTTATTATTTCTATGCTTCCTCATTATGCTTGTGCTGATATTGAGTGTGGTTGGGTAACTTATCTTAGAATTCCTGTGATGAACTTCGACACTGCGAGAGCGGTCCCTGTCAAGGGATGCCCTCGCGGTCTCCAGGCTTCAGGAGGGGGGTCCTGGTAGTTGTGGGACTAGGAGGCTCGGGGGGCGCAGTGCCTGCAAGCTCGTGCGAGAGCGTCACGCGAGGACAGATAAGCCAAAGGGCCAGGGACTGAGGCTTTGGAAAGGTGTGCTCATGGGCAAGCCTAAGTGGGCACAACTGCCTAGCCCCCACACGCGGGATGTGCGAGGAGGAGCGACGGGCAACTGCCACTCCTCCTGAGGTCTGCTGAGGCAGGGCCTGAGAGAAACGAACGAAGCAAGAAGAAAGATTCCCAACCCCAAGAAAGAGACGCTGAAACTCCAATATATTCAAGAAGTCGCATATCAGATACATAAAGCAAGCAAAAGAACAACCGCGTCCGGCACCTATACTAGTTTTCTCACCAGCGCGGGCGCTAAGTGCTGCCACTAGGATGTGGGAGGGAGCCCCCGTGACGACCAAGGGCGACGCTCAGGAGACTCTGGGCTGATACAGCCCCACTCATTATTATGTTAGAGTGTTACGAGCGGAGACCTTCATAGGCGCGGAGCCTTCTTTATGGGTAGAACTTCTGGAGGTGCTAGATGTTCCAGGCATTCCGGATGGGGACCCCGCCCTGCGTCTCCAGGCGTGTGACGCCATGCTTGGAGACATGGGCAATCCAGAACGGTCCCTCCCACATGGGGGAGAGCTTGTGAAGCCCTTCCCTGGAAAGCACCCGCCTCAGGACAAGGTCACCCACCTCAAGGGTCCTGGAACGGATGTTGTGGTAGTGGTACTGCCGCAGCGCCTGCTGTTACCTTGCAGCTTGGAGCGAGACCTGGCATGGTGTTCCTCCCCCAGCACGAGGTCCATCTCCCGCGTGGCATCTTGACATGCCTCGTGGTGTGCCAGAACCCGCGGGGAGCGATGCCTAACCTCATGAGGGAGGACCACCTCGGCTTCGTAGACGAGGAAGAACGGGGTCTCGCCTGTAGGCTTGGTCGTGGTGGTGCGGATGGAGCACAACACAGACGGAAGTTCATCGAGCCATCCTCTGCTGCAGACCATGAGCTTTTTCTTGCAGCTCCTTGCCTTGAGGCCCCTCAAGACCTCCGCATTGGTGCGCTCGGCGTGGCCATTGCTCCGTGGGTGCGCCTCCAAAGTGTAGCATATCAATTCACTGGCGTCGCTAAGCGCTGTGGGCCAGTAGAACCCATTGCGTAATGCCTTTCCCACTAGGGTGCGTGACAAAGAGCGATGCCCACAATCCGCACCATGAATGTCGGCTAGCAACTCGCACCCCTGCTCCTTGGAGATGCACCATAGCGAGACATTGTTTGAGCGCCTTCGGTAGAGCTCGTCGTCCTGGATGCAGTTTGCGGTGGCCTGGCGAGCCACCTGCTCGGCATCCTCTTCTTTCTCTGGAAGGGTGCCCTGAAGCAGGTATGCCTTGAATTCCTTAGTCCAACAGCCCACCTAAGGCTCGAGCGTGAGGAGCAGGCGTTCCCCTGAGGCCGGGCCACAAGACGGGGCACCCGTGGTGGGTGCAGTGGGCAACTCCTCCCGAGGCAATGCTGGCTCGGCAATGGGGGAACCGCCGATGGCCTGAAGAGCCGCTCCTCAAAGACGCCAGGCTCCTTGGGGAGGCGCCGGGATGCCCTCTTGGCGATGTCGTTCGCCTCCTTGTTTGTGCCACGTGGTACGTGTTGTAGTTCCAAACCGAAGAATTGGTTTTCAATTTTGCGTATCTCCTCGAGGTATGCCTCCATGTGCTCGTCCTTCGCTGTGTACTCCTTGTTGGAGAAGTTGATGAGGAGCTGGGAGTCGCCCCTGATGGTGAGGCACCTGACCCCCACGGCAACCGCGGCCCTGAGCCAGGCGTTTAGGCCCTCGAATTCGGCGATGTTGTTGGAGACCTTCTCGCCATGCTGGAAGAAGAGCTGCACGACATAGTAGAGCTTGTCTCAGGTGGGCAAGATGAGCACGGCTCCAACCCCCGCGCCCTGACGTGCGAACACACCATCAAATTACATGACCCAAGCATCAGGCGCTTAGTCTCCTGGGGCGAGGGAGCGATCCTCACCCACTTCTTGACTTCGTGCGTCAGTCCATTCAGCCACAAAGTCTGTGAGGGTTGCGCCCTTCATGACTCGGGTGGTGCTGAACTCCAGCTGGAATGCCTACAACTCGGTGTTCCATTCGGCAACCCTTCCTGCGGCGTTGGGGCTTCGGAGCACCCTCTCTAGGGGGTAGGCTGAGACAACCTTGATAGGGTGGCCTTGGAAGTAGTGGCGCAGCTTTCTAGAGGCAATGAGGAGTGCCAGGAGGAGCTTCTGTGGCATGGGGTAACGCGCCCGCGCGTCACGCAGTACGGTGCTGACAAAGTAGACAGGATGCTCGACGAGGGAGGAAGTGTCTGCCGAGTCTTGCTCCTCTTGGGGTGACGTAGCCTCAGGAAGCCCATCCCCGGGAGGGGCCACAGCGGCTTCAGGGGCTGTGACCTCAGGGACCCCGTCTCTTGATAGTTCGCCGCGGCCTCAAGCATGTCGTCCTGAGGTCGCGGTGTCTTGGATGGGCGTGTGGTTCCACGCGGCAAACCCTTGGCTACATGCTCCTCGCAGACCGCCGTTAGCGCCGGCGCTGGCTAAGTGAGGCATGGCGGCCAGGTAAAGCACCAGAGGCTCGCGAGTTCGAGACGCCACCATCACCGGTGGGCTGGTGAGACACTTCTTTAGATCCTGGAAAGTCGCGTCGGCTTTTGGAGTCCATTTGAACGGGCCCTTCCTCTTCATCAGCTTGAATAACGGGAGGGTCTGCCCGCCTAGCTTGGAAATGAAGCGCCCAAGTGAGGTCACGTAGCCGGCCAGCTTCTGCATCTCCTTGAGGCTTTGAGGCAGGCTCATTGTTTCTATCGCCTTGAACTTCTCTAGGTTGGCGTCAATTCATGTGTGCGACACCAAGAATCCCAACAGCTTGCCCAACGGGACACCGAATACACACTTCTCGGGATTAAGCTGCAACTTTACTTCGCGCTGGTTGGCGAACGTCTCCTCCATATCTCCAACAAGGGTTCTTACCTCCCAGGATATGACCACTATGTCATTGATGTAAGCCTCCACTTTTCTTCTGAGCTGCTTGCCCAAAGAGATGTGCATCAGCTTCTGGAAGGTTGCACCGGCATTGCGCAACCCAAACGGCATACAGGTGTAGCAATACACCCCACACGGAGTTAAGAAGGTCGTCTTCTCTACATTTTCCATAGCCATCTTGATTTGATGATAGCCTGAGAAGGTGTCCAGGAAGCACAGCAGATCACACTCGGCTGTGGAGTCTACGATCTGGTCAATGCGAAGAATAGGAAATGGATCTTGGGGGCAAGCTTTGCTCAGGCTCGTGAAGTCGATGCACATGCGCTCTTTCTCGCCCTTCATGGGGACAATGACTGGGTTCGCCAACCACTCTGGGTGCCGCACTTCCTAGATAACGGCCTCCTGCAACTTGTGAGTATTCTGGACGATGAACAATTGCTTCTCCGGGGCTTGCCTCCGCGCCTTCTGCTTCAAGGGGCGAGCATGGGGGCACACCATGAGGTGGTGTTCGATCACCCCCGTGGGACACCTCCCAGGTCCGTTGCTTGCCATGCAAATACGTCCTTGTTCACGCGAAGGAAACTGACCAGCGCCTCCTCCTGATCTCGAGGGAGGCCAGCGCCTATGGTGAAGGTGGCTCCCGACTTTCCGTCCTCGCCGACCGGTACTTGGTTCGTCTCGGCCCGGTCTTGAGAGAACAATGGCTTCTTCTTTGCCGCGGCAGCCCCCAGCCCCTCCGGAGCGCTCTCCGCACTTGGTCGCGTGGCCTCCGCGGTCCTGAAGGCGAGCCTGAGGGCCGTCAATGCATCCCCAGTGTCCCCCGCCACGGTGAGGACGCTGCTGCTTCCTGGCATCTTCATGACGTTGTAGCCGGGATGAGTCACCGCCATGAACTTGGCGAGGGCCAGGTACCTGAGGATGGCGTTGTATGGGAGCCTGATGCGCACCACGTTGAAGTCAATGAGCTCGGTGCGGTAGTTGTCGCGCGTTCCGAAGGTGATGGGGAGGTGAATCTGCCCCACGGGGCAGGTGGAGCCGCCGACCACTCCAGAAAATGGCTTGGTGGGGAGGAGCCGGTCGTGAGGCACGTGAAGCAGGCCGAACGCCTCCACGGAGAGGACGTTGAGTCCGGCGCCGCCGTCGCTGAGGGTCCTGGTAACCGCTACGTTGCAGATGGTCGGGGTGCAGAGCATGGGCAGTGCGCAGATGACCCACAAGTATAGGGGATCTATCGTAGTCCTTTCGATAAGTAAGAGTATCGAACCCAACGAGGAGCAGAAGTAAATGACAAGCAGTTTTCAGTAAGGTATTCTCTACAAGCACTGAAATTATCGTAACAGATAGTTTTGTGACAAGGTAATTCGTAACGGGTGACAAGTAACAAAAGTAAACAAGGTGCAGCAAGGTGGCCCAATCCTTTTTATATCAAAGTACAAGCCTGGACAGACTCTTATATAAAGGAAAGCGCTCCCGAGGACACATGGGAATTATCGTCAAGCTAGTTTTCATCACGCTCATATGATTCGCGTTTGTTACTTTGATAATTTGATATGTGGGTGGATCGGTACTTGGGTACTGCCCTTCCTTGGACAAGCATCCCACTTATGATTAACACCTCTCGCAAGCATCCGCAACTACGAAAGAAGAATTAAGGTAAACCGAACCATAGCATGAAACATATGGATCCAAATCAGCCCCTTACGAAGCAACACATAAACTAGGGTTTAAGCTTCTGTCACTCTAGAAACCCATCATCTACTTATTACTCCCCAGTGCCTTCCTCTAGGCCCAAACAATGGTGAAGTGTCATGTAGTCGACGCTCACATAACACCACTAGAGGAAAGACAACATACATCTTATCAAAATATCGAACAAATACCAAATTCACATGACTAATAGCAAGACTTCTCCCATGTCCTCAGGAACAAATGTAACTGCTCACAAATCAGATTCATATTCATAATCAGAGGGGTATTAACATGCATTAAGGGTCTGAACATATAATCTTCCACCGGATAAATGAACTAGCATCAACTACAAGGAGTAATCAACACTACTAGCAACCCACAGGTATCAATCTGAGGTTTTGAGACAAAGATCCGATACAAGAGATGAACTAGGGTTTGAGAGGAGATGGTGCTGGTGAAGATGTTGACGGAGATTGACCCCCTCCCGATGAGAGGATTGATGATGATGAATATGGTGACGATTTCCCCCTCCCGGAGGGATGTTTCCCCGGCAGAACGGCTCCGCCGGAGCTCTAGATTGGTTCCGCCAAGGTTCCGCCTAGAGACGGTGGCGCTTCATCCCGGAAGCTTCCTTTTCATTTTTTTCAGGGGGAAAGACTTCATATAGCAAAAGATGCGCACCGGAGGCCTGATAGGGGGCCCACGAGACAGGGGGGCGCGCCCCCACCCTCGTGGCTAGGGTGTAGGCCCCTCTGGTTGATTCTTTCGCCAGTATTTTTTATTATTTCCAAAACGTGCCTCTGTGAAGTTTCAGGACTTTTGGAGTTGTGCAAAATAGGTCTCTAATATTTGCTCCTTTTCCAGCCTAGAATTCTAGCTACCGGCATTCTCCCTCTTCATGTAAACCTTGTAAAATAAGAGAGAAAAGGCATACGTATTGTGACATAATGTGTAATAATAGCCCATAATGCAATAAATATCAATATCAAAGCATGATGCAAAATGGACGTATCAACTCCCCCAAGCTTAGACCTCGCTTGTCCTCAAGCGGAAGCTAAAATCAAAAAATATGTCCACATGTTTTAGAGATGGAGGTGTCGATAAAATAAAATACGGACATGAGGGCATCATGATCATTCTTGAAACAACAACATACAAAAATATATATTGTCATATGACTTCTTATGCTAAAGTAACAATCTATTCACAGTGTCAAGTATGAATCAGAAACTTCATTGAATACTAACAAACTATAATCTCGGTCACTGAAGCAACTGCAATTTATCATAACATCGGAAAGAGTCAATATAAGAGCTTTTCAGCAAGTCCACATACTCAACTATCATTTAGTCTTTCACAATTGCTAACACTCATGCAATACTTATCGGTATGGAGTTTTAATCGGACACAGAGAAAGATAGGGGCTTATAGTGTTGCCTCCCAACCTTTTACCTCAAGGGTAATGTCAACAATAATAGTTTATGATAACTTACATCCAATTGGATATATATATCAGGATCTTTCCAACACAATGTGCTTGCCAAAGGATAAAATGTAAAAAGGAAAGGTGAAGATCACCATGACTCTTGCATAAGACATAAGACAAAAATAAATAAAAGGTAGGCCCTTCGCAGAGGGAAGAAGAGGTTGTCATGTGATTTTATGGTTGGACAAAATCTTAATGTGAAAGAATGTCACTTTATATTGCCACTTGTGATATGGACCTTTATTGTGCAGTCCGCTGCTTTTATTACTTCCATATCACAAGATCATATAAAGCTTATTTTATCCACACTAATAAATCATACATATTTAAAGAGCAATTTTTATTGCTTGTGACAATGACAACTTACTTGAAGGATCTTACTCAATCCATAGGTAGATATGGTGGACTCTCATGGCAAATTGGGTTTAAGGATATTGGGAGGCACAAGTAGTATCTCTACTTGGTGCAAAGAATTTGGCTAGCATGAGGGGGAAAGGCAACCTCAACATGTTGGATGATCCATCACACTATACTTTATTACGGATATAAGAAAACATAACCCATTACATTGTCTTCCTTGTCCAACATCAACTTTTTAGCATTTCATATTTTAATGAGTGCTTACAATAATAAAAGATGTCCAAGATAGTATATTTATATGTGAGCACATCTCTTTCTTTATTACTTCCTATTAATTGCAACGATGACCAAAACTATGTTTGTCAACTCTCAACAACTTTTATTCACCATAATCTTTATATGTGAAGTCATTACTCTCCATAAGATCAATATGATCTCATTATTCCTTTTTGTTCTCTCTTTTTTCTTTAATTCCCTCAAGATCATAATAGGATAATCAAGCCCTTGACTCAACACTAATCTTTATTATATATATAGCTCACAGACTCGATTACATAGAAGGACCATAAAGCAAAACTCAAATCTAAATCATACTAAAACTTTATTCTAATAGATCAAGATATTACCAAAAGGATCGAACTAAGAAAACGATAAAGATAGGAGTGTGATGGTGATACGATGCCGGGGCACCTCCCGCAATCTTGGCAGTTGCCAAGCGGAGTGCCCATACCCATGTGTTTATGTCTCTTTCTTCGGAGGTGGTGATGGTGATGACGATGAAAATTGTGCCCTCAGCTTCTTCAATTTGTAATTGAGGAGAGCAATTTCCTCCTTTAAATTATTGACCTCCGATTCTAGCTTCAAGATCTTGTTACATAAATCTCCTTTGCTTTTCTGCCGAAAACGAGAAGGAATAGATCGGTTGTTAGACAGTTTAACCCTCTTAGGGAGACTAGACTTCTTGAACTTCACGTGCATATCCCCAGGTTGAGGTAGAGGGACATCCTCCTCCTCCTAACTTGAATCATTTATCCTCATCAAATGAGCATCCTCCTCATCATCCGTAGTTCGACCACAAGGAGATAGATCCCTATAGGTCTTCGGTTCAGCAATGAGATGTGAGACATAGCTCTCTCCGTCGGAATCCTGAGATAACGTCCTGCTCTAATCTGCGGCAGAAACAATTCAAAACAAAAATAGAGGATATTTGCGGGATACAGTGGTCAAAACCTTCGGGGGGTTATATAGTGAATTTTTACCGACCAAATGAAGTATCGTGCAAGAAAACAGAGTCCGGAGAGCACACGAGGTGCCCACGGGGCAGGGGGCGTGCCCAGGGGGTAGGGCGCGCCCTCCACCCTCGTGGATGCCTTGTGTCCTTCCCGGACTACTTATTATTTTCCTACTTTCTTAAATATTCCAAAACGGAGAAAAATTGCTATTAAAACTATTTTGGAGTCGGTTTACTTACCGTAGCACATACCTATTCCTTTTCAGAGTCTCAAACGTTCTGGAAAGTGTCCCTTATGTATTCCTCCGGGGTTACGATTTCAATAACATTGGTTTCAACATTTATGGGATTACCTGAGATATAATGTTTGATCCTTTGATCGTTCACCACCATCAGATTTGTGCCTTCGAAGTTGTTGATTTTTATGGCACTGGAACAATAGACCTCCTCGATAACATAAGGGCCTTCCCATTTAGAGAGAAGTTTTCCTGCAAAAAATCTTAAACGAGAGTTGTACAGCAAAAAATAATCACCTACATTAAACTCACACTTTTGTATCCTTTTGTCATGCCATCTTTTAACCTTTTCTTTAAACATTTTGGCATTCTCATACGCCTGGGTTCTCCACTCATCAAGTGAGCTAATGTCAAATAGCCTCTTCTCACCGGCAAGTTTAAAATCATAGTTGAGCTCTTTAATGGCCCAATACGCCTTATGTTCTACTTCGAGATGTAAGTGACAAGCTTTTCCATAAACCATTTTATAAAGACACATACCCATAGGATTTTTATATGCAGTTCTATAGGCCCATAATGCATCATCAAGTTTCTTGGAGCAATTCTTTCTACATCTATTAACAGTCTTTTACAAGATTAATTTGAGCTCTCTATTACTCAGTTCTACTTGGGCACTAGACTGTGGGTGATATGGAGATGCAATTCTATGATTAACATCATATTTAGCAAGCATTTTACGGAAAGCGCCATGAATAAAATCTGAACCACCATCAGTCCTTAAGTATTTAGGGACTCCAAACCTCGGAAACATAACTTCTTTGAGCATCTTACTTGAGGTGTTATGATCAGCACTACTAGTTGGAATAGCTTCTACCCACTTAGTAACGTAATCAACAACAACTAAAATATGTGTATACCCATTAAAGGAAGGAAACAGTCCCATATAATCAAAGCCCCAAACATCAAATGGTTCAATAACAAGTGAATAATTCATAGGCATTTCTTGACGTCTACTAATATTACCGATTCTTTGACATTCATCACAAGACAATACAAACTTACGGGCATCTTTGAAAAGAGTAGACCAATAAAAACCGGATTGCAATACCTTATGTGCAGTTCTATCTCCAGCGTGGTGTCCTCCATAAGCCTCAGAGTTACACTTGCGTAGGATCTGTTCCTGTTCATGCTCAGGTACACAACGTCTAATAACACCATCTACTCCTTTATAAAGGTGTGGGTCATCCCAGAAGTAATGTCTTAAATCATAGAAAAACTTTTTCTTTTGCTGGTATGTGAAACTAGGTGGTATAAATTTGGCAACAATGTAATTAGCATAATCAGCATACCATGGAGCAGTACAAGAAGAATTTATGACTACTAATTGTTCATTAGGAAAGATATCATCAATAGGTAGTGGGTCATCAAGAACATTTTCTAACCTAGACAAGTTGTCTGCAATGATGTTCTCACCTCCCTTTCTATCAATAATATGCAAATCAATTTTTTGTAGTAAGAGAACCCATCTAAGATGTCTAGGTTTAGCATCTTTCTTTTCCATAAGATATTTAATAGCAACATGATCAGTGTGAACGGTTACTTTAGAGTCAACAATGTAAGGTCTGAACTTATCGCAAGCAAATACAACTGCTAAAAATTCTTTTTCAGTAGTAGCATAATTTCTCTGGGCACTGTCTAGAGTTTTACTAGCATATTGGATAACATTTAGTTTCTTACCAACTCTTTGTCCTAAAACAGCACCTACAGCATAATCACTAGCATCACACATAATTTCAAAGGGTAAATTCTAATCAGGTGGCTGAACAATAGGTGGAGAAATCAAAGCTTTCTTAAGTATTTCAAATGCTTCTACACAATCATCATCAAAGACAAAAGGAATATCTTTTTGTAAGAGGTTAGTCAGAGGCCTAGAAATTTTAGAGAAGTCTTTAATGAACCTCCTATAAAAACCGGCATGACCAAGGAAACTTCTTATACCTTTAATGTCCTTAGGACACGACATCTTTTCAATAGCATCGACTTTAGCTTTATCAACTTCAATACCTCTTTCAGAAATTTTATGCCCCAAGACAATAACTTCATTAACCATAAAGTGTCACTTCTTCCAATTCAAGAAAAGATTAGTTTCTTTGCATCTCTGCAAAACTCGATCAAGGTTGCTCAAGCAATCATCAAAGGAAGTTCCATATACGGAATAATCATCCATGAAAACCTCAACAATCTTTTCACAAAAATCAGAGAATATAGCCATCATGCATCTTTGAAAGGTAGCAGGTGCATTATATAAACCAAAAGGCATACGTCTATAAGCAAAGGTACCGAAAGGGCAAGTAAGAGTGGTCTTATCCTGATCCTCTTTTGACACAGGTATTTGAGAGAAACCAGAATAACCATCTAGAAAGCAAAAATGGGTATGTTTAGATAATCTTTCTAGCATTTGATCAATAAAAGGTAAAGGGTAATGATCTTTTCTAGTAGCTTTATTTAATTTGCGGAAATCAATTACCATCCTATAACCTGTAACAATTCTTTGTGGGATCAATTCATCTTTATCATTGGGAACAACAGTAATACCTCCCTTCTTAGGGACACAATGGACAGGACTTACCCACTGACTATCAGCAACGGGATAAATTATACCTGCCTCCAGAAGCTTTAGTATTTCTTTTCTTACCACTTCTTTCATCTTAGTATTTAACCGTCGTTGGTGATCAACAACCGGTTTAGTGTCTTTCTCCAATTTTATCTTGTGTTGGCATAGAGTGGGACTAATGCCCTTAAGGTCATGAAGAGTATATCCAATAGCAGCACGGTGCTTCTTCAGAGTTTTCAATAATTTCTCCTCTTCCCGCTCTGAAAGGTTAGCACTAATAATAACATGATATATCTTCTTTTCATCAAGATAGGCATATTTAAGAGTATCAGGTAATGCTTTAATCTCAAACACGGGATCACCCTTGGGTGGTGGAGGATCCCCTAGAATTTCAATAGGCGAATTGTGTTTCAAAATAGGTCCCTGTTGAAAGAATACTTCATCTATTTCCCTTCTTTCATTCATAAATATATCATTTTCATGGTCTAGCAAATATTGTTCTAAAGGATCCTTACTAGGCAATGATTTAATCCTTATTAGGCAATTCTTTATCATGGGGTTGTCTACGAAATGTAGCAAAGTTAAAGTCATGAGACATATCCCCTAACCCAATTGTAACAATATCCTTTTCGCAATCTATCCTAGCATTAACTGCATTCAAGAAGGGTCTACCAAACATAATTGGACAAAAGTCATCTTGTGTGGAACCAAGAACAAGAAAATCAGCTGGATATTTAACTTTCCCACACAAGACTTCAACATCTCTAACAATCCCAACTGGTGAAATAGTATCTATATTGGCAAGCTTAATTGTAATATCAATGCCTTCTAACTCAGCAGGTGCAATATCATGCATAATTTCTTCGTATAAAGAATTAGGTATTGCACTCGCTCTAGCACCCATATCACATAAGCCATGATAGCAATGATCTCCTATTTTAACAGAAATAACAGGCATGCCTACAACAGGTCTATGTTTATTTTCAGTATCGGGTCTAGCAATTCTAGCAGCTTCATCACAGAAGTAAATAAAATGCCCATCGATATTATCAGCCAAGAGATCTTTAACCATAGCAATACTAGGTTCAACTTTAATTTGCTCGGGGGGTGTAGGTGTTCTAGTATTACTCTTACGAACCAGAGTTGAAGCTTTAGCATGATCCTTTATTCTAACAGGGAAAGGTGGTTTCTCAATATAAGCGGTAGGAACAATAGAATCAACATTATAAGTGATAGTCTTTTCTTCAACTTTAATCGGTTCAACTACTTTTACTTTAATGGGAGGATGATATTTAAACCACTTCTCCTTAGGGAGATCGACATGAGTAGCAAATGATACACAGAAAGAAGCTACTATCTCAGAGTCAAGTCCATATTTAGTGCTAAATTCACGGGAAACATCGGTATCCATAAAAGACTTAACACAATCAAACTTAGGTGTATACTTGACTCCTTACCTTTGTCGAGATCCCAATCTTCAGAGTTGCATTTAATTCTTTCCAATAAATCCCATCTTAATTCAATAGTCTTCATCATAAAAGAACCAGTAAAGAAGTATCGAGCATGGAGCGATTGTTGAGAGAAAGCCGAGCATAAAAATTTTGAATAATAATTTCTCTTGAGAGCTCATGATTGGGGAATGAATATAACATTGACTTAAGCCTCCCCCAACACTAGAAAAAAAAGACACATCCGTGACATTTTGGGCCGAACAAAAAAAAATTATGTCATACATATGACACTTCTATGACGATAATTGTGACAAAACCCAGTATCATCATAGATGTGGTGGGCTCCTACTTGTATGACAATAATCATGACAGAAAATGGGCTTTTCATCCTGGGCGGGCCAGAGATGTAGCTGCATGACATTCTTTGGGTCGTCCATGACGGAAAAAACCGTGGTAGAAGCGAGGGCGAGGAAAATTTCGGGGAGTTCCCAGTTACGGTGGGTGGTCGGGGTGTCGGTGTCAAAACCGGCGGATCTCGGGTAGGGGGTCCCGAACTATGCCTCTAATGCTAATGGTAATAGGAGACTGGGGACATGATGTTTACCCAGGTTCGGTCCCTGTCAATGGAGGTAATACCCTACTTCCTACTTGATTGATCTTGATGATATGAGTATTACAAGAGTTGATCTACCATGAGATCGTAGAGGCTAAACCCTAGAAGCTAGCCTATGGTATGATTGTTGTTGTTGTGTCCTACGGACTAAACCATCTGGTTTATATAGACACCGGAGGGGGCTAGGGTTACACAGAGTTGGTTATAGAGAAGGAGATCTACATACGAATCGCCAAGCTTGCCTTCCACGCCAAGGAGAGTCCCATCCGGACACGGGGCGAAGTCTTCAATCTTGTATCTTCATAGGCCAACAGTCCGGCCAAAGTATATAGTCCGACTGTCCGGATACCCCCTTATCCAGGACTCCCTCAGTAGCCCCTGAACCAGGCTTCAATGACGATGAGTCCGGCGCGTAGATTGTCTTCGGCATTGTGAGGCCGGTTCCATCTCCGTATACTCCAAAATAAATTCCGAACACAAGGACCGTGTCCGGCTCTGCAAGATAAATTTCGCATACCACCGTAGAGAGAACAATAATCCATGAATCTAATCTCCTGACAGCTCTTCGTAGCGTGACATCACGCCACGACCCGTCTTTTATTCAAGCCGTTTTCTTTATAACCAGATATCACACATATTGCGAGGCGGTTCCTTTGGCACGTCTTGTCGAAGCAGAGATCGTGTCCCCCTTATCGAGGGATTCTCATCAATACGGGTGTGGGTAACCCAACCACACCACCGAATGCGGTGAGTGGGGAAAAACCAGGTTTTATTAGGCAAGCGGGGAGGCGCAGAGTTTCACTGTCCTTATAAAGAGGAAAGGCCTCCCCCTTTTCACCCACGCCTTCTCGTTCTGCTCGTCCACTCCCTTTCCCTTGAGCCCTAACACCCAAGCGTTCATCTTCTCCACCATCGAAGGTCCTTCTAAAAATGTCCGGATCCGGAGCAGGAGGCAAGTGGATGGCCTCTACTATCCAGGAGAAGGATATTAAAAATCTTCGGGAGGCCGGGTACCTGGCCCAGGAGATCGGCCATCGCCTCCCGGCGGCGGGACATATTGTCCCCACTCCGGAGTCCCATGAGAGGGTTGTATTTCTTCCTCATTTTGTCCGCGGGCTTGGGTTTACCCTTCACCCATTCATTCGTGGTGTCATGTATTATTATGGGATCGATTTCAACGATCTATCCCCCAATTCCTTCCTCAATATCTCGACGTTTATTGTCGTGTGTGAGGCCTTTCTCCGCCTCACGCCACACTTCGGCTTATGGCTAAAGATCTTCAATGTGAAACCCAAGGTGGTGAACGGCGAACACGCCAAGTGCGGAGGTGCCATGGTGAGCAGTATGCCCAAGGTCACATGGCCGACAGGTACTTTCAATGATTCTGTCAAGGAATGGCAGCAACAGTGGTTCTATATCACTGAGTCGCACGGCAAAAAGTGGGTTGCAACTCCTGAATTCTGATCTGGAGCCCCCTTGCGGCTTATGTCTTGGCCCGAGAAGGGCTTGAACTGGTCTTCATCTAACGAGCTATCGATGATCCATACATGCGTCAAAGGTATGGAAGATAAGGCCATCCGACTTGTTGATGTGGTCCAGGTGATGTTGGTCCGCCTGGTTCTTCCCTGTCAGTGCCGAGTCTGCAATTTGTGGGAGTATGACCCGACCGAGCACCAGACCCTGCAAGAGCTTTACGGCTCATCGCACAAGGACATCTGGAAGGTGCTTTTTAAGTCCGGCAAACCGTGGCCGGACTCCGCCGCGGACCGCGGGTACCAATTGTCCCGCCCTGCGAGTCCGGTGAGTAGTCATTATATCTTGCCCACCCATATGTTTCATTCTCATATCCCGGAGAAGGCATCCTAACCACGCATCCCACAATCATCTTAGGGATGGACGAACAAGGTAGGGCGGATACATTGCCCAGCCCCGCTGCCAGAAGAACCAGCCAGACCACTTTTGACGAAGATGCCGGTCCCGGTGCCTTACAAGGCGCCAAAGAAAGAGGCCCATGAAGAGGCCAAGGAGACCAGGGGCGGCTTGCGTGGTCGCGGGGCTTCAGATACAAAATCTGAAGACTCCAATAACCCTCTCTCCTCTAAAGAGGAAGAGGAGGAGCAATATGAATCCCCCCCCAGGGGGAGGAAAGAAAAGAATGGCCTCCTCATCTTTGGAGGCCGAATTGCCTAAGAGGGGAAAGACTCCCCTGCCAGAGGCATCCACTATGGCTACCGACAGCAGCCCGGAGTGGGATCCCAGGGCCCAGCCCCTGGAAAATTCGTAAGTGCACAAAATCCGAACACGTCTATGCTTCCCGGATTATCAAGGCACAAATAGATTAACTGGTGCCATACTTTTTGCAGCCCGGCCAAGTCTCGTGCTGAACAGTCCTCGTTGGAGGATTTGTTGGGCTCAGATGCACTTGAGAGCGAGACACCTCCGACGGCCCCTTCCCCGAAGCTCGGACATGACACCGAGGTGTCGTCCCAAAAGGAGCTAAACCAGGAGGGGCATACCTCAGGGGCCGGATACATGGGAGCGGCGGCTCCACTGAGTGCCGATGGTGGGGGCGATATTAGATTCGGCCCGCAGCCGGACACAGCTCCAGAGACCAGGGGCGGCTCCATACCAGGGGCGACCTCTACCCAACCAGAGGTGCGGGCAGCTTATTGATAGCACTAAAGAGTGCTTCCATCATTGATGAACATCGCTCCCTCATGGGCGTGGTTATTGAGAAGATTCAGGCCGCTGAAAGTGGACTGAATGAATCCTGCATCAGCCTTATGAAAGGCTTGGAGGTAAGTTTTTTAGGAGATTTGTCATAGTGTAGATAGTAGCCCCTAATACACTGTCCGCTGAAAGGAGGAACCGGACAGGGAATCAAATTCCCGTCCTCCGGAGACTCAATGACATGCATCTTTTTCTTTTATAAACAGGCATCTGCAGTGACTGCCGCCTCTCATACTGCGGAAGTATCCGGACTGAAGTAGAGTCTGGAGCGGGCCAAAGAAGAACTTGGCCGGGTGAAGAAGCAGTTGGAGGATAATCAAGGTATGTTGAAAACCTTGTTGAGTTTAGCACAATTAATTAGGTGTGCCTAATGAGGGTATGTATATATTGCGTGCTCTAGGGGCGAATGCCGAAGTTGAGGCATTGAAGAAGGCTGTGGCCTTAGCCGAAAAGAAGGCAGCCGCAAAACAGGCCCTTCGCGAGAAGCACGAGGCCAGGGTCGTTGAAGCTGAGCAACAGCTTCAGGAGGCCGTGTAGAAAAGCGAGACTTTGGAGCAGAGTCTGTCATTGAAAGAATCCGAACTCGCCCAAGCTCTTCTAGCCGCAACTAATGCTCAGGAGGAAGCCCAAGGTGCTCTGAAGGATATTCAGGAGGCAAGGAAGATCGCGGCTGGTAAGGTTTTTTCCTATTTCAAAGCAATTTATATGCAAAAGCAGGGAAGATTCAGGGTGACCCACTGAATCCTTATTTCTCCAGGGGCATTTGCAGATCTGCCACACAGCATATCTAATGCTGCCCAATTCTGCCGAGCTGAGGGGAAGGAGACTGCGGAGAAGCTCTTCTGGTCGCAGTATTTGGCACCGAATTATCCGCTGCCGTTTCCCGACCAGCTAAAGCAGCTGATCGAACTGCAACAGGCGGCCGAACTAGCCATGAAGGATTTGGTTATCCGGCTATGGCCCGCCGAGCCCATTCCAAGCAGTTTCTTCGGGCTCATGAAGCGAATTGTGAGTGCCTGTCCTCGGCTCGATGTTATTAAGCGGTCGGTTTGTATAGAAGGTGCACGAATGGCATTTTCCTGTGCGAAAGTGCACTGGGGGAAGCTGGATGCTGAGAAGCTGATGACCGAGGGGCCGCTGGAGGGGAAGGAGCACCGCAAGCCCGGATTATATTATGATGGTGTCCTGAAAGGGGCCTGCCTTGTGGCGGAGCAATGTGCGAAAGACATTATTTTTTCCTAAGGGCAGTCAGGTTGTCCTTTGTAAGGCAGAACCAAGTCATTTTTATATATTTGCCTATTATGTAAAAAAATTATTCCTGCGCGGCTGTTTTATATATTAGTCTTGAGAGTTGGCCATTCGTCGGCTTCTGCCCCCACGTAGGAACTACGGGGGTGTTCAGGATAAATCTGAACACTCTTTACCCCATTCTTGGGTCCATGAAGGAGGTGTTCAGCACAGCAAACCAGGCAATCAGACTATAAGGCATTATTACTATCACTTAGCCATAGTAATTCGAGTATGGGAGGCGCAGCCCCTGGTGTTCGGAAGACCGCACGAGGGGCTCTAATAGCACCTGATCAGTAGATCGATCCTTCGCACTCAGCATTTTATTATGGCCTTGTGCAGAATAATTCCTTAAAGATTTTACAACTCTCGAACAGCTGACCAGCTCTCGCCTTATCATGGCAGTCAGTTTTCGGCTTTCTCTACTGAGGTGTTCGTCCGGAATAACCGGGACACAATCGCAGTAGTTCTCCCAGCGCTACCTTAGCCGATATTGCGGAACATAAGGTACCAAAACATGGGAGCCGAGCAAACCCAACTAATGACCCAAGACATGATTCGGAGCTGATGCACATAATGTTATAAGTTCGGGGTGCCGAACGACCAAGAAGGTGGTCGGACTTTATTGCCATAGTGTGGGCGCAATGAAGCCCCTGGCGTTTTAAGGCATAACACGATGTTCGGATGCCGTTTATGACAAAATATCAGTGAGAAATGATAGCAGATAAGTGTCAAATGACTCTACATGTGGTATTCAAGTAATACGGTTATGCGTATGAGTACGGTGCATGTTGTAAAAGAGAGGCATGACGGCAGAACCTGTTGGAGCCGGGCGGTAGGGAGCTGTGCACAGATCCGAAGTAGTGTCCGAATTGTATTCGGGTGGGTTGAAGATTCCCTCTTTGTGCATTCGAGCTAGTTCCATGTCGCCGGTCTAGTTATGCGCAGAGGCGAATCTGCAAAAAATGCTAAAGGCGTGTGTGTGCCGCGTAGCGGCTAAGCCGTGGAATGTGGCCCGCCCAACTTATGCCGGAGGGTCTGTTTGAGCCTTGATCAGGCTGAGGTATCATGAAGCAGTTCGGACTCCTTTATCAGTGTCCGGGGGTTTGGATGTCGAATCAAGATTCGATTGAAAAAGCCGCGGCTCGCTGCTTCTTTTGCTAAAGTGGCCGAATACTCTTCGGCGCTGAGGTGAAACTCGGTCTGCCCGTAATTGTAACTATATTACGCGGGTCTTGTGTGATAATGCGTTGAGTCGCAGTTTATTCTGGCAGTGCTTGAATAGCTACTTCCTAGAGGTGTTATGTCGAAGGTTCATTCTTCGGCATGGCGGCTTATTGGTGATCCGAAGATCATCTCTAGAATGGCGGGGCCTACATGACCTTCACGCCTCGTTATGATACTCTGAAATGAGTTTCTTAGTGGGTCTGATCCTCGAGTGATCGATCCCTATTCTACGCGCCATGTCCTGGTGCAGCCAGTTTAAACTGTTGTCACTGCCAACAGGGTGATATCTCTGGTTGATGTTGGCCAGATAGTCTAGTCGATCGAAGATGATCTGCCATATTTTCATACGACGGGGCAACTTGCTCTGTTGAATTGGCACCCCGGAGATTGTTCGTCCGCTCCTATGTGGGTGGTTCTTTTGCCATGTGTTGTTTGATGATCTGGGCTTCTGGCTCTTGGACCCCTTATTATTGTTTTAGGCGCCGATCTGTCAATCTGTTTAAAACCCAGCATTCTCTATTGTTGTGATTGGCTGCCGTTCCTGGGGTACCGTGAATTTGACATGGGAAGTCGAGTATGCGGCTCAGGCTGGATGGGCCTCAATTCATGTTTTGAGGAGTCTTCTCCCGCTGAACGGGCCGAGGGCTATTGGCTCCTATATGGACTGTCGTGTCCTGGGCATTATCCTTCGTCTTGGGGCGCTTATATTTGTCGCACCGAGTTTTGCAGATGTTGTTCCTGGCTGCTGATGTGCCCAGGACGCCTGCTATGTTGTTTTTTATCATGTATTGCTGATCTTGTGAGTAGCCCCTGGTCGTAATGTGTTGTCGGCGGGGTGTAGGCTGGCCTTTGGCTTTTAGTGCCTCCTCCTCAAATTGAGGTAGCAGCCTGAGCTTTGGGTAGCATTTTGTTCGGCGCTCGAGTCCATATTCTTCGGCTGCCCAGACGTCAGTCCGTCTGTCTGCGAGCAGATCATGATCAGCTTGGAGTTGTTGCTGTTTCTTTTTCAGGCTTCTTGCAGTGGTTATGAGACGGCACTTGAAGCGCTCCTGCTCTATGGGATCCTCCGGTACACTGAATTCTTCGTCACTGAGGCTCACCTCGTCTTCGGAGGGAGGCATATAATTATCGTCCTCCAAGTATGCGTCCGTCGCCTGTTCATATGGGCTGACCTGCCTGTGTTCTTGTTTGGCTTGCTCGAAGGTAGGCTGATCAGGATTGTATTCCTCTTTGGCGCCATCTAGATTACTTTCTTCTCCAGTGCCGGCGTTGCTGTGGTGGGGCTTAGAGCGGCGCCGATGGCGCCCATGCTTTGATTTCTTCCCTGAGGGGTTATCTCCCGTTGCCTCATTGCCATTGTTTTCTTTGGGATTATCCACCGTATATATATATCATATGAAGAGGTGGCAGTCCAGTGCCCTGTGGGCGGTGGTTCCTGTTCTTCTCCCGCATCGTCGTCTGTACCGTCGATGTCTTCGGAGTCGAAGTTAAGCCCGTCGGTCAAATCATCGATCGTGGCTATGAAGTGGGTGGTGGGTAGGAGATGAATTTCTTCGTCGTGTGCTTCCCAATCGAGCCGAACATAGTTCGGCCAGGAATCTCCAGACAGAGAGAGAGAGACCTTAATGAATTTAGCACATCGCCAAAGGGGGAGTGCTGGAAGATATCCGCGGCGGTGAATTCCATGACTGGAGCCCCATCAGATTCGATGGGCATGGATGCACGTTGTTCAGAACCTACGACCAAAGATAAGTCCGGGGGTCCGGAGGCACAGATTTCCTTAGAAGCGAAGTCTGTGTTCGGATCCAACGCCGATAGGTGTGCGGTCTCCATGGAGGGGTCCATCCACCCGTCCTTGGATAGCACGATCTGCTCTGGATCAGGGTCCGGAGCTATGGCGGGGGCAATATCCCGAATACTGTCCGATGGCAGATCTAAGTCATGCGTGTGGCGATCGTTCGGCGCTCCTGTCGTGGGCTCGAATCCGTCGAAGATCAAGTCTCCGCGGACATCGGCGATATAGTTTAGGTTCCCAAACCTGACCTGATGGCCAGGGGCGTAGCTGTCGATCTGCTCTAGATGGCCAAGCGAGCTGGCCCGCAGTGTGAAGCCGTTGAACGCGAAGATCTGTCCGGGGAGAAAAGTCTCACACTGGACAGCGTTGTTGATGGTTGGAGAAGCCATCGAGCCTTACAGCGACGACACAAAGGAACTCTCAATGAAAGCACCAATGTCGGTGTCAAAATTGGCGGATCTCGGGTAGGGGGTCCCGAACTGTGCGTCTAAGGCTAATGGTAACAGGAGACTGGGGACACGATGTTTACCCAGGTTCGGGCCCTGTCAATGGAGGTAATACCCTACTTCCTGCTTGATTGATCTTGATGATATGAGTATTACAAGAGTTGATCTACCACGAGATCGTAGAGGCTAAATCCTAGAAGCTAGCCTATGGTATGGTTGTTGTTGTTGTGTCCTATGGACTAAACCCTCCGGTTTATATAGACACCGAAGGGGGCTAGGGTTACACAGAGTCGGTTACAGAGAAGGAGATCTACATCCGAATTGCCAAGCTTGTCTTCCACGCCAAGGAGAGTCCCATCCGGACACGGGGCGAAGTCTTCAATCTTGTATCTTCATAGTCCAACAGTCCGGCCAAAGTATATAGTCCGGCTATCCGGATAGCCCCTTATCCAGGACTCCCTCACGGGGGCCGAGCGATGCGTGTTTCTCTCGTACACGTACGCGCGTGTGTGTGCGAGGCGTTGGCTCTAACTGAACCCGAGCGAGGCATTGGGCTCTAACTGAACCCGAGTGATTGCACTACAGGCTACGCGTTACTGAACCCGAGCGATCAATCAATGGTTGTTAACTGAACCCGATCGAGCGATTCCTTCGCTACTGCTGCTAATTGAAGCCGATCAATG
>NC_041393.1:456910880-456942568 GCF_002162155.2 Triticum dicoccoides
GGGGGTGGATGAACAGGACCCCGTGGCGTTGCCTTTCGATGAACAGGACCCCGATCGATCGAGCCGGTTGGGGCTACATGAACATGACCCCGTGGAGGCCTGGATGAATAGGACGACCCCGTGGAGGGCTGGATGAATAGTAGACAGTGGAGGGGTGCCCGTGGAGGGGTGGTTGAACAGAAGCCGGTGGAGTAGCACGCGGTGGAGGCTGGATGAATAGGAGCCTGTGGAGGCTGGAGGAGGTCGACGGTAGCCCGTGGAGGCTGGAGGAGGTCGACGGTGGAGATGAACAGTATCCCGTGGAGTCCCGTTTTGCGGTACGCCACACCCCTCCCGATGAACAAGACCCCGTTTCGAACTTAGCGCTCCAACACAAGTCTGTTTCGTCCGTTTTGCGGTACGCCACACCCCTCCCGATCAACAGGACCCCTTTTCGATCGTAGGAGGTCCGTTTGCTCCGTTTTGTGGTACGCCAGACCCCTCCCGATGAACAGGATCCCGTTTCGAACGTGGCCTGTCAAACACAAGGCTGTTTCCTCCGTTTTGCAGTACGCCAGGCCTCGTTTCCATCGCCTGTTCCGTCCAAGCCCTCCCGATGAACACGACGATGCATTCCGTTCTGACCCAGCCGGTTGGCTCCCCATGAACACGACGACGATGCTGTTTCTCCGTTCTGAGCCAGCCATGTAGACGAGCCCTGGCCGTACATATGTCCGAGTAGGCGTTTGAGACCCCGCCCATATGTACACATACATGGCTGTATTTTCTTTCTTGCACATTGGCCGTTGTACGTACGTGTACATGCTACGTGCGCGCCTCTACTACGACATGTGCGCGCCTCTACATCCACCAGTATGTACGTACACGTTCGCAACCAGAATGACAAAGCTACATACGCTTCGACCAGGTGGGTCCCGACTGTCAGGCACTTCCTTGCATGCGAAGATGTAGCTGGTGGGTCCCAATAGTCAGGGGGGCGAATCGTTTTTTTGCCCGGACGCACTTCCGTGCGTGCGAAGGTGTAGCTGGTGGGTCCTAGCAGTCAGGGGGAAAACATTTTTTCACGAAATACGGTGGCCCATCCGGTGGGTCCCTGTTGTCAGGTGGAGGAATAATTATTTTGCGCGTAATAAGGAGGCACTTCCTTGCGGCCGCCATGGACCCAGCTATCAGCCTCTCCACGCATAGTACTCTTCCGATGGAAGTCGGTCGTTGGCCACATTGACCACGCCGCGCCGAGAGCACCATGGCGATGGACGACGGCGAGGCCTAGGAAGGGGCCGACGCGGAGCCGGGGAAGATGCAGCAGTGGATGCCCACGCGAAGAGGAGTACGAGGGTTCACTAGTTCGGCTGCGGTGTGAGGCTGCCGTCACTGCAGAATAACAGGCGGTGTGGGTGAGTAGAGGGATGGCCTGGCCAGCGGTGGGAGTAGTAGGGGGCGGTGAGGTCTCCGCCGCATCACAACCGGCCACGGGAGGCAGGAGCATGCGGCACGATCGGCGCTGGTTTGGGCGGATGGAGCAAGAAGACCACAGGTTGAAGAAGCACTATGGCCGTTGGATGGACATCGTACGGTCACTGGAGCAAGAATCGTTCATATTGACTAAGTTGACAAAGCCCTCCGTCCCCGTCAACTTAGTTGACCCAGAAGTCATCCTCCCACTATGGTGGGTCCCACCTAGCAGGGGGTATTCATTTTTTTGTGCGTAATAAGGAGGCACATCCTTGCATGCGAAGATATAGCTGGTGGGTCCGACCTGTCAGTAGGGGGAACATTTTTTCGGGAAATACAGAGGCCCTTCCGGTGGGTCCCAGCTGTCAGGTGGAGGAATCATTATTTTGCGCATAATAAGGAGGCATTTCCTTGTGTGCGGTCGTGGACCCAACTGTCAGCCTCTCCACGTACAGTCCATGTCCGATGGATGTCATCCGTTGACCACGTTGACCAGGCCGCGCCGGGAGCACCATGGCAGTGGATGATGGCGAGGCCTAGGAAGGGAATGACACGGAACCGGGGAAGACTCGGCAATGGTTGCCCATGCAGTGGGGAGTACGAGGGTTTACTGGTCCGTCTGCCGTCGCCAGAAAATAATAGGAGGTGTGGGTGAGAAGAGGAATGGCCTGTCCAGCAATGAAATAGGGTGGGCGGTGCGGCCTGTGCGGCAACACAGCCGGCCACGGGAGGCGGGAGCAGGCAGTCCCACCGGAGCTGGTTTGGACGGCTGGAGCAAGAAGATCAGATATTGAAGAAGCAACACGGCCATTGGATTAACATCCAATGGTCACTGCTGCTAGAATCGTTTGTGGACTAAGTTGACAAAGCCAAAGTACAAGTCAACCTAGTAGACCCACAAGTCAGCCTCCAAATCTATCCCAAACAGCATACAGCCCGAAATTTCTAGCCAGATTCAAATTAATTTTCAATCTAAATATACCTTGATTTAAATTCAATGAAATTTTACCCGCACAAAAACAATGAAACTTAAAATATCAAAACCCGAAAGAAAACAGTATTTTGGAACTAATTGCCTATTTGTTGTATTTTTTCATTTTACAGCCCATTCATTATTACTTATAGCCCATTTCTTATTACTTATAGCCCATTTTCTGGGCAAAATGCATCCCTCCTCGTCTTGAAAGATTTCTGGCCCAGCAGGGCGTAGAAAAGCAAGTAGGCCTACATTGGTTATTCTGCAAAAAACAAAATAGCTGGCTAGCCATTTTCAAAAAGGAAAAAACAAACTGGGCTGGTCATGTGCTAAACATATGAAACAAAGCCTGGGCTAGACGGGCCACGGGTCCCGCACAACCCAGCTGATACCCTTCTCCGTCCCGAAAAAATAAAATTACTGCGCGTGCTGCTGGGACCCTACTGTCATCCTCACCATGTATAGTCATCTCCTTATTCCTCTTGGTTGTTGACCATGTCAACAACACAGGAGGGCGGCGCCCGCAGCGAGCGAACCAAGGCGGAGGACGATGGTGAGGCCTCGAACGAGAACAAACATGAGCCGGGGAAGATGCACAGAGTTTTAGGGTGCGATGTGGCCATGATGTGTGCGCGGCAGCACATCCAGCCATGGGAGGCTGGAGCAGGCGGTCCCGCCGGTGCTGGTTTGACTTTAGTGGCTCGAGGAAGAAGAGACTTAAGCAACACGACAGACGTTGAATGTCAATCCAACGGTCAAGGTTGGCACAATCATTTGTTGGTTAGTCGACACCAAGTAGCATACTTTTTTATATATAGGAAGAAAATAAAAACTGGGCTCATTGGCCTGATAACATTCCCGAAACTACGACGATTCGATCTTGTGTCGCAACTAAAACTGTGAGGAAAATGCGTTTGTTTGCCGTCCTCCTAACGGGGAACGTTCGCCACATAAGTGACTAGCACCCTTGGTTTTCAACCGAGAGGTCTTGGGTTCGAGTCCCAGGAACTCTCAACTTTGTCCTCCTTCCTTCCTTGCAAAAAAGGGAAAGAAAATCAAAGACTTGGGAAAGTGTACAGAACAAGCTAGTGTACCAGTAAAGATACATTGCCGAGTTTTAGAAAAAAGAGAGATGTGCTCCTGTAGCTGGTTCAAATCCAAACCTAGACTATGACTATATATGGTGATATGCTACTCTGCAAGTAATGAAACTGACATATCCAACGTTCGCTTCTCCTCTTCTCTACTTACTCTGCCTAGCATCAGAAGCTCTGGCCGTAGCAACCATGTCCGCTGGCTGCTCGTCCACCTGCTCTTCAGGAGGCAACAACCAGATATGTGCCAAGTTGCCACCCGTACCATTGCCTATGGGTCTCATCACACCCCTGCCGGCACGCGCACCGCAGCCGATTGCTCATCGCAACCCACTGCCGTTGGTGTGGTGCCACTGCAGCAAATCATGCAGAGTTATCCGTCACGTCTCAACCACAATCCTCAACCCTGGCCGAGTCTTCTACAAATTCCCAAATCATGGGGTAATAATATGTTTAAGTGTTGTTTTGCTGCTTTTAGTTGCTGATTTTTAATAGTTTGGTTGATGATCTTCCAATTTGATTCGTGCAGAAAAGTGAAGATTCGTGTGATTTGTATTTCTAGGAAGTTGCTGATGTGGGGGAATGCAACTACGCTGATTATTTGGTTAGCCGAGGAATCCCAATACCAGTAGGTTGGGGTGTTGGACAAGTAACTAAAGGAACGACAGAAGAGGAAGATGCAGAGCAGAAGGTTCAAGATGCAGTTCCTCTTATCATGGCCAAGCAACAACTGCTGAACGACCTTGACAGCAATGAGGAGATGAAAGAGCTTGTGACTATAATGGGCAAAATCGATGTGCTCCGTAGGATGATTGTCACTTTATTTGCAGTGTATGTAGCACTCGCGATGTATTCAATGGCTATGACACGATCACTTTGCTGAAACTAGTATCGAATGAAACCTGTGTAGCAGGTTGGGCGTAGTGTTGTGAACATCTAATGATTTCTATTAATGGAAATCAGGGGTTATCCCCTTTTGCTCATAAATAAATAAATAGCAGAGGCCCTGTCGGCTCAGCTTTGTTCTTATTCGAAGACGTCGAGCAAATTGCAGTCCAACAGCAAACTATGTCATCAAATTCAAGTTTCACAGCCAAATATGAGTACAACTAAACAACAATGTCATCATGTTTTAGTTGTCATACAATCACCAAACACAAATCAGCATACATAACAAGTGATGTTCTCACAGCAAAATACTAAACAACATGTTCATCAGGTTTCAGTTGTCATACCAACACAATTTCACATAGTAGATAAAAAATGTCTTCTGACAGGCAAATTCGATGAAAGCAATGTAATCATCATTCGCAGCAGCAGCGTCAACATCTTTGCCATGTGTATCAGTCTGAATTGTAATTCCCCATGGTGTCATCTTCTTCTTCGTCCTCAACGTCCTCGAAAGTTGGCTTCTTCTTGATCAACTCTTGTATGTCCACAGCACGACAGGCAATCTTTTCGTCGGCGTCATTGACGTGATGGTTCTCAAAGATATTAGGAACATCTGTGTTATCTTGTACATCAGGAGCAGTGTAAGCATCATCTTGTTGTGCAACTTCATTAAACGAATTCCTCTGCTCAAACCTTTGCAATACTCTCCAGTCATCGCTACGTGCAAATGTGTCTTCCAAGAAAAATATCTATGTTGCTTGATTTGCCAAAATAAAAGGCTCGTTGGTCTGGTATGCCTCCTTGACATTGATGGATTTGAAATAATCATCAGCTCTGGGTTTTACGATCCTAGAAAATAGGTTATACCAACGACAGCACAACAGAACCACACACCGATGATCCTCGAAACTGGAGATGTACTGCAACTGAACAATGTCTGTTATGTTAGCATACATTTCAGTTGTCTCTTTGTCATACGTATCCATGCTCATGATGGCACTATTTCGTGTCTTCCTGCCTTCGTCTCGTGCAAGGGTCTTGTAGCGCACATCTCCAACAACGCAAGATTCATAATGTCTTACCCGAGTATCAGGACCCATTGCTAGTGAGTAAAGGGCATCATCAACTGCCTTCCCATCCTCCCGCATCTTCTTAACCTATGGTTAGAAAATAGACAAGTTGAGCATCTTATGTACTCAATATATTAAAAAAACTGACAGTGCAATTCAAAAGCTTACATGGCTCTTGAACCATTTCGCAAATCCTGCCATAACCAGTTTGTCAATGTTTCTTCGATTTTGCGGCAGTAACTCCTTTTTGTAGATGTTGCACAACATAGTGATCGCGTCAAACATCTAAATATATAAGAATGTGCTGCAAGTTTAGTAGATTACGACGTATAAGATGTAGTACTGCACTTACTTGATATAAGGTAGTATCTCAGGACAGTTATTCAACACATACCAAACCATTTTGTCCAAATCTTTAGGTTTGTCCTCTTGTCGACTCTTCCCTTTAACTCGAACAGAATAGTCGAAAACATTGAGCCCGGGATTGTCTTCACCCACCTCTTTGCTAAGCTGATCAGCTATTTCAATGTATTTTGAGCAGAATGTCAACGCTTCTTTAGCAATTAGGCCTCTGCAATGGAACCCTCGGGTCTAGCTCTGTTCCTAACATAGCCCTTGAAAGTGCCTAGCCGCCTTTCAATAGGGTAGATCCAGCCATACTGTGCTGGACCTCTAAGTAGTGCCTCATCAGGTAGATGAACAGCCAAATGCACCATCACATCAAAGAAGGCTGGAGGATATATCTTCTCAAGGTCACATAAGATAGTTGCTATCTTGTCTCTAAGACGCTCCAAAGCATCTATCTTGATATTCCTACTGCAGAGTTCCCTGAAGAATTGTCCCAACTCTGCAACAGCTCTGTATAAGTCAGGGCGGCCCAATCCTCTAAGGATAACAGGTAAAACCCTTTGAAGTAGGACATGACAGTCATGAGTTTTCAACCCTTGTACCTTGTTTCCATCTGCACTGACTCTCCTTTCAAGGTTGGAAGCAAATCCATGTGGGAATCTCACACGTGACAGGACCTCGCAGAATTCTTTTCTTTTTACCTTGTCCAAGACGTACACAGCTGGTGCCATATCCCGTGGTTTACCTTCATCTTGCACCTGCAAATCCTGTCTAATACCCAGGTGTGTCAAATCAATCCTATATTTTAAGGTATCTTTCGTCTTGCCTTCAATATTAAGAAGTGTGCCGATAATGCTGTCACATATATTTTTCTCAATGTGCATCACATCAAGATTATGCCAAATATCCAAATCTTTCCAATACTCTAAGTCCCACAAAGTGGACCTGCGGGTAAATAATAATGTCTCTTCTGCCCTGCCACGCTTCCTTTTCCTGCTACCATTACCAGGATGGTTTCCTTGTGTAATATGCCTCACCTTCTCTAATTCCACTTGCAACTCATCGGCGGTGAGCCTCTTTGGCGCATCACGGGTTTCATGCTTTGCACTGAACACATGTCTTCGGTATTTTCTAGGATGTGGCTTGTCCTTGGCAAGGAAACGATGGTATCAAATGTAACAGATATTGCTAAGTATTGCATATGACAGCGGATTCCTGTCATAGCGAACACATGCATTGTAACCATGTGTCGTTCGCCCTGACACAGTGCCTAAAGCCGGATAATCATGGATGCACCAAATTATAACAACACACAAAAAGAAATCAGCTGGTGGGCTGGTATATAGGTCTCAAGTGAGAACACCCCTCCATAGTTGTTGAAGTTCCTCCACAAGAGGCTCCATGAACAAATCAAAATCCTTTCCAGGACTTTTTGGACTTGGGATGAGCAAGGCCATCATGTAGTTTGATTCTTTGGTGCAGACATTTGGAGGCATGTTGTAAGGGATAACAAGCACTGGCCACATGCTATATGTGGCGCTCTGGTGGCCAAATGTGTTAAATCCATCTGAAGCTAAGCCAAGTCTAATGTTTCTTGGGTCAGCAGCAAAATTTTTGTGTTTATGATTGAAGCTTTTCCACTCACTACCATGAGATGGATGGCTCATTACATTCTGATCTCTCTACTCCTGGTTCCTAGAATGCCACAGTACATCCTCTCTTGTTTCAGCATCCTGAAACAACCTCTGTAATCTTGGTATAATTGGAAAATGTCTTAGAACATTATGAGGAATCCTCTTCACAGCATCGGCATCTTTCCATCTTGATGATTTGCATTTTGGGGATTCACTTAAGTTGGCATACTCCTTCCGGAACAGAACACAATTATTCTTACAAACATGGATCATATCATATCCAATTCCAACTACACGAAGTAAATTCTTCATTTTACTATAGGTGTGAGGCAGCTCAGACGCATCTGGGAAAGATTTGCGGAAAGCAGCCAACATCGCATCGAATGATTTGTTGGTCATCCGCTCAGATGTCTTCACCTGAAGAAAGGTGACCATAGCTGAGAATACTGATAGCTTATTTCCTAGGGTGACAACCACGTTGCATTGTTCCAACATGCATGCCCACTATTTTTCTTCTACAGGTGAAAGTTCACGGAATGCACGAGCATTTCGTAACATTGTTTCCATGTTGGTCAAACTCACTAGCTTCGCCACCACCACCTCCTCCTCCTCTTCCACCTGAGCATCAGGCAGATCAAGATGGTGATCTGTTGCTTCCACGTAGTCAATAACATTGACGTTCACAGTTTCACCATGATGAACCCACCTAGTATATGTGACCAACATCCCATACAAGTGTAGATGATTTTGCACAGTTGACTGGGGTCTTGTAACTGAATTCATACAACTGCTACACAGGAAGAGCACATCTGATTTCAGACCACCTTACTTAGCTCTGATAAAGTTCATGAAGTTTACAAGCCCCTCGGCATATGCAGCAGAGAATCTTTGAGTAGAAGTTATCCAAGTCATGTCCATCTATTAGACATACAAATTAGTTCTTCTACTAGATATTACAGGAAAAACATATATGCTTTTTTACAAAGTCCAAAAAAAAATACCTAGGTCAATGTCTAAATGTATGGCAAGATATTTGGACGAGAAGATTCAACAAATAGATTTGAGTGCTAAATTATGGCAGGCTGTTTCAACAGTCAATGAGGCCGAGCACACAACCATCAAACTATCGAAGGCCATCGCAGCAACAAAGATCGAGTATAAAACGGTCTAGAGCTATTTCACCTAATAGATTGGCTACTAGACCATGGCAATATACGTCACAATAAATATATGGCAGGATATTTTAGCAACTAATTGGCCTTGGCATGCCATCTCAGCTAACCAGATTGAGTGCAGAACAGGGCAAGGAAGCTTCTTAAGCAGAGCATATTGACTGTAAACTACTTGGGCAAACAATGAGATTAACAGCGTCTATCAGCTAACATTCAGCGCTACACCGACATGAATGGGGCCTCAGTCTAGAATGCGCGTACTATGGGAGAAGCTGACCACCGTGCATCTCCACACGAACGTCGCCAGCGGTGGCGGCGCTAACCACTGTGCGCCTCCACAAGAACGTAGCCAGCGGTGGCGGCGTGGCTAGAGGACGGTAGTCTACGAGAGCGTACTGTGGGAGCGAGAGGATCGTCGTGTGTCCCCTCGACGAACCGTGGTGCCGACGTATCGGCGCGGCGGGGAGGTCGTCTTTGGCGGAGCGAATGGAGTGGAGGGGGACGGGGGGAGGGGGTTTGGGGAATTTTATTGTCTAGTTGGCCGAAGGGCGGTTGAATCGGATTTGGGGGGAATTTTTGGGTGGGGGGAGGATTTTGGCGCGGTGGGCGGGGGGAGTTTGGCGCGTGGTCGGTTTCTCCAAGTGCAGTCCCACGTGTCCGTGAAGAGGCAAGCCGAAGCGCGTTCCGTTTGCATGAGCCGTGTGCAGGACCGAATGTGTGTGGGGTGCAATGCGACCGCGACAGGAGTGCTGTGAGTGTACCGCCTTTTTTCCTTTTAAACTAGGTGCTTCGCCCCCTAAAAAAATTGTTGCTTCGTGCAATCCATCGATACTACTACTAGTAATCCGGTAATCCTGACTAAAATGGCACGGTCGGGTCTTTTCCCGCGCGATATGCTGGGAGGTTGGCTTAGTTGGATTTTTTTAGGACGAGTAACGCTACACCTACGTAATCCCAGTTACGTAATTAACATAAGTTGAAACGTGTGAGCTGTTGATTGTAGATTGGGGGATGGAGGGGCCCACCACCATGAAAATCAGGGGAGGAGAGAGAGAGAGGCAATTTACGTTAACCCTTTCGTAGGTTCCCGTAGATGTAGAAAGATGTGAACTGCGTGAATGTGTAGTGGACGTACTATTGGAGTGCCTAAGATAAATTGTGTATGTATAGACCCTATGTGTTTATTTTACTTCGCATGTTAGATTTGTCTTGGTTCAATAAAAAGCAGAGTTGGTGATGATGGTGTGCCTGGCATCCTGCAATACAGGCCGTCCGATCTATATCTAACGGATAGGAAGGAAACTATGCCAATTTACCCGCACTCCTCTCCACATTTGCAGATAAGGCTTTCCCTCGTTCATCCTTTTCTCCCACAAGATCTTGATCTTCCGTGCAATGCATGGGCATCTTGCTAGTACTCCTACAATATACTATATTATTGTGAAAGTTCATTTACACCAGCCGAGATTAATGCAAACACGACAGATTTTCATTACATTTCGAACTTTTATAGGACACAAAAATAAAAGAAACCCGACCCTAAACCTATTCTATAGCGGCAACCGACGTCCTCCATCTACGATCTCTATGTACGGGGGCGGGGTTCAAGACCCGTGAAGTGAAGGTGCGGTCTCCGGTGAGGAAGAGTAGAACACGAGATACAGACCGGCCAGTTGGCACACCATGCCCTGCCGCCTCCCATGCCCTACTCATACTCGGAGGAGTCCCCGACCTCGGTGGTGCCGGACGTTGGACGGCGGCAAGTAGGATGCGTGGCTGACAGTGCTCCCGTCGTCGGCCGCCAGCGTGGCCACCTCTTCTGCAGTCGCGTCCGCGTCCGGCTACGCAGCTATTGTGTCGCGAGAGGCGACTTGAGTGAGGGCGGCGACCTCAAGCTTCATCCCCGAAGACAAGCTCTCCCACAGAGCGTTCACACTTGCGGTCATGGCGGATGTGGTGCCAGGTAGGAGGACGATGCGCTATGGTGTGGAGGCTAGCTGGGCGTTGCCGCTTTAAGTAGCGCATTCCGGTGAGGCCAAGCGTCCGAGTGCGTCATTAAGTCGCCGGAGTTGGTTCCTCGGGCACCGAGCCTCTTAACGACGACAGACGATCAAACGACATGAATGCGGGCAGCTGGCACCGGCTGGGAATGCACCACACGACGGCGCGAGGGACGAGGGTTTTGGTGTGCCAGGGTAGTCAGTTGCGGTCGTGGCAACGATGGAGATGCCCTTTGCTCACATGTGGTCCCCACATGTCATTGAAAAAGCAAGACGACCCGGCATGGTCTCAGTTCCTGAGGATGCAGTTGGCCGCACTACACCACTCCGCGGGCGCGTCACGGCGCCCCGTGCATCCTCGACGAGCCGGGTGTTGGGGCGTGTTTGGATTGTGGCCAAAGTGCACCTTACCAAAAATTTGGTCATGACCCAAAGATTGGTCTTTGTTTCGATGGTTTCCATTTTTTGGCATGCCAATGAACTTTAGCCAACTCTAGTTCATTTTTCTTGCCAATGTCGGCCAAATCATGGGCAACCAATAGCTCAACCAAAATTTTGGCTACCCAATGCTTTGATGGGGCAACCTTTGGCACAAACCAAACATACTGTTGGTTGTGCCACAGCACTAATGCCACCCTCGGCACACTGAAAACGACCGTGTCTAGCAACAATATGAGCGTGTCGCTCACCGCGGTCGTCGTGTCCAGAGGCGGTGCTGGAGCTATGCCACGTTGTTGGCCCCAACGACCCACATGAAGGGTTGTCGGTGGCGAGGAGGTCGTGGGCCAGCTCCTCCATTGGACTAGTCTGCGCTACACCGTCTCGATGGGTGTGCCCCACATGTCGGTTTCCCTCTTTTCCTGGCCATATTCGAGCGTCAGTGCTCCGCGTTGTACATTAGGCCTTTCACTATGTAGGCCAAGCGAGACAACTTATTGTTTATTTGAGTCGTTCAAGTATAATCATGTGGCGTTTGCTTGCTTCTCATTCCTCTCCAACCCTCTTCTCCATTGATCATGTCGCCCTCCGGTCGAGTCCATCCTCCCCCATGCCTCATTTCAACATTCCGCCGAGTATCATTCGCATGTACCCGCCCTAGTCCTCTTTCAATCGATCTCCGGACCCCGAGATGAAATCGAGAGAGAACGAGTGGGGGCACGTGATACCTAAGGCGGATTCAAAATTTTGAACCTGTGATCATAGCATCCACAAATCATATATAAAGGGTATTCAATGTTCGTTTCGTTTTTGAACATACAATATACTCCCTCCTATCCTTTCTAGTTTACATATAAGTTTTATGTGTAGTCAAAGTATCTCTACTTTGATAAAAAAAAGTATCAACATTCAACAACACCCAATCAATATTGTTAGATTCGTACCAACTCCTAGATTGGTACTCGAGATGGTTTCCAATTTGTTTTCAACCACGTGAATGTGCTTGTTCTCGCGCGTGCTCTTATTACTAGGATTTCGCCATCTTTAGCCAGTCCAATAGTAACTTTTTAAGCTCTTTGTCCAATAGTACACGTGGAGTACAGACAACATCTGTACTAGAGTATGCCGTTCTCATAGTAGTACTCCCTCCTTCCATTTATATAGGGCCTATGTGGAGGAGATAGATGTGAAAAAGTAAAGGGAGTGAGCTCTCATGCAAGAGCCTTAGCTATATACGCATTCCTAGTTAAATACAATAAATATGAAGAAAGAGATAGAGAGGAGATGGAAAAAAGTACTAACACAATTGCCAACCTTATATATTTTTTTGCGGGAAATAGCCAACCTTATAGCCCACACTACCGTATGAGTGCATATAATAGATGATGGCTATAGATGACATGGTAGTCCCTCATAGCGATCGACTGGCTATATTATTAACCATGCTCTAATGCGTTTTTAAAACTGCATTTGACTATTGACAAGATTAATAGTACATGAGATGTATAATGTGAAAATTATATCATTGGAAACTCCTTTCACATATGAATTTGACCGTATGCTTTGTGTAAGTTGCATGTCATATATTATTACTCTAACATTTGGTCAAAGTTAGCCTCGAAAAACGCATTAGGCCATGTATAGTAAATCGAAGGAGTGAGTAGTGGTGGAAGTGGATCCTCTGACGTAGGTATCCCTGCCTTACCCTCCCTTTCGGTCACTTACTGGCGGACCCCATGCTTGCTAGGCCCCGCATGTCAGTTACTCAATGGGTTCAGCCACGTCAGTGGATCCTCATCCGTAGTATACTCCCTCTGTTTTAATTTACTCCGCATAAAACAGAGGGAGTGGTAGTATAATAAATGATGCGGGCAGGGGAGGGGGAGGGATGTCGGTTTGCTCTCAACTGCGGCCCCACAAGCGAGCGAAAGCGCAAGACAAAACGCGTACCATTCGGTGAGCAACATGGAGGGTCCATCGTGCCGGGCTGCAACACGAACGCGACAAGAGCGATGTACAGTCAAAACTGATTGACTGGTTGTCACCGGAACCACTATTCACACTAGAACCTTCGCTGCTTGGCCTACGCCAGCCACTGCCCTAAAACCACACCTAATCTCCAGCCCACCCCCCCCCCACCTTTCGATCCCCTAGCCCGCATCAAGCATCCCCTAGTTTGCCCGAAAGCCATGGTGTCCTGCAAGATCACTTACTACAAGATGCTGACGTCGGAGCGTCGCGCAGAAATCGCGGTGGCGGTCGGCGCCATAGACATCTGTTCCCAAGCTCGCTTTGCGGTGGGCCAATCCCCGAGTTCTCTGGCGCAAAGCTACGAGGAGGAGGAAGCCGATCCAATGTTCATGGCGGAGGTCGCGGCGCAGAAGGCCCTTGATGGGTATCAGACAATGGACGTCGACTTCGTGCCGGCGTCTGAGTCCCCCATGGTGCAGGCGGACAAGTGGTTCAACATGGCGATACTAAAGAAGGACTAGGAGGCAAAGTCTCAACTCGACGCGGAGCGCGCGCATGCCGCTGCCATCGAGGCTCTCCTGTAGGTGGAACCGGATGTTGTGGATGTGAACCGGGCGGCGGAGGCTCAACTTGAGGCGGGGCGCGCGGATGCCGCTGCCATCGAGGCCCTCCTGCAGGCGGAACTGGACGTCCTTGACTTGAACCAGGCGGCAGAGGCTCGACTCGATGCAGAGCGTGCGGATGCCGCTCTCATCGACGCCCTCCTGCAGGCGGAACCAGATGTCCTGGACTTGAACCGGGCGGCAGAGGGTCGACTCGACGTGGAGCGCGCGGATGCCGCTGCCATCGAGGCCCTCCTTGAGGCGGAAATGGATGTCCTCGACTTGAACCGGGCTGTGCTCTCGTCCGTGCAGAGCGCCCGCACGCTCCACGTGAATGAGTAGCTGGAGGCCGAGGACAACCTTGGTAGCTACGGCTGGTTCACGCTGGTAGCCAAAGACGACGAGGCCATCTCGTTCTGCGAGCAGTGATAGTTTTTCTTTATGTTGTTGTTTTTATGGATGTGTTGCTATGTAAAAACATATATTTGTTATGAAGTCGCCTGACTTGGGTCAGTCTACCATTTCAGGCGGTTGGATGAATATCGTACGTCTCCTAACCCTTCTTTCCTTCTTCCTCACCTCTTCTTCTTCCCCAACAGACCACCGCATGGTCCGTACGGATACTCCCCAACATGCGGTTGGATAACCATACTCTATGAATGAAAATTATGTGTCAGTGGTAGGATGGCTGAGTTTGGTTTGTTCACATGTGACAGCACATGGTTGGGTTTGCGACGTGCAGGAACGACTGTGTGAGGGTGCAGTGCGACCGCGGCATGCAGGAGCGACCATGTGAGGGTGCGGTGCGACCGCGACAGCCGTGCGCAAGTGTACCTCC
Organism: Triticum dicoccoides; assembly: GCF_002162155.2. Lineage (NCBI taxonomy): Eukaryota > Viridiplantae > Streptophyta > Magnoliopsida > Poales > Poaceae > Triticum > Triticum dicoccoides. The sequence goes on from NC_041393.1 coordinate 456,925,370, forward strand.
TTCTCATTTTGAGAACTTTAGGCAAGCTTGGCAAAAATGTGTGGCGAAGTTTGGCAATGCAAGGCCTAGACCCGAACAGGATAAGTACGTACGTACTAGGAGTACTAGTGTTAAAAAAGAAAGGCATGGTTTTCCTTCACGGGATTTAATCGATAGAAATCCTCGTTTCACGTGTCAATTAATGCGTATTTTTTTATCCAGAGACCAAAGAGCTAACCATCTCGTTCCTCATCGCTTGATTACTGCAGCGCCATGCAAACCAACCTTCTCACTTCCGCATGCATGTAGGGGATATTAATGTCCTTGGTTGCTAGTACGAGGCAAACCGCATCAATGTTGCCTCGATTAGTGTTAGTGGCCTTTTGCAAATTGTAATTTTGATATACTGGCCTTGTGTACAAGAAAATGAAGGTAGTAACTATATTTGACTTCCTTCCCCATTGCGGTGACATCGACGATATCTTTTTTTGTGGTTTGACGAAGTGCGTTCGACGGAGAACACCATTGAGGGAGACCATGGTAAGTCGTTCGCAAGTGCCGCCTGCAAGCCGAGACAACCGCCTTATTTGCATCCAGGAAGTCCATTAAACCAAAGGACTAGTACTACTAGGAGTACACAATAGCGTCGTCCGGCCAGCTTAGTGCGGTGAGATGGTTTCTCGAAGAAGACAATGGACAAGCGGAGTCAGCGAAGAGTGAAATGATGGTTGCTTCGTCCGTGCTTTTGTGATTTGACGCCTCACTACTTTGTGATTTGTGATAGAAGGGACAGGGGAGTAGACTCTATGCTCTATACTGTACTACATGCGTCCAAGCATGGGAGAAAGAGGAGAGACGTTACATTTTCTATTCCTTCAATCAATCAATCAGGGAGCTTCGGTTCTATCTTTTTGGCTTTGGCAGCACCGTCCATAATGGTTCCCACGATACCAAAAGCTATTTTCACATTTGGCTACACATTGTGGATGCCCTTAACCGTACCACTTGGTTTTGGTCTTGTGTGCTATCTATACAAATCTCAATTATATTGATCTAAAAAATTATAGAATCAATATTAGTAAAAAGGATGTGATTTTGCCGCGCGGATGGCGGGGGAGGTTTCTTATTTTTAGAGGACGTTGTCCTGGCGGTTTGCTAACATGCGGTCTCACGTGTCAGTGCTTTACCAAGCCGATCTGCGTCCCACATGAGGCAGAACAATGGCAGAAGCAACACGTTGTTAAGTTGAAGAAGATGAGGGAGAAGCGGATTCAGCAATGAGTGAAATGATGCCTGCTTCGTCCCTCCAACTTCTTTTTTAGCACTATTACTTCGTCCCTCCAACTTAACTGTGGGAAAGGTGCAGCTTTGTGATTTCATGCCTCATTGCTCAATACTACGCCGGTGCCATGACGAGGGTGCTTCACCCCGGCTGCTCTGCACTGTATTCCGGTATGGCACGTGGACCCGGTAGCTTGATGTCCCACATGTTGGTGAAAGGGTCTAGAAGATTTATGAAAGCGTGCGCTCCACTCTTACGACGGAGGAGTCCACGACACGGCGTCCCAGTGAACTGTCACTTGTATTGTATAGTACTATAGTTTTGTTGTTTCGCATGATCCATCGATACAAACCCAGTTAAACAGGAAATGGCGGGATTTTTCCTGTGCAGTAGATGATACTGGCCATACATTTCAAAGGCAATTTTAATGTATGCAAACTGAATAATTAAGGCCTTTCCCAGTGCTCCACAGTTTATAGGTGCTAAGGATGCCACATAGGCAGAAAAATGATGTGGCAAAGCAATTAAAGAGGAGAGAGAGGATTATGGTGACCCCAACAAGAACCAATGCTAAGCATGTGAGCCTAGACAAAAAGATTACCAACCAATACATGAAGGAGTTTTATTACTAAACAATTAAAAAGAGAAGGCTTAGCTACAAAACCTAAGCACCGATGCATTGGGGACATTAGTTGCTAAGCATTTTAATGAACTTAGCACCCCACTTTAGCACCAATGCATTGGGAGAGGTCTAAGTAACAATATGATATCTAGTAAAACTAAAAACACATATGATTTATTATGTTAGAGTGTAGTAGTAGTGCTGTATTGCATAGTTGTTAGATGTAACATGCGAGAACGTGTAGAGATGTAGTTTTGGAGGGCCTAGAGAGAGAAAAGTGTAATACGGTCACCGAACTTCAGAACCTGATTACGGTCACTATATATGTTTTGCGGTGATTATACGGTCACTTGCTCACGGTTCAACATCAGATTGCACTCTGTTGACCGGCCTAATAGTCTGCGTGGCGCCATGTTGACTAGTTAAATTGACCACGTTCCTTGTGGGTCCCACCTGTCAGTTCGCATAGGGAAAAGGTCAGATAAACACAAATTTACACAGGCGCAACAAGACTCCAACCCGTGCGCGGGAATCACCTGGTTGTGTATGTGTCTGTCAGGGCCTGATGTGTGCGCATGCACGTGTAGGTTGAGCACTTGAGCGTGAGAGTGTGTGTTGGTCGGTGTACTAGTGTGTGCATGCATGTGTGCATGTGTGCGTGTGAGTGCTACGTGCGTGCGTGGCTGCGTGTGTACGTGTGAGTGTTGGGTGCGTGTGTGGGTGCATGTGTTTGTGTGAGTTTTGCGTGCATGCAGTTCGTGTGCATGCGTGTGTGTGTGTATAATAACCACACCAGCTCTTGTGTGTTAAAACAGATGGCTCAACATACCAATACAAGTCCACCTTGTCCGATGTGCCCGCGGTCATGACTTCAAACCACCGTCCAAATATTTTTTTGTCGTTTGTTTTCATTCTTACTAGCAAGATGCCCGTGCGTTGCACGTAACATCAAGATGCATTTGTATGACTAGTTTATCTTGTGAGAGAAAAGGATGAATGAGGGAAGGCCTTATTTGCAAATGTGGAGAGGTTAGTGGGTACCTTTTTGCAAAATTGCCATAGTTTCTTCCCGTCATATATAAATCAGACGACCTATATTGCAGGATGGCAGGCACACCATCATCACCACCTCTATTTTTTATAAGAGTGTATTTTTTGTATTTTATAAGAGTGTAGATGTAGAGTAGATACAAGCCAACAGGTTAGCACGATGGTAGTGAGATAATGTGATGCAACACTAGAGGTGCCACGTGGAGCATTTAACTGGTCAACTAGTCATGTCTTGAGCAAATACAGAGTTGTACGGTGAGCCCGTGACTGTATAATAACCACTAAACGTAAATGGTGACTGTAATGAGTGGATTATGAAGTCCAATGTACGTATCGTGCTTTCGCTTCAAATACAATGATCGTCATTGCATATATCTCGAGAGAAAGATGAAACATGCGTGAATTTTCTGGGGGCTTGCTTTTAGAGGACCTGGAGATAGTTTTGTGTGCATACATGAAAGGGGCGTACAGGGGGGGTATGCGATGGAGAGAGAGATGCTCTTCATTTCTCTTTATTATGACTAACTTTGTATATAGTATAAAAATATAAAAATTCATAGTGCGGAATAAATATCATTGTGGGCACCATCTAATGCAAATTAGTGTTTGTGCTCCTCCATATAACTTTGTAATGTTGTATATATGTAGAAACTCTAAAATAATTTTTTGGCCACACTTTATTCAAAAGGAATGTTTTATGCGAAATAAACATGAAGAGAGGGCTTTTTAGATCAATGGGGTACGTGATGTCACATGTGTGAATGTGTAGTTGATGCATTTGGCGGGGCCCAGAGAGGTATGTGTGTGTATTATGTATTCGAGAGAGGCATGGATAGAGGGGCCGGGGGGCGTGGGAGAGATAGCATGAAAAATGAGAGTGGTCTAGAGAGAGAGACGAATATGACGTCACAATGATAGATTCCCTTCCCTTGAGTGTGTATATTTAAGGGGGGAGGGAATAGAGGCACCAGGAGAAATTTTGTGTGTGTGTGGTGTTTGTGTTGGTATGTGTGGGTGTGAGAAGATAATGAGACGTGGGGGCAGAGGGTGTGTCACCGCGTGAGCTCCGATGGATCGAGGTGAGGCCCTTCATTTGGTTCCGTCCTGCGCCACATTGGTCTGCCCGTGACGCATTTAGGAAGACCCATGGATGACTAGTCGTACAAGACAAAGATAGCAGAATTGTGAAGGACCCTGTGTCCACTGACAAAGCCGGCTAGGATTTGTAACCCTAGGTTCTCGAACTAAGGTCACCCCTTTATCTCTGATATTACTATTCATCCAACCTAACTTTAAGGGGCATCCTACAAAATGCTCTGCTAGAATCATACTCGTCGATTAGGAAGAGAGGTGTGAGACAATGCATAAGAGACGGGCCTAAAGATAATGTGCGTACATGAGACACGTAGGAGGTCCATGTATATAGAAAGGGTCGATGGGATTGTGTGTGTGTATGCTTGCGAGAGGAAGAGTGCTTGTGATAAAGGTTAGTGAAAACAGTTGTAAATGGTTACGAGAGGGGGGAGGGTTATATCTAGAGCATGTGTGCGAGAAAGACACCTCGGGAGAGAGTGTGTGAGCATGTGTGAGAGACCACCGATGGAGAGTGAAACCACATGTAAAAGACTGATGTACACATTGATTAAACATATAAATTTTATCCAAATATGAGGATGGGATCATGATATTTGCAATTCGCGTAAGGAGCGGTCATTGATCCATCAGACATCTAGATTCTATCGAATTTGAGCATGTCTATGTTATTATTCGACACAATTGATCCACATAGTTAGTATTTTGAACTCCAGACAATGCATCACTTTAGCAATCGAATATAAACGTTAGTATAGTTCATGTTGTGTGTGTAAAGCACATTATACATAAGAAAGTTACACAATGAACATTATAAGTAGCTACCTATGAACTAGCATACATTTGAATTCAACTTAAGGTGGTTTAAAAAAATCGAATTCAGCATGAAGTCCATTCAATTATTTGAATTTGATATCATGGCATTTGTAAATCATACCTAAATTATGGGGGCACCAATCTTTGCTCTGATTTTGTACATAATAGCATATGTAGTCGTGTACAAAATAGATTCAAATTTAGCTCCTCCATTCCAAAATAATCGTAGTTATAGGATTTTCAAGTGTCAAAATTTCAGAAAGAAGCGGATAATTTAATGAGGTTTTCAAACATACAAGGTCAAATATAACGTTGTCTATTTAAGTCAATCCTCATAGTTCAAGAGTTCTCTAAATGTGAATGCTTGTGTTTCAAAATTTCGAACGAAGTGCCAATAGAGCCTCTACTCGCCCGAAACCGCGTGAGACCAATGTTTGGTAGTACATGGAAATTACTTTTCTAATAACTCCGACCCGTGAAACCTACCGGCCCGACGTCCTAAGGTCTAAACCGGGGTAGGTTTGTAGCTTCATCTAGACCCATGCCACCGCCTCCGAAAAATATTCATACATAATGGCCGCCTAAGCACACATGCGCACGGCCGAAATCGCTCCCGTCCACTGGACACCTGGGATTACCATCCTACCCCTGACCCACAGTAGGTCCGAAATTTAAGAGGGGGGCAAAGTTTGTACTTTCCCCAAATTTCAAACAAGCGCGTCCCATCTTCTGTTCAAAAAAGCCAAAAACAAGCGCGTCCTAGAGCGAAACATGGTTCCCCCCACCCGTTTGATTCCCCATTCGTAGTCCATGGGCACCAAAACTACCTCTCCACCAGCCGCGAAACCCCGACGTCTTCTGTCCGCCACCCCATCCCACCCATCAACCGCCACCCTCCTCCATCATGCCGGAACCGATACCCCGACGTCATCCACCGCAACCTCAACCGCAACACCCTCCACCGCTAGTAGTTGAAGCCGAGGCCGAGCCGTCCGTACCCGAGCCAGTTCAACCATGCCGTCCAGCGCCTCACCGTTGCCGCTCCAACTTCGCCACCGTCCACTGCACCAGAGCTGTTCCTGCTACGCCGTCCTTCGCCGCCTCGGATCTGCTTCCCCTCCGCCAATATACGGCCACAGCAACACAATCAACAATTTGGCCATGGGTTTGTCCATGGATCCACGGCTCTCCTAAACATTGGTTCCCCTGGGAAAAACAAGAAGATCGCCGCGACATATCGACACCACACTAGCAACCGATACGGGTACTCCTCTTCCCTTATTCGTGCAAATCTTACATGTCTGCTTGGACGGTATTCATCCCACATAAGACACTAGTTGACCGCTTCTTCTTCATACTAGATGTTCCTAGTAACTCGCGATGCACAAGGTTTCTCTTCATATACTATTTCACCTTAGCTAGAGGTCTGTCGCCCCCCTGAATTTCAATTTCTGGCCAGTTGATTCCCAATTAACGGAAGCATTCCCCAGCGTAACAGGCGCTAGTACGCCTATTACGCCAGGGAAGCAGCGCCTTGGTGTTTATCTTAGGGGCGTGTGTGGCCTAGAGCTACCGGCGCCTGATCTGGAGGTAGCCCGGGATTAAAGGGATGGCCTGGGGGCGCTGCCAAGCACGGCGGTGGTATGAGGTCGAGGGGAGGGCGGGGTGGCGGAGGCAGGGGTCTGGGCCGGTGGTCGCTGGTGGTTCGAGAAAGATCGTCAACAATGACTGGCAGGAGGTAGACGAAGGCCATCTGCCCGTTCCTTATAGATCGTATGGTTCATTAAAAAAATCGACTGGCCTATTTATTTTTAGTCGACTGTTATCTTAGATATGACGACATGTGATGGTGCACTGGAGGAGTACCTGCATTTCCTGTGCTCATATATTACAAAATCATACGGAGTAGAATCTAATTTTGTTTGCCATGCAATGTTCTAGAGCTATCATATGTCTCCTGTCATTTATTTTTCAGCCACCTGTTATCTTCTACTTTTACAGTGCACTAGTTCTGCACACACTTCACCCATACTCTCACTATTGTGTTTTTATGCAAGGTTATTTCAGAGTCTGCCTCGAGAGAAGCAAAAAAGATAAGAGAGAAGTTGAGCCATCTTTCTTCGTGGTTAGGCACGACACGTTACAGCGCTATAAAGGGTGCAGTGTGAGCAGATGGAGATGGTAAACATAGCTCTGGAGTTGATGACCTCGCTCGCAATGAACCACCATCCCAGGTGCTTGCTTTAACTCCACGGTGTCATATGTGGTTGCATGTTCCATATGGTGTCTAGCTTGTATTTGAAAGGCCGAAGTCGGTCTTTGGGGCTGTTTGGTTCTAGGCCTAGCATTGCCACACTTTGCCACATTTTTTTGCCAAGCTTGCCTAAGGTTAGTTCATCAAAATGGAAGCCACAAGTTGGCAAGCCTAAGGGAATCTTGCCACATTTTTTGTGTATATGCCATGTGGGGTCCAAGTGTGGCTTGCCTAAGGTGTGGCTTGAACCAAACACTCACCTAAGTTAGTCAAAGTTGCCTAGCTTTAGGTGTGGCAACATTTGGCAAAGTTAGTCACAAACCAAACATCCCCTTTATTAAGATAAGGAAAGATATTTTTTATATGAACCACCATCCCGTGAGCACCAGAAGACAAATAGCTAGTCAGGGCACTTGCCGAGCCTGTGACAAGCCTAGCAAAGATAGGCATCACCTGGAAGCCAACTAAAATGCTGCGATGGTGGCGAAGCAGCCCGCCCCCCACCAGGCTCTCGGGTCCTAGATGATCATGCTCACCAGTCACCACTCCAGCCGGATGTCTAGCTTGTATTGCTTCCAATTTGGTTAAATTGCATCTGCTTAGCTTACACATTATACCTTTGAATATGACATGTCTTTCTGTTTTTGGTACATACTAGTACATCTGTGTATTAACCATGATCTTACATCAAACTAATGTTCTTGTGTATCCCTCATAAATCACTTATGATGAGGCAGGCAGGCAAGGGGACTACTCATTTAAAGAATGCAGCGTCAGCCTCCCGACATGATTCTCAAGAAACAGCGATGCTAGATGAAGATAGTGAACGTAGCTCTGTAGTTGATTACAGCATTTCCCCTACACTAGCATCGCAGGTGCTTGCTCTAACTTGGCAGCGTGATATGTGGTTGCATGTTGCATATGGTGTCTAGATTGTCATTCTTCCAATCTAGTTAAACTGCATGTGCTAGTCTTCTTAGCTTATACATTATACCTATTAAGGTGACATGCCTTCCTGTATTTAGTACATAGTACATCTGTCTATTAAGCATGTCCTTACATAAAACTACTATTTTTTTGCATCCCGCATCAATCAATATGACGAGACACCTTTAGTATATGCAGTGCGATATTAGTTGCATCTTTCATATGATTTATAGCATGCGCTGCTTCTAATTTGTTGAAATTCCATTTATGATGGGACGCTTTTGACTTGGTAGAGTCATATTGGTTGCATCTTTCATGTGGTGTCTAGCGTGCATTGCTTCTTGTTTGTTGGAATGGTTTCTGCTTAGTTTACACAAACAGTTGTGAACATGCCATGCCATCCTGTTTTTCGTACATATTCCATCCTGGTATCATGTGTTTGCCTTACATCAAAGTAGTGATTGTCAGCACCATGCATGAATGAGTTCTAAAGAGAGAATTTTATTGCTTTTTCTTGTTGATTTTACTTGACAATTCAAAATCAATAAAGCGGCAGGAAGTTAGCAAGGCAGCGGATAAAGGTGCTCCTTCCGAACGGAGGGCCTCTACAGTTTCTACTCCTCCACACCCCCAAGATGATTTCCAAGACAACACATGCATAGACACTCAACAAAGCTGTGTTTATGATGAGCACGTCTCCCCTAGTGCACCATCACCGGTGCTCTCTCTAACTTGGCACTGTTATATGTGGTTGCATGTTATGTGTGATGTCTAGCTTGTATTGCTTCTAATTTTGTTGAATTCCATCTGCTTACTTTACACATTATACTTGAATAAGACACGTGTTCCTGTTTCTAGAACATACAATATCTGTCTATCACACCATGTTCTTACATCAAATTACTACTGTTGTGTAACCTGCCACAATCACTTATCATAAAACATGCTTGACTTCGGAGTGTGATATAGGTTACATCTCGCATTCTTTTGTAGCTTGTACTACTAATTTCTTGAAATGGCACTTATGACGAGACAGTTTTAACTTAGTAGAGTGATATTCGTTGCATCTTTCATATGGTGTCTAGCTTTCATTGCTTCAAATTTGTTGAAATGCCTTCTCCTTAGTTTACACATCATAAGTTGTGAATATTCAATGTTGTGAATATGCAGTGGCACTAATGACGAGAGACCTCTAACATGGTAGTGTGATGTTGTTTGCATCTTGCATATGATTTATTTCGTGTGCTGCTTCACATTTGTTTAAATGCCATTTATGATGAGACACTGTTAATTTGGTAGAGAGATATTTGTAGCATCTTTCATATGGTGTCTACCTTCCATTGCATTGCTTCTAATTTGGTGAAATGTCTTCTTCTTAGTTTACACATCATAGTTCTGGTTATCTCTTCCGTCCTGTTTTTAATACATATTACATCCTCCTATCATGTGGTTGTCTAACATCAAAGTTCAGTTCGTCTGCATTATGCATCAATTTGTTCTGAAGAACTAAATTGTTATTCGTTTTTCTTTTCGGCTTGACTTAACATGTCACAGAGAAAGAGGAAGAAACACAGAATGGCAGGGAATGAGAAGCGGATGAATCCTACAGATTCTGCTGGTACTGATGGTGCAATAGAAGGTCAAAGTCCAGCGGAAAATTCTACAAAACGGCATCCCAAGCTACACGAGCTACAAAAAAAGCCAAACAGAAACAAATAGCTGCCACCAAACAAGCAGAGACAACCCTAGTTCTTGCAACACCTACCACAGTACTACCAGCTGCATGAGTTACTCGTGCGTCAACTGAGCTAGCAGCACGTTCCCAAGCTCCCTTGCCACCTGACACTACTTCCCAAGAACTCTTGACACAATACGAGTTGGCAATATCAGATGAACCTTGTGAGCTTCAGCGGCAAGAAGGTAGTTGTTGCAGTCAAGTTACAGTTGCATGCTTCTTTATATGTAGTCTCATAGTTTGATGTACACTAACACTTCCTATGTTCGTTGTTGGACTAGCACCTAGGCGCAAGAGGAAACAAACATCAGGGATAATGCTCGATAGGTTAACTAAATCTAGAGGAGGAAGAATGGAGATCCGTTTTGAGGCAGGTTTAAAAAGCCCACGTGATGCTACAGAGTCAGCCAAGTTAGTATCAGAGGCAGCGGTTGCCGTTAGGTGTCATGTACGTATCCTCCCAACGTGGATTCAGTACAGGAATGACAAAGATGTAAGCCAGGTCAACACCTTCCTCGACCATTTATCTGTAAGTATGGTCATGTATGGAAACTAGTAATATCGTCTTGCTCTATCCCATACTTTATAGGTTGCTAATTATGAGACTCCTATAATTTTCAACAGACGAGGTTCAAGTTGGATAGCCAAGATGATGCAACCAGACAAGCTTGCACCCATGTTTTCAAGTCTGCTCTGCGACAGTATCGTTATAACTTGAGGAAAACTCACTTTGAAGGCAAGGCTAATAGTGAACTTTCCCAAACATCTCCAGTGGAAAATATATCGGATGAAGACTGGAGGGGCCTTGTTAAACACTGGTCTGATCCAAAGTATCAGGTACATTATATATATGTGATCAGATCACATGTTGAAGTCCTATTTACGCATGTGCCACACAAATCTATCTTCTTATAGGTGAAATGTTCAAAGAACAAGGCCAACAGTACGAAAGTGAAATTCCAACAGACGACAGGATCTCGTAGCTATATTGCACACTGCGAGGCTCTTGTAATTAGCTGTTGTTTCACTCTTTTCGCTGTACCATATTATTAGATCTATATTAACTTGTTCGAAATGCAGAGGAAAGCCCACAAGGACCAAAAAGTACCTCAACCAAATGATGTGGAAATCTTCAAGGACTGTCACACCAGCAAGAATAAGGGCATGACTACACCAGTCAAAGCCACTGTTGTAAGTCCTTAATCCTCATGCATTTTAACTACTACTTACTCTGACTTGTGCCTTGAACTGCATGGTTTGCATCCAATGTCTATTACTCTTTTCAATTTTATACACAATTGTCTTAGCATATCATAGCTCCTTACAAGGTTTAAAAGAGAGGAGTGATGTTCCTTTGATCTTGACCCGTAATCTAGTCCCGTGCTGGGCTTGCCCACACAACGTTACAATTGCTTGTTTGTCTATTCTCAGTTGTTTTGTGATATGAATGATGTCATACTATGCTTACCGTATTATAAACTTCGTCTCTTTATCCTTAGCCCTCAATACAATGTGAAGAAATAGACAATACATTAGCGATGGTACATGGTCATATGTTTGGAACCTGGTTTTATTATGTACTTTGCAATAAAATACAACTAATATTTTACATGGGTTCACCAGAATAAGTTCTGTATATAGACCAAGGCTATTTTGTTTGGTTTTGTTGCCTCCTTAATATCTTCTGTTCTGGTACTACTAATGTGAAAACTCAACTTTTCAGCGAGCTATGGAAAAAATGGTGGAACCGCCACCTTCTGAAGGTGGCGAGGCAACTATAACCGCAATGTCAGCTCTTGCTGCAATGGGTCAGTACCTGTCCACTAACAGTGCCAAAAGTACGTTCCTGCATAATACTGGTTGGTTGTTAAGGCAATATCGTCCAAACTGCCTCATGATCAAGATATGCAAGCTCAAAGCAATGTTGTATCTGCGCTCCAGACACAAGTCCGTTCCCTAACAGAGACCCTTTGTGAAACAAGGAGAGACATTGTTCGATGTCGTCAAGATATGCATGGTTTTCAAACCAGACTATCAGACATTTGCTATGTTGTTCAGGAGCCTAGGAAATGAAGGCGAGGGTTATGGTGCTCCATCGGACAATACAGCATGAAAACGTAATAGTCGGGTCAAATGAACTGAGCTTCTGAACTTCTAGCGGTGCATTTATCTGCTAGACTGTTAAGTTTTATGCCAACCTTCCTTTTGTTATATAGTTGTAATTTGTTTTGGTGCGATACAAAATGTATTCTTAATGTGCAGCCACCGGCTGAAGAAAACAGCAAGCCCTTTTTGTATAGTGTAGGGTGTTCCCTATATTTGCACTGGTGGCGATCTTTGGTGCCGAGTGGATGTAATCTGTGCAATCGCCTTAATAGCCTAGCATTAGTTTCAGCCTTATTTATTTCCTAGTCTTCTTTTTCCATGTTTGCTAGTGGCTGCAACAACCATGGGCCATATACGAGCCGTAGGATCCATGGGTCTCCTACGGGCCGTAGGATCCATGGGTCTCCTACGGGCCGTAGGATCCATGGGTCTCCTACGGGCCGTCGAAAAATGTGCCTCCAAAAGGGTCGTAGAATCGGTGGGCCTCGAGCTGTCGGATAAATGGGTCTACATGGGCCGTAAATGGGGGTAATTGGTATCGGCCCAGCATGGTAACGGGTCGTTAACAGGCCGTAGGACAACAAAGGTTTAATTCTGTCACAGGCATAACGGGTCGTTAATGGGCTAAATATAGGATGGGCTGGAAACGGTGCAATGGGTTAACAGGCCAGAAATGGGCCGACTCTTGCCATGGGCCGAATTTGTCCCATTAGGGGAAAATTCCAATAACGGGCCGACTCTTGACATGGGCTGAATTTGGCCCATTAGAGGAACAAGCCAGTAACGGGCCGGAAGTAATCGAGGGCCGAAAAGGAGCCCAAGAACGTCTGGCCGTCAATAGGCTGAAAGCTAACATGGGCTGGAAACGACCCATGTAAATCACGGCCCGTTAACAGGTAGATTGAGAATTACTGTTCATTATGGGCTAGAGTCACCGTGGGCCTATTAAGGGCCTAAAGATACGATGGCCACATATGGTACAAAAGACGTCGTGGGCCATACATGGGCCCAAAGTGAAATGGGCTGGTATTATATCCGACGGCCCACATGACAATGTTCGGCCGATTTCCTTTAGGGCCTAACAGGCCATGAGTTACCGGGCCGTAAAATGGGCTATTTGTGAAGAGACCGTTAACAGGCTTTTCATGGGCCAGCCCATTAACTTTTGACCAAGTCAAACGAGCCGGCTTTGTAAGCTAAATGGGCCAGCGGTGGGTCGTGGCACGTGTCGACATATCATAGGCACCTATCTGGCTTACTGACGAGCTGACACGTGTTTCATCCGGCCAATAAGAATTTTACACATGGAAATTCCCCATTTTTCGGTGCTGTTAGACCCGATAGCTTAACGGCGTTCCGTCACGGTGGATGCCACGTGTCGGTCACCCTTGACGAAAGCACTTCTGTGACGCGTGGTTTATCGTCATGGAAGTGGACACTTCCGTGATGATAATTTTGGTAATGTCATGGAACACTTCTACGACAACACAGGTATGACTATCTTGATTCTGTCATAAAATCGTCATGGATGTACATGCATGACAAAAAATGCGACCTACTGTGACAAACATGTATCATCATGGAAGTGTATTTTTTTCTAGTGCAAGCTTGAGCGATGCTTTCTCTTTCGCGAGGCCAAAAATTATATATATAATTACGATCACGATGAACGTGATGCATAGGATAAAACTTCTGGTGAAATTCCAATTTCAATCGGTTGTAGTTCCATGATCCCATATCATCACATAGCCTAAACCATGTCAATCCCTCTCCCTTCAAAGATAAAGGGAAGAACTACTTCTTGATAACATCCTCGGGAATACCTGCAAGTTTAAATAATCCACAGACTTCATCCACATAGATTAGGTGCATATCAGGATGCAATGTTCCATCTCTTGTAAAGGGATTAGCTAGCAGTTTCTCTATCATACCTAAATGAATTTCAAAGGAAACATTTTCAGTAGATTCATTAGGTTGAGGAGAAATTCTTTGCTCTACTGGTCAGGGTGAAGATACCCCGAACAAGCCCCTCAAAGGATTGTTTTCCATAGTAGCAAGTGATAGTAAATTTCAGCACACTATATAAATTTTTCCTTACCAAATTCCACCTACCAAAGGCGCTTCACTCCCCGGCAACGGCGCCAGAAAAGAGTCTTGATGACCCACAAGTATAGGGGATCTATCGTAGTACTTTCGATAAGTAAGAGTGTCAAACCCAACGAGGAGCAGAAGGAAATGACAAGCGGTTTTTAGTAAGGTATTCTCTGCAAGCACTGAAATTATCGGTAACAAATAGTTTTGTGATAAGGTAATTCGTAACGGGTGACAAGTAACAAAAGTAAACAAGGTGCAGCAAGGTGGCCCAATCCTTTTTGTAGCAAAGGACAAGCCTGGACAAACTCTTATATAAAGGAAAGCGCTCCCGAGGACTGATGGGAATTATCGTCAAGCTAGTTTTCATCACGCTCATATGATTCGCGTTCGTTACTTTGATAATTTGATATGTGGGTGGACCGGTGCTTGGGTACTGCCCTTCCTTGGCAAGCATCCCACTTATTATTAACACCTCTCACAAGCATCCGCAACTACAAAAGAAGAATTAAGGTCAGCCTAACCATAGCATGAAACATATGGATCAAATCAGCCCCTTACGAAGCAACGCATAAACTAGGGTTTAAGCTTCTGTCACTCTAGCACCCCATCATCTACTTATTACTTCCCAATGCCTTCCTCTAGTCCCAAACAATGGTTAGTGTCATGTAGTTGATGTTCACATAACACCACTAGAGGAAAGACAACATACATCTTATCAAAATATCGAACGAATACCAAATTCACATGACTACTTATAGCAAGCCTTCTCCCATGTCCTCAGGAACAAACGTAACTACTCACAAATCATATTCATGTTCATAATCAGAGGGGTATTAATATGCATTAAGGATCTGAACATATAATCTTCCACCGAATAAACCAACTAGCATGAACTACAAGGATTAATCAACACTACTAGCAACCCATAGGTACCAATCTGAGGTTTTGAGACAAAGATCGGATACAAGAGATGAACTAGGATTTGAGAGGATATGGTGCTGGTGAATATGTTGATGGAGATTGACCCCCTCCCAATGAGAGGATCAATGGTGATGATTTCCCGCTCCCGTAGGGATGTTTCCCCGGCAGAACGGCTTCGCTGGAGCCCTAGATTGGTTCCGCCAAGGTTCCGCCTCGAGACGGCGGCTCTTCGTTCCGAAAGCTTCCTTCTGATTTTTTCCAGGGCGAAAGACTTCATATAGCAAAAGATGGGCACCTGTAGCAACCAGACCTCAAATAGTTTGATCTCTGTGCATCAGTGTCATCCCTTGATCGGTAATGCTGACACACACAGTACTTGAAGGATTTATAACAGAGTAGCAATCACACATTTATTACATCGAAATGTCTCAAAATAGAAACTTATTACAATAAATATGGCTTAAGGCCATCTAATAACGATAACAGCGGAAGGCATGGAAGATAAAGTGAGTCCATCAACTCTAACGGCATCACTGAGTGAAAGATCACGACCTAAGGCACCTTACCCGTCGTCTGAAAAGTCTGCAACATGAACGTTGCAACCCGAAAACGGGTCAGCACATGGAATATGCTGGAAATGTAACACATAGAGAGTAATGAACAGAAATAATGCTAGTTCTACATGCATATATGGCTGGTGGAAAGCTCTATGGTTACAGTTTTGCATAAAGCCAATTTTTCCCTACAACAAAGGAATAAACTTTATTTAACTATCATGGTGGTTGTTAAACATTGAGAAAGTTCACCCAACTCAATCCCAATTAAGCAATATCATTAACCCAATCAAAATTAAATTAAGTAACATGTTGAGATTCACATGATAATCCAAGAACTAGATACTCAAAATGTCCATAACCGGGGACACGGCTAATCATGATTAGTTTGTACACTCTGCAGAGGTTTGCGCACTTTTCCCCACAAGACTCGATCTCCTCCGTTGAATTTCTCGCACTACATGATGTTTGAGAAATGAATGACCGAGACACAGTCTTTCAGAAGCGTTAGCACCTTACGATGGGTAGACAGTTACACCTACTTTCCCCTACATCTGCTAGTCTACCACTGTAAGAGTTCACACGACTTAATCAACTATGCTAGAGCCCATAATAGCTTGCGGCTGCACACGGAAGTTTCTAGCATGAATAATCTTATGATCCCTTTGAGCCTAGGTGGCGGTCCATAGGAGAATCACACGGTACCCCGGCATTTCCAAAAAAACAGGCAACACTGGGTTCCCCAGGTGCCTCAATCCACCCAGATGTGTATTAAAGTAGCCACCTTAAGTTAACCATTAAGTAACAATACTCACATCTGTCATGGATACACTCACCCAATCCACGTCTACAAGCATAGCATAGCAATATAAGCAAACATAGAAGTAACTTCCAAAGGTTTGATAATAAACAAGACAATAGGTACTACCTCATCTACTTCCCCGAACCCACATATTAAACAAATCCAAATCATGCAATTGTTTGAGGATTGATCTAATGCAATAAAAGTGGGTCGTAAAGAGGTATAATAAAAGTGTTACTTGCCTTGCTGATGATCCGTGAAACCTAGAGACTCGTAGTAGCACGCTTCGCACTCCGGGTACTCTGTGACAAACAAACAAGCATACAATAAGCACTCAACTACTAGCACGGGTAAAACTCAAATAAAAGATCTAACCAGAATGTTCAACTTAAGGACTATGGTTTGCAAAAAGAATCAAATCAAACAAAGCAACGAAACTCAAACGGAGAAAGAAACAAGCTTCGTTTACTAATCTGGACTTAAGTCAAATTTTACAGTAGCATAAACTTGTTTGAGTTGGTTAAACAGAAAGAGGGCTTAGAGACAAAACTCTAGGTGCTTGAATAGCCTGATTCCGATAAACGAGCGAAAAGATAAACTAAAACGAAAATCAGGGCAGTAATCGCGATCGAAAATAATCGCGAAAAATCCCTGGAAAAAGAAAAACTGACGAACAGGCTAACAAACGGACATTCGTTGTCTGCGGGTAAACGGTGAAAATCGTTCGTGAAACGAACGAACGAACTGGCGTTCGCTAAATAACTAAACCGGAAAAAAAATAAAACCAATCTATTCTAAAAAAACGAACTAGGGATTCTAAAAAAAACCGAATCAGTTTTCTAAAGAAAACCGGCGGCGGCGGCGGTGGCTACCTCATCGAAATCAGGCGAGGCATGGGGCTCCGGCGGGGCTGGGTGGCATCGGTGGCGGCGGCGGAGTGCGGCGCGCGAGCGGGCGGTGGCAGG
>NC_041393.1:456943092-457058865 GCF_002162155.2 Triticum dicoccoides
GGTGGCAGGCGGCGGCTGCTGCTGCGGTTGCGGGCGGGGTGGGGTGGAGGCGGCGGGGTGCCGCGGCATTTAAAGGGGGGGAGGGGTGGCTCGGATTGGGGAGGGGGCCAGGGCGGCGGCGTGTGGCTCCCGGACTCCAGCCGGAGTCCGGCTCGGCCACGGCGGGGCGCGAGCGAGGCGGCGAGGCGGCTAGGCCGGCTGGGCCTTCGGCCCGGTCGGTCCGAACGGATTTTTTTTAAAATAATACCACCGAAACTTAAATAAATCCTAGAAATTAAAATAAAAATCTAAAAAAGGCAAAACAAATTTTCACCGTCTAATTAAAATATTTAGAGCGAGATGAACATTTTCTTGGCCCTAAAATGCCATTTTGAAAACGTGCAATTTTCTAATTCAAATAAAACTACAATAAAACAAAATAAAATAAATAAAATGATTTTAACATTTTTCCTCTAATATTTCATTTATTTTGGAGAAGTCATTTTATCCCCTCTCATATATTTTTTTATTTTTAGAAATATTAGGAAGAAAAATAATCAAAACCAATCGATCCTCTTTTCAAAATTTGAGAAAACTCAAATATGAAAATTATGAAATCCGCAACTCTCTCCGTGGGTCCTTGAGTTGCGTAGAATTTCTAGGATCAAGCCAAAATGCAATAAAATATGATATGCATTGATGATCTACTATATAACATTCCAAATTGAAAATTTGTGATGTTACAAACCTACCCCCTTAAGATGAATCTCGCCCTCGAGATTCAGGTTGGCTAGAAAATAGGTGAGGGTGGTCCTTCCGTAGGTCTTCTCCTTGTTCCGAGGTGCCTTCATCTTCGGTATGGTGGATCCATTGAACTTTCCATAACTTGATAACCTTGCTGCGTGTGGCTCGGTTGGCAAACTCGAGAATCTTCACTGGTTTCTCCTCATAAGTCAAATCGCTATCCAACTGAATCGATTCCAGTGGAACTTTATCTCTTAGAGGTATATTAGCCATCTCTGCGTCTCACTTCTTCAACTGGGAAACGTGGAACACATCGTGAACTCCTGACAATCCTTCGGGCAACTCCAACTTATAAGCAACTTTTCCCATACGTTCCAAAACTTTGTATGGTCCCACAAAACATGGTGCTAACTTTCCCTTAACTCCAAAACATTTAACTCCTCGAAGCGGGGACACACAAAGATAAATTCTGTTTCCGACTTCGTAAACTGTCTCCTTGCGTTTAGAATCCGCATAGCTCTTCTGCCTAGACTAGGCTACCTTCAGTCCATCGCGAATCAGCTTAACCTTCTCTTCAGACTCTTTAATCAAATCTGGTCCAAACAAATGTCGGTCTCCAACTTCGTCCCACAACAACGGTGTCCTGCACCTCCTTCCGTACAAAAATTCGAAAGGGGCCATCTTCAAACTGGATTGATAACTGTTGTTGTAAGAGAACTCTACATAAGGCAAATTGTCATCCCAACTAGATCCATAATCTAGCGCACAAGCTCTCAACATGTGCTCCAGAATCTGATTGACTCTCTGAGTCTATCCATCTGTCTGCGGATGAAAGGCTGTACTGAACTCTAGCCTGGTACCCAAAGTTTCGTGCAACCGATTCCAGAACTTTGAGGTAAATTGGGTTCCTCTATCTGATACAATGGTCCTCAGAACTCCATGCGGACATACGATCATGGTCATGTATATCTTTGCCAATTTAGCACTGGTGTAAGTGGTCTTCACTGGGATGAAATGAGTTACCTTTGTCAAATGATCGACTACAAACCATACCAAGTCATAGCCTGAATGAGTCCTGGGCAATCCCGTGATAAAATCCATGCCTAGCTTATCCCACTTCCATTCGGGTATCGACATTGGCTGTAGCAATCCTGCTGGCTTCTGATGCTCTCCCTTCACTCTCTGACATACATCACAAGCTCCTACATATTCTGCAATATCTTTCTTCATTCCGGTCCACCAGAAACCATCCTTCAAGTACAGATACATCTTGGTATTTCCTGGGTGAATCGAATGCGGTGAATCATGGGCCTCTTGCAGAATCAACTTCCTGATCTCCGGATCATTAGGCACATATACACGGTCCTCAAACCATAAGGTATCGTGCTCATCCTCACGAAATCCCTTAGCTTTTCCTTTCCTCGTCTTTTCCTTTATCTCGGCAATCTCCTTGTCGGTCTTCTGAGCTTCTCTGATCTTATCCATCAAGGTAGACTGAATCTCCAATGCTGCTACATAGCCTCTCGGAACTATCTCCAAACATAGCTCGCGAAGATCCTCTGCTAACTCCTTGGGTAACTCTCCGGTCATGAGTGTGTTGACATGGCTCTTGCGGCTCAACGCATCGGCTACTACGTTAGCCTTTCCAGGATGATAATGCAACCTCATATCATAATCCTTAATGAGCTCCAACCATCTTCTTTGCCTGAGATTCAACTCCTTCTGTGTGAAGATGTACTTCAAACTCTTGTGATCCGTGTACACCTCACAATGGTTTCCGATGAGAAAGTGTCTCCATGTCTTCAAAGCATGCACTACGGCTGCTAACTCCAAATCATGTGTAGCATAATTCAACTCATGGGGTTTAAGATGTCGTGAGGCATAAGAAACAACTCTTCCCTCCTGCATAAGTACTGCTCCAAGTCCACGACGAGAAGCATCGTAATATACTTCATAATCCTTGCGCTGATCTGGCAGAATCAACACTTGTGATGTAACCAAGCATTTCTTCAACTCCTGGAAACTGGCCTCACATTCCTCAGTCCATTTGAACTTGGTGTCCTTCTTCAACAACTCCGTCATGGGCTTTGCAATCTTCGAGAAATTCTCAGTGAATCTCCGGTAGTATCCCGCGAGTCCCAGAAAACTCCGGATCTCCCCAACTGACGTGGGTGCTTCCCAATTTGTCACAGTGACAACTTTGGTGGGGTCTACTGCAATTCCTTCTCCGGATATCACATGTCCGAGGAATCCAACTTCCTTCAACCAAAACCCACACTTTCTGAATTTGGCATATAATTGATGTTCTCTGAGCTTTCCAAGTACCAAACGCAAATGCTCCTTATGCTCCTCTTCATTCTTCGAGTAGACTAGAATATCATCAATGAACACCATGACAAACTTATCCAAAAAGTCCATAAACACCTTGTTCATCATGTTCATGAAATAGGCAGGTGCGTTAGTCAAACCAAATGACATAATGGTATACTCATATAGCCCGTACCTTGTGGTAAAAGCTGTCTTAGGTATATCGTACTCTCGAATCTTCAACTGGTGGTATCCTGATCGCATATCGATCTTGGAAAATACCTTAGCTCCATGTAGCTGATCAAACATATCATTGATCATCGGCAGTGGGTACTTGTTCTAGATTGTCACTTCATTCAATCCTTGATAATCAACAACCATCCTCAATGATCCATCCTTCTTCTCCACTAGAAGCACTGGTGATCCCCAAGGTGATGAACTTGGGTGAATATAGCGTTTATCCAGTAAATCCTTAATCTGCTTCTTAATTTCCTCCAAATCCTTTGCAGGCATCCTGTACGGTCTCTTAGATATTGGCCCTGTGCCTGGCAAAAGCTCAATCAAAAACTCAATGTATCTATTCGGTGGCATGCCTGGCAACTCTTCTGGAAATACATCAGGGAAATCCTTCACCAATGGTACTTCCTCCTGTACCACTCCTGATAAGGAATTCACTTGAGTCCTCTTTGGCACATGCTGGGATACATACTTAATCCTCCTTCCTTCTGGGGTGGTGAGCAAAATCGACTTACTGGCGCAATCAATGTTTCCTCCATACATCGATAGCCAATCCATACCCAGAATTACATCCAAACCTTGCGACTCCAAAATTATCAGGTCTGAGGGGAAAACATGCCTCCCTATGGTCAATGGCATTTGAAAACATCCTTGACTTGCCATATACTCTGCTCCTAGCGAGCTTACTAACATAGGTGTTCTAAGAACTTTGGTGGGCAGTTTATACTTATCCACAAATCCCCTTGATATGTATGAATGCGATGCACCAGTATCAAAAAGAACGGTTGCAGTAAATGACTTAACCAAAAACTTACCTATTAATGCATTTGGCTGGGCTTCAACCTCCTCCATGTTAACGTGGTTCACCTGTCCCTTGTTGAAAGGGTTTGGCTTCTTCCCAGAGCTTCCATTGCCATTTCCATTCTTAGCTTCAGGACATTCATTGGCATAATGTCCAGTCTTCTTGCACTTGTAGCAAGTGACGTGGCTCAGATCCTTCTTGGTTGGGGTTGCTTGGTTGGAACGGTTCTGGCCATTGCTTCCTCCATTACCATTCCCGTTCCTGGGGACACTATGGTTGTGCGAACTCCCTCCATTATGGTTGTGGCCTCCATGGTTATGCTAAAAAGGTCCTCCCAAGTTCGGGGTAAAACGGGGCTTTTGCTGAGCTCCAGAGTTGTACTTCCCTTGTCCATACTTCCTCTTGCGGTTGTCAATCTGTTGTTGCTTCCCTTCAATCATGAGAGCTCTATCTACCAACTCCTGGTAGATGTTGAAGGTTGCCACCAGCAACTGCATGCTCAGCTCATCATTCAGTCCTTCTAGAAACTTCTCCTGCTTAGCTGCATCTGTAGCAACGTCATCTGGGGCGTAACATGATAATTTACGAAAATCATCCACATACTGGCCAACTGTACGTCCTCCTTGGCGTAAGTAGCGAAACTCACGCTTCTTGATGGCCATCGCTCCTGCTGAAATATGGGCAGTACAGAAAGCCTGTTAAAACTGGTCCCATCTGACAGTGTCAATGGGGTAAGTGGCTGTGAAATTCTCCCACCATGATGTTGCGGGTCCATCAAGCTGATGTGCTGCAAAATGCACTCTCTCCGCATCTGTGCATCCTGCAGTGGTCAACTCCCTTCCAATCTTGCGGAGCCAATCATCTGCAACTATCAGCTCGGTGCTGCTAGAGAACACCGACGGATTAAGCCTCAAGAAACAGGCTAAGTGATCAACAGGTGGTGGTGGTGGTGGGTTGTTGTTGTTGTTGTTGTTCCCCTGATTCTGATTCTGGACTAGTATCTGCATGAATGCATTCTGCTACTGGATTAACTGAGTGAGCTCCGGTGGGAATGCAAATCAATTGTCGCGTCTTGGAGGCATCTGAGGGTTTCGAAAAGATGAGAAAATAGAATAGAATGAGGTCTAAAGGGAAAAGACTACCCATATGCACATGATACAAACACAAACATATCACTTCAATCAATCCAAACAAGGGCATACAACGGTCTAACTTATCATTAAAAAAAGTGCTCGGACTATGCTATATACATGGGGGAATACTACTACTGTTATGGTGGTCGACTAGAAAAATTGATCGGTCGAAGACTCCATGATATCTGCTCCAGCTTCATCAACATAGTCATCATCACCATCGTCAGGGTCCGAGTCGGTGTCGTCGATGATGATGTAGTTCTCCGGGCAAGTGGAATTGTCGTCTTCTCCTCCTGGCGCGGGGTATCCCATGAATACTTTTAGCTTCTTCTTCAGGTCATCATTCTTCTCCACGAGTGTCGTCATTTCCTCCTCATATCCATCGCTTGTAGTCTTGAGCTCTTCTTCCAGTTCTGTGATCCTGGTCATAGCCTTCTTCAGATCTATCATGCCTGCGCACATCTAGTTCTCTTGGCGTTGAATGTGATTGTTTAATTCCTGGATGAAAGCTGCAATATATATGTCCTTCCTGGTGTTGATCATCTCCCATTGCTCACCTCGGTGCCCACAAATCTGGTAGATAGTATCCTTGAGATCCTTGTGGTAAACTTCTCCAATGCGTCCCATGGTGATGTGGGCTGCCATGCTCTTTCCTAGCCTCCAAGTTGGTGTATCAAAGGAAAACTCTATGGGCTTAGTGACGGGCATGAACATCCTTCCTGGAACTTGAACTCGAATCATCCAACACTCCTCTTCTGGCAAAGTGGCGATGTAGGTCCCTGTGAAGCTTGGTACTCAGATGTTCAGCATGTGCTCTGATACCATCTTGTAGCGACCAGACCTCAAACAGTCTGATCTTTGTGCATCAGTGTCATCCCTGGAACGGTAATGCTGACACACACAGTACTTGAAGGATTTATAATAGAGTAGCAATCACACACTTATTACATCGAATATCTCAAAAGAGAACTTATTACAATAAATAAGGCTTAAGGCCATCTAATAACGATAACAGCGGAAGTCTTGGAAGATAAAGTGAGTCCATCAACTCCAACGGCATCACTGAGTGAAAGATCATGACCTTAGGCACCTTATTCGTCGTCTGAAAAGTCTGCAACATGAACATTGCAGGCTGAAAACGGGTTAGCACATGGAATATGCCGGCAATGTAACACATGGAGAGTAATGAACAGAAATAATGCTAGTTCTACATGCATATATGGCTGGTGGAAAGCTCTATGGTTACAGTTTTGCATAAAGCCAATTTTTTCCTACAACAAAGGAATATATTTTATTTAACTATCATGGTGGTTGTTAAACATTGAGAAGGTTCACCCAACTCAATCCCAATGAAGCATCATCATTAACCCAATCAAAATTAAATTAAGTAACATGTTGAGATCCACATGATAATCCAAGAACTAGATACTCAAAACGTCCATAACCGGGGACACGGCTAATCATGACTAGTTTGTACACTCTGCAGAGGTTTGCGCACTTTTCCCCACAAGACTCGATCTCCTCCGTTGAATTTCTTGCACTACATGATGTTTGAGAAACGAATGACCGAGACACAGTCTTTCAGAAGCGTTAGCACCTTACGATGGGTAGACAGTTACACCTACTTTCCCCTACATCTGCTAGTCTACCACTGTAAGAGTTCACACGACTTAATCAACTATGCTAGAGCCCATAATAGCTTGCGGCTGCACACGGAAGTTTCTAGCATGAATAATCTTATGATCCCTTTGAGCCTAGGTGGTGGTCCATAGGAGAATCACACGGTACCCCGGCATTCCCAAAAAAACAGGCAACACTGGGTTCCCCAGGTGCCTCAATCCACCCAGATGTGTATTAAAGTAGCCACCTTAAGTTAACCATTAAGTAACAATACTCACATCTGTCATGGATACACTCACCCAATCCACGTCTACAAGCATAGCATAGCAATATAAGCAAACATAGAAGTAACTTCCAAAGGTTTGATAATAAACAAGACAATAGGTACTACCTCATCTACTTCCCAGAACCCACATATTAAACAAATCCAAACCATGCAATTGTTTGAGGATTGATCTAATGCAATAAAAGTGGGTAGTAAAGAGGTATAATAAAAGTGTTACTTGCCTTCCTGATGATCCGTGAAACCTAGAGACTCGTAGTAGCACGCTTCGCACTCCGGGTACTCTGTGACAAACAAACAAGCATACAATAAGCACTCAACTACTAGCACGGGTAAAACTCAAATAAAAGATCTAACCAGAATGTTCAACTTAAGGACTCTGGTTTTCAAAAAGAATCAAATCAAACAAAGCAACAAAACTCAAACAGAGAAAGAAACAATCTTCGTTTACTAATCTGGACTTAAGTCAAATTTTACAATAGCATAAACTTGTTTGAGTTGGTTAAACAGAAAGAGGGCTTAGAGACGAAACTCTAGGTGCTTGAATAGTCTGATTCCGATAAACGAGCGAAAAGATAAACTAAAACGAAAACCAGGGCAGAAATTGCGATCGAAAATAATCGCAAAAAATCCCTGGAAAAAGAAAAACTGACGAACAGGCTAACAAACGGACATTCATTGTCTGCGGCTAAACGGTGAAAATCGTTCGTGAAACGAACGAACGAACGAACGGGCGTTCGCTAAATAACTAAACCGGAAAAAAAAATAAAACCAATCTATTCTAAAAAACGAACTAGGGATTCTAAAAAAACCAAATCAGTTTTCTAAAGAAAACCGGCGGCGGCGGCGGTGGCTACCTCATCGAAATCAGGCAAGGCTCGGGGCTCTGGCGGGGCTGGGTGGCGTCGGTGGCGGCGGCGGCAGGCGGCGGCTGCTGCTGCGGCTGCGGGCGGGGTGGGGTGGAGGCGGCGGGGTGCCGCGGCATTTAAAGGGGGGGAGGGGTGGCTCGGCTTGGGGAAGGGGCCAGGGCGGCGGCGTGTGGCTCCCGAACTCCAGCCGGAGTCCGGCTCAGCCACGGCGGGGCGCGAGCGAGGCGGTGAGGCGGCTAGGCCGGCTGGGCCTTCGGCCCGTCGGTCCGAACGGATTTTTTTTAAAATAATACCACCGAAACTTAAATAAATCCTAGAAATTAAAATAAAAAACTAAAAAAGCCAAAACAAATTTTCACCGTCTAATTAAAATATTTAGAGCGAGATGAACATTTTCTTGGCCCTAAAATTCCATTTTGAAAACGTGCAATTTTCTAATTCAAATAAAACTACAATAAAACAAAATAAAATAAATAAAATGATTTTAACATTTTTCCTCTAATATTTCATTTATTTTGGAGAAGTCATTTTATCCCCTCTCATATATTTTTATTTTTAGAAATATTAGGAAGAAAAATAATCAAAACCAATCGATCCTCTTTTCAAAATTTGAGAAAACTCAAATATGAAAATTACGAAATCCGCAACTCTCTCCGTGGGTCCTTGAGTTGCGTAGAATTTCTAGGATCGAGCCAAAATGCAATAAAATATGATATGCATTGATGATCTACTGTATAACATTCCAAATTGAAAATTTGTGATGTTACAAACCTACCCCCCTTAAGATGAATCTCGCCCTCGAGATTCGGGTTGGCTAGAAAATAGGTGAGGGTGGTCCTTCCGTAGGTCTTCTCCTTGTTCCCAGGTGCCTTCATCTTCGGTATGGTGGCTCCATTGAACTTTCCATAACTTGATAACCTTGCTGCGTGTGGCTCGGTTGGCAAACTCGAGAATCTTCACTGGTATCTCCTCATAAGTCAAATCGCTATCCAACTGAATCGATTCCAGTGGAACTTTATCTCTTAGAGGTATATTAGCCATCTCTGCGTGTCACTTCTTCAACTGGGAAACGTGGAACACATTGTGAACTCCTGACAATCCTTCGGGCAACTCCAACTTATAAGCAACTTCTCCCATACGTTCCAAAACTTTGTATGGTCCCACAAAACATGGTGCTAACTTTCCCTTAACTCCAAAACGTTTAACTCCTCGAAGCGGGGACACACAAAGATAAATTATGTCTCCGACTTCGTAAACTGTCTCCTTGCGTTTAGAATCCGCATAGCTCTTCTGCCTGGACTAGGCTACCTTGAGTCTATCGCGAATCAGCTTAACCTTCTCTTCAGACTCTTTAATCAAATCTGGTCCAAACAAATGTCGGTCTCCAACTTCGTCCCACAACAACGGTGTCCTGCACCTCCTTCCGTACAAAAATTCGAAAGGGGCCATCTTCAAACTGGATTGATAACTGTTGTTGTAAGAGAACTCTGATAAGGTAAATTGTCATCCCAACTAGATCCATAATCTAGCGCACAAGCTCTCAACATGTGCTCCAGAATCTGATTGACTCTCTGAGTCTATCCATCTGTCTGCGGATGAAAGGCTGTACTAAACTCTAGCCTGGTACCCAAAGTTTCGTGCAACCGATTCTAGAACTTTGAGGTAAATTGGGTTCCTCTATCTGATACAATGGTCCTCGGAACTCCATGCGGACATACGATCATGGTCATGTATATCTTTGCCAATTTAGCACTGGTGTAAGTGGTCTTCACTGGGATGAAATGAGTTACCTTTGTCAAACGATCGACTACAACCCATACCAAGTCATAGCCTGAACGAGTCCTGGGCAATCCCGTGATAAAATCCATGCCTAGCTTATCCCACTTCCATTCGGGTATCGGCATTGGCTGTAGCAATCCTGCTGGCTTCTGATGCTCTCCCTTCACTCTATGACATACATCACAAACTGCTACATATTCTGCAATATCTTTCTTCATTCCGGTCCACCAGAAACCATCCTTCAAGTACAGATACATCTTGGTATTTCCTGGGTGAATCGAATGCGGCGAATCATGGGCCTCTTGCAGAATCAACTTCCTGATCTCCGGATCATTAGGCACATATACACGGTCCTCAAACCATAAGGTATCGTGCTCATCCTCACGAAATCCCCTAGCTTTTCCTTTGCTCATCTTTTCCTTTATCTTGGCAATCTCCTTGTCGGTCTTCTGAGCTTCTCTGATCTTATCCATCAAGGTAGACTGAATCTCCAATGCTGCTACATAGCCTCTCGGAACTATCTCCAAACATAGCTCGCGAAGATCCTCTGCTAACTCCTTGGGTAACTCTCCGGTCATGAGTGTGTTGACATGGCTCTTGCGGCTCAACGCATCGGCTACTACGTTAGCCTTTCCAGGATGATAATGCAACCTCATATCATAATCCTTAATGAGCTCCAACCATCTTCTTTGCCTGAGATTCAACTCCTTCTGTGTGAAGATGTACTTCAAACTCTTGTGATCCGTGTACACCTCACAATGGTTTCCGATGAGAAAGTGTCTCCATGTCTTCAAAGCATGCACTACGGCTGCTAACTCCAAATCATGTGTAGCATAATTCAACTCATGGGGTTTAAGATGTCGTGAGGCATAAGAAACAATTCTTCCCTCCTGCATAAGTACTGCTCCAAGTCCACGACGAGAAGCATCGTAATATACTTCATAATCCTTGCGCTAATCTGGCAGAATCAACACTTGTGATGTAACCAAGCATTTCTTCAACTCCTGGAAACTGGCCTCACATTCCTCAGTCCATTTGAACTTGGTGTCCTTCTTCAACAACTCCGTCATGGGCTATGCAATCTTCGAGAAATTCTCAATGAATCTCCGGTAGTATCCCACGAGTCCCAGAAAACTCCGGATCTCCCCAACTGATGTGGGTGCTTCCCAATTTGTCACAGTGACAACTTTGGTGGGGTCTACTGCAATTCCTTCTCCGGATATCACATGTCCGAGGAATCCAACTTCCTTCAACCAAAACCCACACTTTCTGAATTTGGCATATAACTGATGTTCTCTGAGCTTTCCAAGTCCCAAACGCAAATGCTCCTTATGCTCATCTTCATTCTTCGAGTAGACTAGAATATCATCAATGAACACCATGACAAACTTATCCAAAAAGTCCATAAACACCTTGTTCATCATGTTCATGAAATAGGCAGGTGTGTTAGTCAAATCAAATGACATAATGGTATACTCATATAGCCCGTACCTTGTGGTAAAAGCTGTCTTAGGTATATCCTACTCTCGAATTTTCAACTGGTGGTATCCTGATCGCATATCGATCTTGGAAAATACCTTAGCTCCATGTAGCTGATCAAACATATCATTGATCATCGGCAGTGGGTACTTGTTCTTGATTGTCACTTCATTCAATCCTTGATAATCAACAACCATCCTCAATGATCCATCCTTCTTATCCACTAGAAGCACTGGTGATCCCCAAGGTGATGAACTTGGGTGAATATAGCCTTTATCCAGTAACTCCTTAATCTGCTTCTTAATTTCCTCCAAATCCTTTGCAGGCATCCTGTACGGTCTCTTAGATATTGGCCCTGTGCCTAGCAAAAGCTCAATCAAAAACTCAATGTATCTATTCGGTGGCATGCCTGGCAACTCTTCTGGAAATACATCAGGGAAATTCTTCACCAATGGTACTTCCTCCTGTACCACTCCTGATAAGGAATTCACTTGAGTCCTCTTCGGCACATGCTGGGATACATACTTAATCATCCTTCCTTCTAGGGTGGTGAGCAAAACCGACTTACTGGCGCAATCAATGTTTCCTCCATACATCGATAGCCAATCCATACCCAGAATTACATCCAAACCTTGCGACTCCAAAATTATCAGGTCTGAGGGGAAAACATGCCTCCCTATGGTCAATGGCATTTGAAAACATCCTTGACTTGCCATATACTCTGCTCCTAGTGAGCTTACTAACATAGGTGTTCTAAGAACTTTGGTGGGCAGTTTATACTTATCCACAAATCCCCTTGATATGTATGAATGCGATGCACCAGTATCAAAAAGAACGATTGCAGTAAATGACTTAACCAAAAACTTACGTATTAATGCATCTGGCTGGGCTTCAACCTCCTCCATGTTAACGTGGTTCACCTGTCCCTTGTTGAAAGGGTTTGGCTTCTTCCCAGAGCTTCCATTGCCATTTCCATTATTAGCTTCAGGACATTCATTGGCATAATGTCCAGTCTTCTTGCACTTGTAGCAAGTGACGTGGCTCATATCCTTCTTGGCTGGGGTTGCTTGGTTGGAACGGTTCTGGCCATTGCTTCCTCCATTACCATTCCCGTTCCTGGGGACACTATGGTTGTGCGAACTCCCTCCATTATGGTTGTGGCCTCCATGGTTATGCTAAAAAGGTCCTCCCAAGTTCGGGGTAAAACGGGGCTTTTGCTGAGCTCCAGAGTTGTACTTCCCTTGTCCATACTTCCTCTTGCGGTTGTCAATCTGCTGCTGCTTCCCTTCAATCATGAGAGCTCTATCTACCAACTGCATGCTCAGCTCATCATTCAGTCCTTCTAGAAACTTCTCCTGCTTAGCTGCATCTGTAGCAATGTCATCTGGGGCGTAACATGCTAATTTACGAAAATCATCCACATACTGGCCAACAGTACGTCCTCCTTGGCGTAAGTAGCGAAACTCACGCTTCTTGATGGCCATCGCTCCTGCTGAAATATGGGCAGTACAGAAAGCCTGTTAAAACTGGTCCCATCTGATAGTGTCAATGGGGTAAGTGGCTGTGAAATTCTCCCACCATGATGTTGCGGGTCCATCAAGCTGATGTGCTGCAAAATGCACTCTCTCCGCATCTGTGCATCCTGAAGTGGTCAACTCCCTTCCAATCTCGCGGAGCCAATCATCTGCAACTATCAGCTCGGTGCTGCTAGAGAACACCGACGGATTAAGCCTCAAGAAACAGGCTAAGTGATCAACAGGTGGTGGTGGTGGTGGGTTGTTGTTGTTGTTGTTGTTGTTGTTGTTGTTGTTGTTCCCCTGATTCTGATTCTGGACTAGTATCTGCATCAATGCATTCTGCTACTGGATTAACTGAGTGAGCTCCGGTGGGAATGCAAATCAATTGTCGTGTCTCGGAGGCATCTGAGGGTTTAGAAAAGATGGGAAAATAGAATAGAATGAGGTCTAAAGGGAAAACACTACCCATATGCACATGATACAAACACAAACATATCACTTCAATCAATCCAAACAAGGGCATACAACGGTCTAACTTATCATTAAAAAAAGTGCTCGGACTATGCTATATACATGGGGGAATACTACTACTATTATGGTGGTCAACTAGAAAAATTGATCGGTCGAAGACTCCATGATATCTGCTCCAGCTTCATCAACATAGTCATCATCACCATCGTCAGGGTCCGAGTCGGTGTCGCTGATGATGATGTAGTTCTCCGGGCAAGTGGAATCATCGTCTTCTCCTCCTGGCGCGGGGTATCCCATGAATACTTTTAGCTTATTCTTCAGGTCATCATTCTTCTCCACGAGTGTCGTCATTTCCTCCTCATATCCATCGCTTGTAGTCTTGAGCTCTTCTTCCAGTTCTATGATCCTGGTCATAGCCTTCTTCAGATCTATCATGCCTGCGCACATCTAGTTCTCTTGGCGTTGAATGTGATTGTTTAATTCCTGGATGAAAGCTGCAATATATATGTCCTTCCTGGTGCTGATCATCTCCAATTGCTCACCTCGGTGCCCACAAATCTGGTAGATAGTATCCTTGAGATCCTTGTGGTAAACTTCTCCAATGCGTCCCATAGTGATGTGGGCTGCCATGCTCTTTCCTAGCATCCAAGTTGGTGCATCAAAGCAAAACTCTATGGGCTTAGTGACGGGCATGAACATCCTTCCTGGAACTTGAACTCGAATCATCCAACACTCCTCTTCTAGCAAAGTGGCGATGTAGGTCCTGGTGAAGCTTGGTACTCGGATGTTCAGCGTGTGCTCTGATACCATCTTGTAGCGACCAGGCCTCAAACAGTTTGATCTCTGTGCATCAGTGTCATCCCTTGATCGGTAATGCTGACACACACAATACTTGAAAGATTTATAACAGAGTAGCAATCACACATTTATTACATCGAAATGTCTCAAAATAGAAACTTATTACAATAAATATGGCTTAAGGCCATCTAATAACAATAACAGCGGAAGGCATGGAAGATAAAGTGAGTCCATCAACTCTAACGACATCACTGAGTGAAAGATCACGACCTAAGGCACCTTACCCGTCGTCTGAAAAGTACGCAACATGACGTTGCAACCCGAAAACGGGTCAGCACATGGAATATGCTGGAAATGTAACACATAGAGAGTAATGAACAGAAATAATGCTAGTTCTACATGCATATATGGCTGGTGGAAAGCTCTATGGTTACATTTTGCATAAAGCCAATTTTTTCCTACAACAAAGGAATATATTTTATTTAACTATCATGGTGGTTGTTAAACATTGAGAAGGTTCACCCAACTCAATCCCAATGAAGCATCATCATTAACCCAATCAAAATTAAATTAAGTAACATGTTGAGATCCACATGATAATCCAAGAACTAGATACTCAAAACGTCCATAACTGGGGACACGGCTAATCATGATTAGTTTGTACACTCTGCAGAGGTTTGCGCACTTTTCCCCACAAGACTCGATCTCCTCCGTTGAATTTCTCGCACTACATGATGTTTGAGAAATGGGTGACCGAGACACAGTCTTTCAGAAGCGTTAGCACCTTACGATGGGTAGACAGCTACACCTAGTTTCCCCTACATCTACTAGTCTCCACTGTAAGAGTTCACACGATTTAATCAACTATGCTAGGGCCCATAATAGCTTGCGGCTGCACATGGAAGTTTCTAGCATGAATAATCTTTTGATCCCTTTGAGCCTGGGTGGCGGTCCTAAGAGAATCACACGGTACCCCGGGATTTCCAAAAAAACAGGCAACACTAGGTTCTCCAGGTGCCTCAATCCACCCAGATGTGTATTAAAGTAGCCACCTTAAGTTAACCATTAAGTAACAATACTCACATTTGTCATGGATACACTCACCCAATCCATGTCTACAAGCATAGCATAGCAATATAAGCAAACGTAGAAGTAACTCCCAAAGGTTTGATAATAAACAGGACAATAGGTACTACCTCATCTACTTCCCAGAACCCACATATTAAACCGATCCTAACCATGCAATTGTTTGGGGATTGATGTAATGCAATAAAACTGGGTAGTAAAGAGGTATGATCAAAGTGTTACTTGCCTTGCTGATGATCCGTGAAACCTAGAGACTCGTAGTAGCACTCTTCGCACGCCGGGTACTCTACGGCAAACAAACAAGTACAATAAGCACTCAACTACTAGCATGGTTAAAACTCAAATAAAAGATCTAACCAGAAAGTTCAACTTAAGAACTCTGGTTTGCAAAAAGAATCAAATCAAACGAAGCAACAAAACTCAAACAGCAAAAGAAACAAGCTTTGTTTACTAATCTAGACTTAAATCAAATTTTACAGTAGCAAAAACTTTTTTGAGTCGATTAAACAGAAAGAGGGCTTTGAGACGAAACTCTAGGCGCTTGAATTGCCTGATTCCGATAAACAAGCGAAAAGATAAACTAAAGCAAAAATCAGGGCAGAAACCGCGATCGAAAATAATTGCGGAAAATCCCAGGAAAAAGAAAAACTGACGAACAGGCTAAAGAACGGATGTTCACTGTCTGTGGCTAAACGGTGAAAATAAGTCGTTGAAACGAACGAACGAACGGGCGTTCGCTAAACAACTAAACCGAAAAAACCGATCTATTCTAAAAAAATGAACTAGGGTTTCTAAAAAAACTGAATCGGTTTTCTAAAGAAAACTGGCGGCGGCGGCTACCTCATCGAAATCCGGCGAGGCACGGGGCTCCGGCGGGGCTGGGGGACGGCGGCGGTGGCGGCGGCAGAGTGCAGCGCGCGAGCGGGCGGTGGCAGGCGGCGGCGGCGCAGCAAGCGGCAGTGGCTGCTGCTGCGGCTGCGGGCGGGGTGGGGTGGAAGCGACGGGGTGCCACGACAATTAAAGGTGGAGGAGGGGCGGCTCGGCTTGGGGATGGGGCCAGGGCGGCGGCGGGTGGCCCCCGGACTCCAGCCAGAGTCCGGCTCGTCCATGGTGGGGCGCGAGCGTGGGAGCAAGGCCGCTGGGCCGGCTGGGCCTTCGGCCCGGTCGATCCGAACGGATTTATTTAAATAATACCGCCGAAATTTAAATAAATGCTATAAAATAAAATAAAAATCTAAAAATTCCAAAACAAATTGTCACCGTCTACATAAAATATTTAGAATGAGATGAACATTTTCTTGGCCCTAAAATGCCATTTTGAAAACGAGCAATTTTTCTAATTCAAATAAAACTGCAATAAAACCAAATGAAATAAATAA
This sequence comes from Triticum dicoccoides, assembly GCF_002162155.2. Lineage (NCBI taxonomy): Eukaryota > Viridiplantae > Streptophyta > Magnoliopsida > Poales > Poaceae > Triticum > Triticum dicoccoides. The sequence goes on from NC_041393.1 coordinate 456,959,576, forward strand.
AATGATTTTAACATTTTTCCTCTAATATTTCATTTATTTTGGAGAAGTCATTTTATCCCCTCTCATATTTTTTTTTATTTTTAGAAAGATTAGGAAGAAAAATAATCAAAACCAATCGATCCTCTTTTCAAAATTTGAGAAAACTCAAATATGAAAATAACGAAATCCCCAACTCTCTCCATGGGTCCTTGAGTTGCGTAGAATTTTTAGGATCAAGCCAAAATGCAATAAAATATGATATGCAATGGTAGTCTACTGTATAACATTCCAAATTGAAAATTTGGGATGTTACAGCACTGGAGGCCTGCCAGGGGGCCCACGAGATAGGGGGCGCGCCCAGGGGGGTAGGGCGCGCCCCCACCCTCGTGCCAGGGTGTGGGCCCCCTCTAGTCGATTCTTTTGCCAGTATTTTTTATTAATTCCAAAACGTGCCTCCGTGAAGTCTCAGGAGTTTTGGAGTTGTGCAGAATAGGTCTCTAATATTTGCTCATTTTCTAGCCTAGAATTCCAGCTGCCGGCATTCTCCCTCTTCATGTAAACCTTGTAAAATAAGAGAGAAAAGGCAAAAGTATTGTGACATAATGTGTAATAACAGCCCATAATGCAATTAATATCAATATCAAAGCATGATGCAAAATGGACGTACCATGCGCCAACGCCGGCCGTTGTCTTCGGGTGATCTCTGGAGTCGAAGGTGAGGTCGGCCTGGGGTGCCGCCCAGCTCGGAGGGGCCCCTCGCAGTGATGGAGAAGCGCCCATCTGGCGAAAGAATTGCTTGGCTGGTAGTTCGAAGCCGGCACCTCCGACCCGCCGAGGATGGCGGCGGCGACGTGGTGTGCGGGACCGCGAAGCACATGGTGAATAACTCACACAGCTCCTCCCATGAAATCATCGAAGATTCCGGCAAGCCGAACAGCCAGGTGCGAGGCATGCCTGTGAGTGCCATGGGGAGACAATTCGCCATGACCTTGTCATCTCCGCCCGCTGCCCAGATGGCCTACTTGTATGCCAGGAGGAACCCTGTAGGGTCCGCCGCGCCATCGTAGCACGGTGGCAGCTCCGGCCTGAACTTCGAAGGCCACCGCACATGTCGCAAGGCAGGGGAAAAGGCCCAGAAGCCCATGACGCCTCCGAACGTGCCCGGTGGACCAGCGGAAGAAGCGGTGCCCACCATGGAGAAGCGACAAGGGTGGAGCATGGTTGATGAAGAGGCCAACCTCCGACACGCCCCCTACCTGGCGTGCCAAATATTGGATTCCGGGCTCCGCAGACCCAAGAAAGGTTCGAACTCAGGGGCGTGTCCGAAGAACTCAACCTCTCAAGACGATCGATCTGCTGCTCTCAGGACATAGCTCGATGAACACGACAGAGGAAGACATGGCAATTTACCCAGTTCCGGGCCACCTTGCAGTGTAATACCCTACTCCTGCTATCTGGTGGATTAGCCTCGCGACGGGCTGAGGATGAACTAGTACTAGTGGAAGAACAACCTCAGGAGATGTATTCTTGTGATGAGCTCTCGGTGGTTCAATGAGCTGATCACTTGTTGAGTCGATCCATCTCTATGGTGGTGGCTAGGCTATATTTATAGTGGCCCAGGTCCTCTTCCCTCGAAACTTGGGCGGGAAGGGGACAAGAAGTACATCTAATCCTAACGAAAGATGGTCTTTGTCGGTGTCAAAACCGGCGGATCTCGGGTAGGGGGTCCCGATCTGTGTGTCTTAGGCCGATGGTAACAGGAAGCAAGGGACACAATGTTTACCCAGGTTCGGGCCCTCTCGATGGAGGTAAAACCCTACTTCCTGCTTGATTAATATTGAAGATATGTGTAGTACAAGAGTAGATCTACCACGAGATCATAGAGGCTAAACCCTAAGAGCTAGCCTATGATGGTATGATTGTAATTGTGATCGGCCTTCTATGGACCATCCTCTCCGGTTTATATAGACACCGGAGAGCTAGGGTTTACATGGAGTCGGTTACAAGGAAGGAAACATAATATCTGGATCGCCAAGCTTGTCTTCCACGCAAAGGAGAGTCCCATCCGGACACGAGCCGAAGTCTTGAGTCTTGTATCTTGACGCTAATAAAGTCCGGAAGATGTGTACAGTCCGGCTATCCGGATACCCCCTTATCCAGGACTCCCTCAGTCTTCGCCTGCAAAGTCTTTGAGCTGACGTCGTGGTGGGCTTAGTGATGACATCCATCCTGCTGTTCTGGTGGTCTTGGTTTCGTTGCACGCAAATAGCAACATTTGGCTGATTCCTTGGGACTCCACACCTATGCTTGCCTCCTTTGCACCAAAGAGGAAACCTGCTGCTCTGCGCCTACTGGCGCGTGCCTAGCCTTGGTCGTCATGGCTGATGTCATTTTAGCCTCATGAGGCTGGGTCTTGCATAGAAATCTCCACTCCGCTCAGGAGGCCGCCTGAGGAGGCCACTCTCTCGGAGGTCTTGATGCCGCCCGCCTCGCGAGGCTTGGCCCCTCGCGAGGGTCTTCTCTTGCCTTAGTCGAAGCTAGGCTGTACCAGGCCGTCAATGGAGCTGCATCGTGTGCCGCATGTAGGCAGGTCTGGGTACCCTAGTTCCCAGAACGTCGACAATTTCCTTTTATTTTTGAACTGTACTAGATCCAAAATCGTGGAACTGATATGTGGAACTTGTTTGTTCAGTAGTTAGCAAAATTTCACTAATAGATCTACAGATACCTGTGCACTGCAGCCGCACAGGTGGTTTATCTGATATGTCGTAACCCGCCAAACACCATTAGGCCCATTTTAAACCGCCGGTGTATATCCAGTATCCATATAACCCGGCTATGTCTTGCCGGTTTAATCATGCCAACCTTTATAGCACGTATTCTCTGCATATGAATTGACTTTTACTGATGCGCTTGCTTTCTGATCACTGAACGACATAACATCATAACCTTGACTCGGAAATACCTCTCTTTCTAGGTTTTTCATCAACAAAAATGACTAAAACCGTCACTTCATGCAACTGGGTCGTCTCCATTGTTATGAAGCAATCTCTCAACAAACACATTCAAGTAGGCGTCTTATCACCCATAAAATTTATCCACTTGAGAGCTCCGTGAAATGAGGCTATACCTGCCCCAAAGGAAGGCAAGGTCATAGTCTTTGCTGATCATATGCTCTGGGGTTTCTCGCCACCTGGCACAAAAAATTCCCGTGACATGTTGCATTTCTTTCAACTCAACACTCAAGACATCGAACCCAATTCCGTTTCTACTATCTACAACTTCCAAGTTTTTTGCAAAGTGTACCTTCAAGAAGAACCCATTGTGGATTTGTTCGAAGAATTTTATTACTTGAACCACCAGACTAAGTTCATAGACGGACCCAGCTTAGAACCGGGCAGAATTTCTATTCAAAGACGAAAATAAGTTGTCTTTCCTGCAGTCGCACTTCCCAGCCACCTGAAGGACTGGAACCAAACTTGGTTTTATTGCCAAGATACCTCTCCAGTCGGTGAAGAGATAACTATCCTTTCCTCCGACAAAGAGCCTTTGCCCAGACAGAAAGTTCGACAAGTGAGCCGAAAGTAAGGTTTTCTCATCCTTTAGCTTACATGGATCTAAACTTTATTTTGAAGAAACAACAACATGAAGCCCGGCGCACAACCTAGATAGCGGCCGCGGAAAACTTTCCTACGGTTTACCCAACACGCCGGTTCCTCGGAAATGCCAAAAAGAGGTGCTACAGACTTCACTCCTCTCCTTTCCTAAAGCGGGTCTTATTTGTCATCCGCTTAATTCATCTGACTCAAATTATTAGGGAACTTCTCATTCATCTTTTGGTGACTGAACAGAGACTCAAATTCCTCTCTTCAAAGTCGCGCCTGGGTGAGAACATTTCACTTTTTTGTTTTCTTTTGAACACCTTACAAATTGATATTTTAACATCGTCATATGTCTTGCTTTCAGTGGTGTAGCTAGACCCAGCAAAAAGTTGAAGTTGAATAAACAGGTCGAAGATCCAAACGTTGCTGAGCTGGAAAAGCAAAAATTCCTGAAGCTTCTGAGGCTGTTGTTGATGATCCGCCACAAGAATCGCATAACGTTATAGTAGACCCAATGGGTGTTGACCCATCCAGCATTGAGCTGCCAAGTCCCATCAAGCCTGTTGAAGAGACTCCTTCGCAACAAACTACTGACGATGTCATTATTACTGGAACTGCTTACGTTGAACCTGGGAACCTCACTATTTTGGCCAGGCATTCTGCTAAAGAGGAGTTAATTGAAAAGGGAAAATCCAAATTTGATATTGCCAATTACTCACACTTGGGTGTCACTGAACTGTACTCTGGTTATCTAAGCCAGCTGCATACTAGTCGTGATCTGGAAGCAGACTTGGTGAAGAAACTGCACCAGAAATATGAGGTATGAACATCTGTTTCCTTAACACATATAGTCATCCAGCCCCCAAGTCTTATCAGTAGGAAAATATCATTTTGTGTAGGGTTAAGATTTGTCCATATGTTTCTTCAATCTTTAACGTCGTAGCCCTCATGGGCCGGCTTATCTTGATAAAGTTCAACTGGTTCATAAAATACAGATGCAAGAAAGAACTTCCACACACATTAGCCCCCAAGTGTTAAGTACTTTTCTTGCAACGTGCTTGAGACTTATCTCTAAAATGTCTGGCCAGTATGTTTATAATTTGTTATAATTCTGACTTGCAGGATAATTTTCCTAAAACTGAACTCCAACTGTTAGAACTGAAGAACTGGCTGGAGTAGCAGGAAACTAAAACACGCAAAGCTGATGCGAAGTTTAAATTCAGCCTATATGAACATGAAAAATTCAAACCGGATTTTCTATAGAGAGAACCACCTGGGAGAATGAAAAGGTCGGGTTAATCCAAAGAGCAGAGGCTGCTGAATCTGCATTGAAAAATACCACTGCAGAGCTGACCGGCTTAAAACGCCATATTTCCTAGATGACAACTGCTATCTTTGGTAAGTAATTCGAGATACTTCGACCGTTTCCAATTTTAACCTGTTAATTTGACTGATGACTAATCTATACACTTTATTCAACATGCCCCAGGAGTAGCAACCTTGGACAAGACATGATGGTGAAACTGAAAATGGTTTATACTCTGGTGGAACAACTGTACACCAGCACACAGCAATCCCTAGCAGTTATCTCTCATAATAAACAGCCACCTGCACTCATCAAGGATGTATTGGACAAGTTATCTGTTATGACCAAGAGAATTGAAGGGATCAAGCGATCCGTAGCTCAAGCCGGCGCCATCACCGCTTTGAGCCGGGCCAAGGCATGGCAGGAGAAGCTAGATCTGTAGGAGCTCGCAACTGGCTGTCCGAGCTTGAAAGAGGACGGGTCTCCCTTTGATGCCAATGACTTTACCAAATGTGCAAAGGAAATGTGCCCTTTGGCAACCAAGCTGGCCGAAGAAACTGATTTGTCTAAGTATCAGCCGGCTTACACCAAGGAGAATGCAAAAGTGAAAGCGTCGGCTTATGAGATTGTAGAACTCATTCCTCTGATACATAAGCACACCTTTGTTCCTGATGTTGATCCGTCCAATCTTATAGATGATGAAGCTGAATTCAAAGCTTTAACCGGCATCGACTGGACATCATCTGACTCCCAGACAATGGAGGAAGGAGAAGAAGAACCGGCGCAGGATGACCCGGAAGCTTCAACTCGCCAAGACCAGGGCAACTGATCCATGGGGCAGCTCTCAAACTGCAGCACAACGTCTCCTCTTGAAAATCTCTTAATGATTTGGCTTGGAAAGTCGTGTAATAGGCTTAGTGAAAACTATGACCTGTCATGCCATAGTGCATGTTTTAGCTTTAAAAACTGCTGATGAACTTTCTATGTTCTATAGATGAGCTTGCAAGGAATATCATATTATTTTGCAATGTTTCTGCGCAGATAGTGAACAACATATACCCCTACTGTTTACGCCAGGGCGGGTCATAATATCCAATATAACATGTTATGGCGACTTAAAGTCTATAACCAGGGCGGGTTAGAAAAACCCAAGTATTTCTTCAAATATGAAGCCATACTTGTAGACCAATATCATAATGATGTTGTAAGGATGTAAGTTTGTAAGTCAAAAGCTTTATAGGTCCAGAAGAGTCTAGATCTTTTTTGTTTTTTTTTTGAAAAAAAATCAGTTTTTATCCCGTAAGCCAGCTCTCATGTGACACAAATCTGTTGTTTTAACCTTAACTAGTTCAGGGTCTTATTGAAAAGATTGAATGTTAAGAGTACAAACGGGCCACATGGCGGAGAGACTAAGATAGCAGGTGAGTTTATCCTAGCTCTCTATAAGCCGTCTCTCTCGTGACAAAGGCCGCCGTTTTAACCTTGACTAGTTGAGGGTCTTATTGAAAAGAGTAACTGTCAAGAGTTCAGCGGGTCACCTTGCGGAGTAGCATCTTGCAAACAGGCAGGTTTTACTCAAATTCGGCTTGAAAACCGGATCAAGAGGGTACGAACAGCTTTGCTCAGTGAGAAGGAAGCCCCCAAGTGACCAATGAGACGGCTTGAAAACAGGATCAAGAGGGTGTGAACAGCTATGCTCATTGAGCTGGAAGCCCCTAGTGACCAACAAGATGGCTTGAAAACTAGATCAACAGGCTGTGAACAGCTATGCTCATTAAGTAGGAAGCCCCCAAGTGACCTTATGAAAAGACAATAAGACACAAATACTTTGAAATGAAACAATAGAGGCCCCGAACTTTCAGGGATGCCAGCTTTATTATACTAATCAAAATATATACATTGATGAAGGTATGTACAACACAAGAGCCGGTGGCTCAAGTATAATATGGTCGCAAATGAGCACTGTTCCACGGCTGGTGGGTCACCTCCTCCGATGTGCGCGAGTCCTTATATTCTCGAATATCAATGAGGTGCTATGAACCGTTGTTCAGATTCTTGCTAACCACAAAGGGCCCTTCCCAAGGCAGGGATAATTTGTGCATATCTGTCTGATTCTGGATGAGCCGGAGCACCAAATCACCTTCTTGAAAGGTCTGGGTCTTAACCCGACGGTTATGATAACGACACGGATCTTGCTGATAAATCACCGAATGAGCGTCCGCGATGTCATGCTTCTCATCCAACATATCCAGAGCATCCTGACGTGCTTTTCCATTGTTAGCTTCAACGTAAGCCGCCACACAGGGCGAATCATGACGGATTTCACTTGGGAGAACCGCCTCTGCCCCGTAAACCATGAAGAAAGGCGTATAACTCGTAGATCTGTTAGGGTTGGTGTTAATGCTACAAAGTACCAAAGGTAACTCCTCAACCCCACAACCCGACGTCCTTTGCAAAGGGAACATAAGCCGGGGCTTTATCCCTCTTAAGATCTCTTGATTGGCCCTTTCAGCTTGACCATTGGACCAAGGGTGACCCGCTGATGATACGTCAAGACAAATATGCTCTCTTTGATAGAATTCTTTCATAGGTCCTTTCGATAAATTAGTGCCATTATCTGTTATGATACTATGAGGGTACCCAAAGCGGAAAATCACCTTCTTGATGAATTGAACCACCATTGCCGCATCACACATGCTAACCGGCTCTGCCTCAACCCACTTGGTAAACTTGTCAACCGCCACCAAGAGGTGGGTCATTTTTCCTTGGATCTCTTGAAAGGACCAACCATATCCAGACCCCAGACTGCAAACAGCCAAGTAATTGGAATCATCCTCAACTCTTGAGCCAGCACATGAGTCTGCCGAGAAAACTTCTGACACCCATCACATTTGCTAACCAGATCTTCTGCATCAGCATGGGCCGTCAACCAATAAAACCCATGACGAAAAGCTTTGGCCACGAGGGATTTAGAGCCGGCATGATGGCAACAGTCTCCTTCATGGATCTCCCTTAGAATTTCATGTCCCTCTTCAGGAGAAACACAGCGCTGGAACACACCTGTTTTTTTGAAAGTTGGACAGTAGGATCACATCCTACTGCATGATTATATTATATCATCCAAGAAAGGTTAGAATGTTTCAAATGTACAAGGGAGGTGGGGAGGGGGCTAAACTATTACATAAGTTAAGCTAACAAGCTAGGGTGTCAAACTAATTAAGAAATAGAAGCTACAATGGCAGAGACAAGGTGTCTCTTATCTTTAGGGAGTCTGTAGGCGATGTTGGCAAAGTTGTTTTTGAATCTGACTCGCCAGCTTTCTAGTGAAGGGGCCACTTTCCAAAAGTAGTTGTTATTCCTTTCTTTACACAAGCTCCACATGGCGACAAGGAATATGTCCATGATCATTTTAGGATGATCCATCATCTTTAGGTGTTTCATCATATGCAACCGATCTCCCGTGGCAGGCTAGGTAATGTTGAGCATGAGCTAGCATTGTTCGCTAAATTTGCAATGAAAGAAGAGGTGCTCAAGAGTTTCTTCCACGTGCTCTCCACAAAGCAGACAATCGAGGTTGGTCCCAATGTTGTAGTGTCTTCTGCTAAGCATGTTACGTGTGTTGAGGCGGTCCACCAGCAGAAACCAACCAAAAACTTTGAGTTTTGGGATGCTCTTTGCTTTCCAGAGCCATTTGAATGCCTCATGGAAGTCAAACTCTCGAAAACAAAACTTGTAGTATGCCGTGGTTTTGAACACCGATGCTCCCCAGGTGCACACCCATACGTCTTTCCTAGTTCTGATCGTGGTGGAGGAGACCTCAAGTTGGAGTGATCTGAGTTCATCATGAGCTTGAGTCGATAGTGAGAGGTGAAAGGCTTCACCAACGTTGGAGATAGTGAGCATCCCATGGACTGAGGTATCTTCCCTCTTAGTATAGGAGAACACTCTAGGGAAGTATTCTTCGAAGATATGATTCCACCAGTCATATTTCCAGAATAGGGAAGTCTCTCCTCCACGGATTTGAACTTTGGTCACACCCCGATAGATTGGCATGAGTTTCACCAGTTTACGCCACCAGAAGGAGCCGTAGGTGGGTGTTGCATGCGGGATTGTGTCCATGTAATAAGTATCCCAAACCAATTTTACCCATGGTATATCCACCTAGTTGTAGAGTTTATGCAGTAACTTGAGCAGCAGTGCATCATTTTGAACTTTGAGGTTGAGGACCCCTAATCCACCTTTCTCTTTAGGGTGGCAAACCATATCACATGCAGCCAAAGAGTTACATTTGTCTCCATCATCTGTTTTCTTTATCTAGAGACAATGACGTCTTATCTTGTCCAGCTGCTCAATTATCTTTGGAGGCAGACGAAGAAAACCCATGGGGTAAATGGCCAAGGACGTGACAAGCGAGTTCATCAGGGCCAATTTTCCCGCGTAGGAGATCAATGACATGGCAGCCATAATTTTGCACTCCGCTTTGCAAACCTAGGGGGTCATGTCAAGAACCATAGGTTTAGTAGTCCCGAGTGGCAGGCCAAGGTCGGTGAATGACATGCTGGCAGTGGTACACCCAAAAATATTCGCAATGTCATGGCATTTGTCAGCAGGAGTATTGATAGGGATCATCGTTGACTTGGTCCAAGCATGCGGTCATGATGATGATTGAGGGAGTCCGGGATTAAGGGATCCTCGGACAGCCATACTATATACCTTGGCCGGACTGTTGGACTATGAAGATACAAGATTGAAGACTTCGTCCCGTGTACGGATGGGACTCTCCTTTGCGTTGAGGGCAAGCTTGGCAATTCGGATATGTAGATCTCCTTCTCTGTAACCGACTCTGTGTAACCCTAGCCCCCTCCAGTGTCTATATAAACCGGAGGGTTTAGTACGTAGGACAACAACAATCATAATCATAGGCTAGCTTCTAGGGTTTAGCCTCTGTGATATCGTGGTAGATCTACTCTTGTAATACTCATATCATCAAGATCAATCAAGCAGGAAGTAGGGTATTACCTCCATCGAGAGGGCCCGAACCTGGGTAAACATCGTGTCCCCCGCCTCCTGTTACCATTAGCCTTAGACGCATAGTTCGGGACCCCCTACCCGAGATCCGCCAGTTTTGACACCCACATTGGTGCTTTCATTGAGAGTTCCACTGTGCCGTCCCGATAAGGCTTGATAGCTCACCTTGTAGTCAAGGACAACATCACCTCTGGAGGAGCCCTGGCTGTAGGCCAGACTCTTCGGCTGGGCGGCTTCGTCATGACCGCCCGTTCGGCCGCCACGCCGACGATGACTTCTCAGGTCATCAAGAACAACCTCCACGTCAGCTCGGAATTCACCGAGCAGATGGATCCAATGGAGCTCCCCTCCCTGAACGAGCTCTTGGATCGCATCGCCGCCCTGGGAGTCTCTATGGACTATGATCAGATTAGGCTTAGACCTGACCAAAGGGAGATTAACTCTCCGCCGGTCACCCATCGGATAGCGGTGGTGGAGGAACAAAATAGTGATTCTTCCTCTATTTTGAGGACGAACTATGTCCAGATTCCCGAGCTCTCCGAGCCGGGTACCTGTCTACGAGAGGACTTGGCCCGGGCTCCGAACTTAGAATCGGGCAACAAGCCACAAATATTGGGCAACATCCCGGAGTCTGAGCTGCCAGGCTTGGGAGCTCCTTTTCCCCTGGATCTCAGATCGGGTCAGGATTTGGACTTAAATCAACCCACCCACCCAGACACAAGTGATCTTTCCCACATTAGACAAGAGCCCCAAGAGACAGTACATCACTTCTCGGCCAGATTCCTCCTTGTAATGAGCAAGGTTAAGGACTGCCGCGACGAAGACGCAGTCTCATTCTTTTGCAAAAATTGCACGGACAAGGGAATTCTCAACGCCATAAGTCGCCGTGACATAGCACACTTTGCCGACTTGGCGGCCATAGTACAGAAGTATTGTGTGATGGAAAGCGCCTGGAAAACCCTAACAAAATTCTGGGATCCTTCGGCTCTCACTAAACCCCTCGTCCGAACTAAAAAGGTGTGCTCTTGTAAGTCATCCAATCCAATTACAAAGAAGCCAAAGACCTCTACAGGGCGTGGAACCGTATTGGAGGGATGGCTCAATAGGCCATGAAAAATTCACAGCACACCGGGCATCATACCAACACACAACCTTAGAGCATGTTGGATACTCCGGCAGGTGGCCAAGAGCGGCGAGGACCTCCTCATCAACAATACCGCAGAGCACCATCCCGCGGAGAATAACAATACAATACTGACAGTCTTTGAGACTTTCGCCTCAAACAATAGGCATAAGCGAGCACTCCGCAGCCTCGCCGAAGTCTACCACGTTGCCACAATAAATCCGTGGAATGACATGGCCATAACCTTCAATGCCAGTGACGAACCTCAATTCCGAACAGTCCGAGCACCAGCCGCTTTGGTCCTTAGTCCAATTGTGGATGGCTTCCGGCTTACTAAAGTGCTCATGGACGGTGGCAGTAGATTAAACCTCATCTACGAGGAAACTCTTAACAAAATGGAAATACACAAGAGCCGCATTGAGCAAAGCAGCATGACCTTTAGAGGAATCATCCCCAGTTGGGAGGCACGATGCGCGGGAAAAATTACACTGGATGTGGTATTCGGCACGCCGGAGAATTATAGGTCCGAATAAATCACATTCCAGGTGGCCCCATTCAGTAGTGGATACCACGCCCTTTTAAGGCAGGATGCATTCGCAAGCTTCCAAGCTATACCCCATTACGGGTACATGAAGCTCAAGATGCCTGGGCCCAATGGAATCATCACTCTAGCTAGTGATCCGAAAATAGCACTCTGCACCAAAAATAAAACCGCCGCACTAGCCCTGGAGGCATTATCTGAAGCCCTCGCGGCCGAAGAGTTAACTGCACTGCGCTCCAAAGTGGACAGGGATGACGTGATACTCGATAAACGACCCAAGTCCACCTCTTTTAAACCAGCAGACGAAATAGCCAAATTCTAGGTCCACCCAACGGACCCTACAAAAACAACATCAATTGGGGCACAACTGAACCTCATAATAGACGCTGCACTACGAGAGTTCTTGCGCGAGAATTGGGACATCTTTGCCTGGCATCCTTCAGACATGCCAGGTATCCCACGCAGGCTGGCCGAGTATAGCCTAAACATACTAAAGGGATACAAGCCGGTCAAGCAGACTCTTCGGCGCTTTTCAGAACCCAAGCGACAAGCCATGGGAGAAGAGCTAGCCAAGCTACTCGAGGCCGGATTCATCAGAGAAATAAAACATCCGAACTGGCTAGCAAACCTAGTGATGGTACAGAAGAAGGACAAATCCTGGCGCCTATGTGTCGATTTCAAGGACCTCAATAAGGCTTGCCCTAAGGATCCCTTCCCCCTCCATCGCATCGATCAAATCATCGATGCTACCGCAGGACACGACTCATTGTGTTTCCTCGACGCATACTCCGGATACCATCAAATCAAGATGGCGGAGTCCGATCAAGCCGCAACAGCATTTATCATTCCATACGGCCCTTTCTATTTTAACACCATGCCTTTCGGGCTCAAAAACGCTGGTGCAACCTATCAACGCATGATTCAGACATGCCTGGAAACACAAAATCGGCAAAACAGTGGAGGCATACATAGACGATGTGGTCATCAAAACCAGACACGTCAAATCTTTAATAGACGACTTGAGGCTCACGTTCGACAATCTCCGAACGTATGACATCAAGCTCAATCCGGAAAAATGCGTTTTTGGCGTACCTGCCGGAAAGCTCTTGGGCTTTATCGTTCCCAATAGAGGAATTGAAGCAAATCCGGCTAAAATCCGAGCCCTGTCACAGTTGGCTACCCCAACAGACCTCAAGCAAATCCAGAAATTAACTGGATGCGTGGCCGCCTTAAGCCACTTTATCTCCTGATTAGGAGAAATGGCACTACCTATTTATCGCCTTCTTCGACACACCAAACACTTCGAGTGGACGGATGCGGCTACGGCCGGACTGGAGGAAATAAAAGCCCTCTTGGCCACCAATCCAATCCTGGCCGCGCCAAATATCGGCGAACCTATGTTGTTATATATAGCTGCAACACACCAGGTTGTAAACGCAGTGCTTGTCGTCGAACGAGAGACAGACGGACATAAGTTCCCGCTTCAAAAGTCGGTATACTACGTATCCACTGTCCTCACTCCATGCAAGTCACGGTACCCACATTATCAAAAGATAGCATACACGGTCTTCATGGCATCCTAAAAACTATGACACTACTTTCAAGAGTGTTCAATCACGGTAGCCTCTGAAGTACCACTCAATGACATAATAAATAACCGCGATGCCATGAGCTGAATTGCTAAATAGGCTATCGAGCTCCTCCTGTTCGACATAACATACAAACCATGGCGAGCCATTAAGTCGCAAGTACTGGCTAACTTTGTCGCCGAATGGACAGAAGCTGAACTCCCTAAAGAGTACGGTGCGTACTCCAATTGGATCGTGCACTTTGACGGCTCTAAGATGATGGCTGGTCTAGGGGCAGGCGTTGCCCTGACATCCCCCACCGTAGATACAGTCCAATATGTACTCCGAATACTATACATAGATTCCAACAATGCAGCCGAATATGAGGCCATGTTGCATGGTCTTCGGATGGCAGTCTCCATGGGCATTCAATGCCTAGAAGTGCGTGGGGATTCAAACCTTGCAATATCTCAAATAAATGGAGACTTTGACGCCAAGGACCCAAAAATGGCGGCCTACCACAATGCCGTCCTCAAAATGTCAGTTTGGTTCGAGGGGCTCGAATTACACCATGTGGTCCGAGAAAATAACCAAGTGGCGGATATCCTCGCCCGCATCGGCGCTAAGTGCGACCCCGTCCCACCTAATATCTTTTTGGAAAGGTTGTTCAAGCCATTCGTGGTGTGGGAAGGGGAGACCAACAATACCAGTCCGGATCCGAACACAACCCCAGATCCCGAACACTCTGACGTAGTCGGAGGCTCCGCCACCGAAATAACACCTTCGGCCCACGCGATTATGGTTGTCATCGCCCCGTGGACAGAACCCTTCTTAGCCTACCTAAATAGGAAAGAACTCCATGAGGACCAAAATGAGGCACGTTGCATTGTGCGGCGCTCTAAAGCCTACAAAGTCCACGAGGGAGAGCTTTATAAGAAAAGTGCGACTAGAGTGCTCCAAAGGTGCATCTCTGAAGAGGAAGGGCGACAGCTCTTGGCCGAAATTCATGCCGGACTCGGCGGCCACCATGTCGCAGCTCGGGCACTTGTAAGCAAGGCCTTCCGTACAGGTTTCTACTGGCCGACAGCCCGGGAAGATGCACAGGACCTTGTCCAACATTGCGTCGGTTGCCAGCTTTTTGCAAATCAAAGCCATATGCCACCTACCGCTCTCCAAACAATCCCCATAACTTGGCCCTTTGCGGTCTGGGGGCTCGATATGATTGGACCCCTTCAAGGAGGAACCCATAAGAAGAAATACTTGTTGGTCATGGTCGATAAATTCACCAAATGGATAGAAGCCAAACCAGTTAAAACGGCCGAGTCCGGACCAGTGATAGACTTCATATCCGGGGTCGTACACCATTATGGTGTCCCCCACATCATCATCACCAATAATGGCTCAAACTTCACAGCCGACGAGGTGAAAACTTGGTGCGGCAAAATGGGCATAAAGCTCGATTATGCCTTCGTCTATCACCCCCAAACAAACGATCGAGTCGAACAAGCAAATGGTCTTATTGTGAGCAGCATTAAACCCAGACTAGTACGATCCTTGAAGGAATCAGATATGCACTGGGTCGAGGAGCTCGACTCCGTACTATGGGGGCTGTGGACCACGCCAAATCGCACAACCAGATACACACTATTTTTTATGGTGTACGGCGCAGAGGCAGTGCTACCCTGCGATATCATTCATGACTCACCTCGAGTGCGCATGTACGAAGAGAGAGAAGCTGAGCTGGATTGGCAGGACAGCTTAGATGCCCTGGAGGAGGAGTGCAATGTCGCAAAGTCCCGTTCCGCATTCTATCAACAACAGGCTCGAAGGTATCAAAGCAGAGAAGTACGAGCCAAAACTTATAACATTGGCGAACTCGTTCTACGCCTGCCAGAGAAGAAAAAGGACAAGCTCAAGCCCAAGTGGGAGGGTCCCTTCATCATTGATAAAGTTCTCACCGGAGGAGCATACCGTCTGCGTGATGCATCAGATAATCGACTCGAGCCGAACCCATGGAAAGCAGCCAGACTCCAAAGATTCTACGCCTAGTGCCGAACTCTGTGTTTGTCTCCTTACCTTCATCTTCCTTTTTAAGTTGTATCCTCTCTCTCTCTCTTTTTATATATAGCCTTAAAAGCTTCAAGTATGCTTCGACCGCACACTCCTGCCACGTTATGCACGCTCAATATACCTGGGGACTTCTTATACAAAAGCTTAATATAATTATCTTCTGGGCTTTATGCCCACCACATATGCATCATTCCTCCATATGTGCCTTTTTTCACCACTATATGCATCGACATGACTTAAGTTTTGGACAAGCTGGGTTGCCTGGCTCTTGTGTTTATGCCCTACATTCCCGTTAATTCGGCTAGGGCATAAGGGTAGCACCTCTGCGATTGTTACTGTCGGGTCAGCCGGATGTGTACCTCAGACTGGGTGAAGCCGAAAGCTAGCATTCTTAAGGGAATATTCGATCGGTGAACAAAAGATGTCTTTTACTTATTGCAAAACATGCCCCCAGATGCTTATATCATGTGTCATTTTCGCAGCTCGGACATTCACATTAATGCATGCATACCCAGGGAAAGGAACCCTTAACAGAACTATTCTCCTTGGAAGATGTTTCTTATTATCCATGTAATATAACATCGCTAGTTGGGTACTTGTCTGTTCAAGCACTTATGACCCCTACGCCTGGTTTCCACGCGTGCCCCGGTTTTCACATAACCGAGAGGGTATTCGGATACACTCCAGACTGTCGGGTCCTGTCGGGGAAACTGATCCACGAACACCTATGGGGCCGGCGGACCGGGCCCCTTTCGGTTCGGCGGGGGGCGGAGATCGCACGAAGAGCAGATCGAGGCGAAACACACGAGCAGTTTACCCAGCTTCGGAGCTCTCCGGAGAGATAACACTCCTACTGCTGCTTGTCTGATTGTATTGTGTTCTTGCTCGGGACCGCTGAGTGCTACAGTACACTCTAGCTGCTAACGAGACGGAGTGTGTGTGATTTTCTAGGTTCGAATCCCCTCTACGTTGCGCATGGGCCTCCTTTTGTACGCTCAAGGGGTCACCGACAGGTGGCAACGCAGACGAGGGTAAAAATGGAAAAGGAGTTGCGGTTGGTACAGCTACCTGCACAGTGTATCCTACCTAACCCTGACGGCAGGAGACAAAGGCATTAAATGCCCGTCTGCGTCGCCCAAACAGTGCAAAAAGGGACCGTCAGGGACGCCACCACTCGCCACGATGGCGATCTTGTCAGCGTCGCATGCCACCGCGCACCGCTGGCTACACAGCCTCTCGCCACGCGTGCCTGGAAAGGCCCCCAGGGTGACACGTTGGTGGATGTGCTGGAACGTGGGTACAGAGTGGCCGCTTGCCGCGGCAAGCGCCTTGCCGCGGTTGTTGTCTTGCCGCACCTGGAAGCTTGTCGCTCACCGGGCCTTGCCGGGACGCGCGGCGCGTCGCGGCAAGTTCCTTGTGATGCCTTGATTGGCCTTCCCGGCAAGCTCCTCTTGCCGGGGCCTTGTCTCCTTGGTTTGAATACTTTGTTCTTGAATGGCTCCAAAGGAACCACGGAGGACCTTGGCGGTCACCCGGCAAGCCTTGCCGCGGGGCGCTGCAACTGCGCGTGCACAAGTTAGGGATACTAGGGTACCCCTACTCTAGTACACCGACAGGAGCCCCCGGGCCTGGGCCACACACGGTGCCGAGCGCTGTTGGGCCAGGCCCAAAACAGGGCACGGGCACACGCGGCCTGGGTTACGCCGAATCTTGCTCCGTATCCACCGCGCCCTCCCCGAACGGCACGCGTTGAATGCGGCATCGTGGGAGAGATCGTGGGTGGTTTCTTTATTCGGAAGGGCGAAACGTCCACCCACTCCCTCTTTATAAGCATGGAAAACAGGGGCAGTTTGCCCACGTCGCCGGTTGTTACTCCATTCTCGAAAATCTCCGCCGCTCTCCCCTTCTTCTCAAAGCCGAAAGGGAGCAGCGCTCCGCCCCCCATCGCCACCGGCGCCACCAACACCGTCGATCTCCCCCGCCACCTCCGCCATGGCTCCGAAAGCCGACAAGGGGAAGGGCGTGAAGTCGGCCGAGGCGCAGTGGCTCACGGCGCTGTGAAAGGAGAGGGCCATCTTCCCCCCTCAGCTTGACGCAAAGGAGCTGAGGGAGTACTACTACCTTTTCTGGTCGACGGAGACGCGAGCGCATCCGCGCACGAGGGTACTCCCGGCCACCGCTTCGAGACTGGCTCGAACGGGTATCCCTTTTGTGCGTTGTTCTTCTACTGCGGGCTCTGCCCGCCCTACTCTGAATTTTTCTGTGACATCATGAACACCTACGGGTTCCGCCTCCTTGACTTCACCCCCAATGTTGTCCTGACCATGGCAGTTTTCGCACATCTGTGCGAAAACTTTGTCGGAGTCCATCCAAAGGTAGCCCTCTTCCACCACTTCTTTATGCCCCGAGTAGAGAGAGGAGAGCCCCTTGCCAGCGGAATCGCTTGGATCTCGAGGACTGGCAAGAAGGATGCTTATCTGGAGGGAGAGCTCCGCAGCAAATGGGAAGAATGGAGAGCAGAGTGGTGCTGGATTGTCGAGGAGAACCCGCAGCCATTTACCGCCCTGCGCCAAGCCCCAATAGTGCGCGGCAACGATTGGAGCAACGTGGCCCCGGAGGACGATAGGCTGAAGATTGCCGTCACCCGTATCCTTCGCCTCAGGCTTGCCGGGCTCACTGTAGGCGCAGTTGGCGCAGATTTCCTTCGTCGCCGCATCGCCCCCCTGCAAGAGAGGGGGAGACCTACCTGGGAGTTCCAGAACTCGGCGGATATCATGAGGCTGCGCCCAGGCCTCAATTTCATGTTCACGGTTCTGGAGCTGGACGCGATGCTCCTGGAGCTGTTCAAGCGCGATCCCCAGCATCCGTTCATGTTGCCGCGGGATGTCGTTCCACTGTGCAACAATTTTTCGCTTGACCGCATCCGCGCAATGATGCCGCTGTGGGATTCTCACGGAATCGTTCCAACTTGGCAAGAGCCGGCAGACGCCATCGTGCAGGAGTTCTTCGACGGCTTGGTAGAAGAGCCGGTCTGCGCCGATGAGCAGAAGAGCCTCACCCGCGACACCATCGATGATGAGATGCAGCACATCGCCACCAGGCTGGAAGAGGTGGCAGCAGCCGCTGCCGCGGGCGTATTTGGATTCACCGTGGAGGAGGCAGAGGCAGCAGAGGCGGCAAGCCTTGCCGAGCGAGAGGAGTTCACCAGCGAGGAAGAGCTTGCCAGGCCTGAAGCTGAACCGAGCGAGCCCGGCGAGGGAGAGCCTATCGGACCCGAACCTTCGGACAGCTTGCCACAGGCGGAGCCCTCGGCCCCGCCAAGAAGGCGTCTCCGCAAGGCCTCGGACGTCGCGGGGCGGCAAACGGGTCAACAGCCGCCGAGCCGTGCGACACGCTCTACCGCGGCAAGCACTGTTGCCGCGGGAGTGCCTCACGCCGCTGCGGCAACCGGAGCAGGGTCTTCCCGATCCACCGCTACTGCTCCTGCCAAGCGGACAAGGGAGCCTACTCCTCCGCCTCGTCGCATCGGAGGCGAGCCGGACTTCGATCTCTCCGCGCTCAGCTCCGACAAGGAAGAAGAAGAGTAAGATCCCTTGCTGTACTTGTAGCTCTTCAATTCTTGTTGTCTTGTCTTGTGTCTGATTTGCTTTACTCTGAACCTGTCCCTTTTCAGAACTCTGGCCTAGAGTGCAGCGAAGAGAGCCAAGGCCCCGGTGATTGTCATCGAGGACGACCCCACCACGACGATAGAGGACATGTCCGAGACCACCTTGTCGGACCCGGCAACCATTCCTCAAAGCAGCCCCCAGCGCAGCCCGCCACGTAAGTATATGGTTTACTTTATGCTGTCAGGCGCGCATGGGTGCTCTTTTTTTTTGCTGATATCTGCCTGTTGGTTTGTGTAGGAGCAGAGCAGCCTCACCAGGAGGGCCCGGAGGCCGCTCGCGAAGTGCTATCTGCTTCGACTACGCCGCCAAGGGAGGATTCCCCGGCAAGGGAGCGTTCTCCGGCAAGGGGGAATTCTCCGGCAAGGGGCAGTTCTCCTGCAAGGGACAGCGCCAGTGATCCTTCGGTGGTTGAGACCACGACTGCAGATACAGGTAATCCTCTTGCCTGAAAACCTCCCTTGGGTTCTTCTTCTTCTGATTTTCTTTTTGAGTGTTTGTTTGACCTTTCTCCCCTCTTCGGTCGCCAGATCCACCTGCCACAGAGCCGATGGAAACCGAGGCCGCCGGCGAGGAGAACGCGTGCGGTAACAACGACGCCGCCGCTGCCACCGAAGAAGAGGCCGGTGCTGATAATCCCGCCGACGAAGAGGCCGCCAAGGCTGCCGCTGTAGAAGCTGGCGAGGGATCCGGCGATCGCACTGACGGCCTCGAGGCCGCAGGAGCGCCAGGCGCTGCGCCGACCGCTGATCCCTCCGCCGATGCTGCAGCACCAGGCTCCGAAGAGCCCCAGCCCGACGCCAACTTGAAGGCCGGCGACGGTATCTTCATCAAGCTCCCCTGGGCGTCAAGCTCCAGGGCGCCGGTCGAAGGAGAAATTTTGGACGGGGAAGTGCTCGCCTCCGCTGGGCTGACGCTGGTCGACGCGCCAAGCAGCAGCAGCGACGAGTCTGAGGAGGAGCGGCTGCTGCGGAAGCTGCTGTCGCTCTACCGCGCCCGACAAGCCAAGCTGGCGTCCCGAGAAGCACTTGTCGCGAGGGCGGGAGTGGATATTGAGAAGCGCGCTGAGGAGCTCCAGGGTCTCAGGCAGGAAACTCTCCGGTCCCTGGCGGAGGAGCGGGAGCAACTTTTTGAGGAGCGGAAAGCCTTCCTCCTCGAGAAGGCTGAAGTTGAAGAGAAGAAACGGCTTGTCGCCGAAAATTTATTTGCACAGGAAGGAGAGTTGGCGCAGCGCAAGGTCAACCTTGACAGCCACGCATGAGCAAGCAATTGGCGGGGCTCTCAAGGAGGCAAGGGATGTTGCCGCAGCTGCTGAGGCCGCCAAGAAGGAGCTGGAGGTGAAGGTGGCGCAGCTGGAAGCCGATCTCAGGGCGAGCGGCAAGGAGCTCGCCGCTCTCAAGCGTGAGCGCGAGAAGGATCCTGCTGCTCATGGTTCATGGTGAGCTGCAGGGTCTTCTCGCTGAGAGGAGCAAGGAGCTCAGCGCCGCCAAGGATTCCAATGCGGATCTCGAGTTGAAGTTGGCTACTTTGACTCAGACGCTGGACGGCGCCAGGGAGCGGGAGGTGGCCTTGTCGGAGAAGATCAAGGCCGACGAAGCGCTGCTGGCGAATGCTGCTGCTACCCATGATGCTTTCAGGGAGACTGTGGAGCACTGGACTGAGGGTCTTGTGGATCTTGCCGCCGCCATCGACGGGGAGCTGGCGCAGCTGGGGATGGAGGAGCTCGGGTACTCCTCCGACGAGCACCTCCAACCCAGCGCCAAGCTCAGCTTGTTCTTCAAAGGCGTGGCGACGGCCCTCCAGCGACTCCGGGAGAAGATCCCAAAGCAGCTGGCAGACGAGTCGCGCAAGATCTGCGCAGGAGCTCTCCAGAAGGTGCTGATGAAGGTGGCCTTCCGCAACCCAGGCCTCAGCTTCACCAACGTCCTCAAGTCCTTGCCGTCGGATGCTGATCTAGAAGCTCTCAAGGCCCTTGTCGCACCCATTGTGGACAAGGTGAGCGGAATCAAGAGAGTTGAGGGCGATCGCGTAGACTAGGCCGCCCATTTTCTCTTTCTCCTTGTCGCTGCTAGTCATGTCATGAGAACAATCTGTTAGAGCTGCGACAAGCTATCTTGTAATATAACTCTATTTTGGGCAGAGATTTGCTATGTTATTTCCTTTACTTGATTCCTTCCTTTGTATGTTTCTGCCCTACGCTTTTAGGGAACTTGCCGGCGCAGGCACCTTAGCCGCGAGCGCTGAGTGCGGGACGTCAGCAGCCTGCTGGCGGTGCCGCTACCGACAAGAAACCTTGCCGCAACTAGTCGCAGCTTACTTAAATTGTTGAGCGGACTCGAAACAAAGTAAGGGCGCAACTAGCCACGAGTTGGTTCCTCCGCGCACAGGTTTTCCATACAAAGCACGGTCGTTCGAGGAAGATAACTTAAAAATTTAAAAACTGATTGCTCAAACTTTGGCAACTTAGCTCTTTTTTTGTCGTTTGCTTCCCGGCAAGGCGAGAACTTGCTTGAACGATGCCTGGTCCACACCATTATCTTCTCCTTTCCCCCCGGCAAACTTGTGTGCGAGGGAACCTTCTTTTCCTTTTTGAGAAAAATAAAGAAGAGAAAATAAAGATATGGAGCCTTACGGCTCGTTATTGCTTACCGGGGGTAGGTGCTGCACAAAGTGTTAGATAACGCATGCAAATATAAAGTAGAAAGCATGAAATTGAGTAGATATGCAGAGCACATGAGCTTTACTTATGCACGGGATCTGCGCCCGGCTTTGTACAAAGGATTATATGCAACATCGGCAAGACTTGTACAAATGGTGGTTGCCGGAACGGGTTCTGGCAACCGCGCCCTACGAGTAAAAATACGAAGATGCTCGATGTTCCAGGAGTTGCTCACCGGAGTGCCATCTTCGATCTCAAGGCAGACAGCGCCAGGCCTAGTGACTCGTTTCACCCTGTAAGGGCCTTCCCACTTTGGCGTCAACTTGTTGGAATTCTTGGCGGACTGAACGCGCCGAAGAACAAGGTCGCCTTCCTCGAAACTTCTGGCATTAACTTTGCGGCTATGGTAGCGGCGCAAAGCTTGCTGGTATCGAGCAGCTCGTACAGCAGCCTGAAGACGGTCCTCCTCAAGGAGCAGCGCGTCATCTTGTCGCAGCTGCTCTTGCTCGAGCTCATCATAAGCGAGCACTCGAGGCGACCCGTATACGAGTTCCGTGGGGAGAAATGCCTCTGCTCCATAGATTAGAGCAAAAGGTGTCTGTCCAGTGGATCGATTTGGCATCATTCTGATCGACCAAATAACCACCGGCAGCTCCTCGATCCAGTTTCTTCCGCACTTGCGCAGCCTGTCGAAAGTTCTGGTCTTGAGCCCGCGCAGCACTTCAGCATTTGCCCTCTCCGCTTGACCGTTGCTTCTCGGATGAGCAACAGAAGCGAAGCAGACCTTGGCGCCAAGATCCTGGACATACTGCATGAAGGTGCGGCTCGTGAATTGCGTGCCGCTGTCGGTGATGATCCTGTTAGGGATCCCGAAACGACAAACAATCGACCTGAAGAACTTGACTGCTGACTGTGTTGTCACCTTCCTCACTGGTTCCACCTCTGGCCACTTTGTGAACTTGTCGACTGCAATGTACAAGTATTCAAAGCCCCCGACAGCTCGGGGAAAGGGGCCGAGGATATCGAGCCCCCAGACCGAAAATGGCCAGGATAAAGGGATCGTCTAGAGAGCTTGAGCTGGCTGGTGTATCTGCTTGGAATGGAACTGGCATGCTTCACACTTAGTTACTTGTGCAGTTGCATCCTGGAGGGCTGTCGGCCAAAAGAAACCTTGCCGGAACGCTTTGCCGGCAAGTGCTCTTGCGCCAATGTGGTGACCACATATGCCTCCATGTATCTCTGCCAACAGCTTTTGTCCGTCTTTCCGGTGAATACACTTCAATTTCACACCGTTGAGTCTTCTTCTTTACAGTGTGTTGTCAACAAACTGGTACATACTTGACTGCCGGGCTACTCTTTCCGCTTCTTCTTGTTTTTCAGGAAGTTCTCTTGTCTGAAGGAAAAGGACAATCTGTTGTGCCCATGCTGGAGCTTGCGGCTCGACAACAAGGACCAAAGGCACATCTGCTGCTGCAGGAACATCCGCTTCTACGGTGAGAACCTGCGGCTCAGCCGGAGCTTGACGTTCCCCGGCAAGCTTGTCGGAGCAAAACTTGTCGGGAGAGTCTGCTTCAACGGAAAAAACCCTAAGGCTTGCCGGAGAAGACTGCTCCTCAGCATCCTTGGTGTTGATCTTGGGTATCTTCTTGGCGGCGGCTTCGGGGAGCTCTGCCGGAAAGTAGTCAACAGAAATCAACTTCCTCTTCTTGCTCTGTCCATTGGATGGTGTTACAGACGGTTGAGTCAGCTTGAGCACAAAGATCCCTGGTTCCACAGGTAACTTAAGCGCGGCGCACTTCGACAGGCCATCAGCAATGTCGTTATGAGCTCTCGGAACATGCTCCATCTGTAGGCCGTCAAAGTGCTCTTTTAGCTTTCTCACTTCATCAACGTAAGCTTCCATCAACGGACTCTGATAATTCTTGTTCACTTGGCGGACGACAAGCCGTGAGTCACCCCTGACAATGAGCCTCTTGATCCCAAGGTCTGATGCGATCCTAAGACCGGCAAGAAAACCTTCATACTCAGCAGTATTGTTCGTTGCTTGCTCCTTGGGAAAGTGCATCTGGACTACGTACTTGAGGTGCTCTCCGATGGGTGCAACAAGTAGCACGCCCGCACCGGCGCCTTGCAGCGAAAAGGCACCGTCAAAGTACATCAGCCACTCTTTGCTTGCTTCCTTGACGGGGATGCTCGTCTCTGGAATTTCTTCATCTTGCGTTGGCGTCCATTCTGCTATGAATTCTGCCAATGCTCTGCTTTGGATAGTTGAAGTGCTCTCAAACTTGAGGCCAAAGCTTGACAGTTCCAGTGCCCACTCGACAATCCTGCCTATTGCTTCTGGATTTTGCAATATCCTCTTCAGCGGAAAACGAGTGACGACTGTGATCTCATGTGCTTGGAAGTAATGGCGCAGCTTTCTCGAGGCCATGAGGAGGCCGAAAAGCAATTTCTGCACACCAGAGTACCTTGACCTAGCCCCCTGCAGAAGGGAACTAACAAAGTAAATTGGGCGCTACACCATTCTCTTCTGCATCTTCTCATGCTCCTGCGCAGATCCATCCTTGTCGGGACTAGAGCTTGCCGGTGAAGTCCCTTGCTTGTCGCTGGATGTATCTGCCGTGGTTGCTGGCTCATCATCCGCCTCCCTCTCCGCTACTAACGCAGCACTAACCACTTGATTGGTTGCCGCTATATACAGCAGCAACTTCTCTTGTGGTTTAGGTGCGACAAGTGTTGGAGTGGAGGACAGGTATCTCTTTAAGTCCTGCACCGCAGCCTCCGCTTCTGGAGTCCATTTCATTGGACCCGCCTTTTTCAATATTTTGAAAAATAGCAGGGCGCGCTCAGCAGACCTAGAGATAAATCTGCTGAGAGCAGCTACGCAACCGGCAAGTCTTCGTACATCCTTGACGCGCTTCGGTGCTTCAATCTGCTCAATGGCCTTGATCTTGTCGGGATTGGCCTCAATTCCGCGTTGAGACACAAAGAACCCGAGAAGCTTGCCGGAGGGGACTCCAAACACGCACTTCTCGGGGTTAAGCTTGAGGTTGATCTTGCGCAGATTTGCAAAGGTTTCGTCTAAATCTTGAATCAGAGTCGCCCTGTCCTTGCTCTTGACCACTATGTCATCCATGTAGGCTTCCACATTTCTGTGCATCTGTGGCTCAAAAGCATGATGGACTACTCTTGCGAATGTTGAACCAGCATTCTTTAAACCGAAGGGCATCCGTACGAAACAGTATGTGCCACACGGGGTGATGAATGCGGTCTTCTCCTCATCCTCTTCTGCCATGAAGATCTGATGGTATCCTGAGTATGCATCAAGAAATGAAAGCAAGTCACATCCGGCTGTGGAGTCAACAATCTGGTCGATGCGCGGCAAGGGAAATGGGTCTTTGGGACAAGCTTTATTAACATCGGTAAAGTCGACACAAAGCCTCCATTTCTCGTTTGCCTTACGCACGACTACAGGATTGGCCAACCACGTAGGATGGAGCACTCCTCTGACAAGGCTTGCTGCTTCCAATTTCTTGATCTCTTCTGCAATGAACTCTTGGCACTCCACTGCCTGTTTCCTGACTTTCTGCTTGACGGGTCGCGCATGAGGACAGACGGCAAGATGATGCTCGATTACTTTCCTGGGAACACCGGGGATGTCAGACGGTTGCCATGCAAACACGTCGACGTTCGCCCGCAGGAAATCAACGAGCGCGCTTTCCTATTTAGGGTCGAGGGTGGCACTGATGGTGAAGGTACCACCAGTGCCGTCCTCCTTGGCGGACACCTTCTTGGTCTCTGCTGGAGCTGCCATTGTCTTCTTACACTTGCCGGTGGAGCTCGATGGTGCATCCTCGACGGTAGCGCAGCACTTCGAAGAGGTGCGCTTGCCGGAGTGGGCATCAGCACTCTTGCTGGACTTGGTCTTCTTCTTTCCCCCGGGAGCTTCAATGGCAAGTGATCTGCGATCAGCTGCGGCTGCTACTTCCCGGTAGATCTTGTCGGCGCAGATAAGAGCATCCTTCTTGTCGCCAGGGACAGAGATGACACTTATCGGGCCTGGCATCTTCAGTACGTTGTATGCATAGTGAGAGGCTGCCATGAATTTGGCAAGTGCTGGACGGCCGAGTATCCAATTGTAAGGTAATGGAAAATCAGCTACGTCAAAAGTGACCCTCTCAGTCCTGAAGTTCAACTCGCTGCCAAATGTCACCGGCAACGTGATCTTTCCCTTCGGCCAGCTCCTTCCCGGGTTGATTCCTTGGAATGTGCCGGTCTCTTCGAGCTCGCTATAAGGGATCTGGAGTTTCTGGAGCACCGCGGAAGAGATCAGGTTCAAGCCGGGCCCGTCGTCAACTAGCATGTTAGTGACCTTGAGGTTGCCGATAGTTGGTGAAACCAACATCGGCAAGCACCCGACCGCAGTTATGCGATCAGGGTGGTCCTCAATATCAAAGATGATAGGCGTGCTGGACCATTTCAGAGGCTTGCGTGACTCGATGGGTGGTTCTGCTGCATTGACTTCCCGCACCCATTGCTTGAGCTGGCGGTGTCAAGTATGCAGAGAAGCACCGCCGTCAACGCACGGGACCTCCGTGGCTTTATCATCCATATCGTCATCATCGTTGTCTTCTTCATCCTTATCGCGGCCGCGGGGAGGTCTATCTTCTTGCCGCTGCTTAGCCTTGCCGTGACGTCCTCCTCGGCCGGGACGTTTCTTGCTGGCTCCTCCAGCACCTTCCTGGGCTTTCTCCTTGTCGCGTCGCTCGTATTCAGCCTTTTGCTGTTCAACAAGCTGCTCGACCTTCTTGCAGCTCTGGAGGTCATGGCCCTTGGTGCGGTGGATCTTGCAGTGTTGCTTGTTGGTGCCGTCCTGCTTGTCGGCGACTGCTACAGCTGCGGCAACCTCCTTGCCGGAGCTACCAGCTTTGGCTTTCTTGCCGGACTGCTCAACGACTAGCACCTCTTTGTCTTTCTTCTTCCTGTTGTTCTGCCGCCGGTTTTTCTTTGCCGGGGCAGTCTCCTCACTATCAGATCCTCCTGCTCCCGTATTCTCTCCGGGGAGTTTCCTCCCTTCCTCAGCACGTGCACACTTGTCGGCCAGGGCATATAGCTCACTAACGTCTCTGATCTTGCACATCGCCATCTCCTCCCACATCCTGCGGTTCCGCACGTTCTGATGGAACACGCTGATTACCGCGGCAGGGTGGACATCTGGGATGTTGTGCTGTACACGGCTGAATCTCTGAATGTACTTGCGCAGGGGCTCTCCTTCCTTCTGGGCGAGCAGATGAAGGTTGCTCTCTTGGCCATGAGGCTTGTGGCCGCCTGTAAAGGCGCCGACAAACTGATGGCACAGGTCAGCCCAGGAGGATATGGAGTTGTCCGGTAAGTGCATGAGCCAGGATCTGACATTGGGCTTGAGCACCAGTAGGAAGTAGTTGGCAAGGATCTTGTCGTCCCGCCCCCCAGCAGCTTGCACCGCGATGGTGTAGATGCTAAGGAACTCCGACGGATGCGACTTGCCGTCGTACTTCTCTGGTACATCTGGCTTGAAATTCTTCGTGCTGGGCCACTGGACTTGCCGCAGCTCACGAGTGAACGCAGGGCAACCTACCGCGTATGGCAAGTCGCCTGGTTCCCCTGGCGCATGCATGTCAACAGAGGGCCCAGCGCGCTTGTCGGATTGACGTCGCGCTTCTATTTGGCGCTCGATGCGAGTACGAGCGTCTTCTTGCTGCCGTTCGTGAAGAACTTGGCGCTGATCGCGATGGGCTCGTGGATCTGATGATGCGGTGGAGTCGCTGTCGAGGTGGACCCGACGAGTCGGCGATCTTGGCCTTCGGGGTGGAGAGTGCATGGTGGTTGCACCCCCACCGGTTTCGTCGCCACCGGCTCGTGCCTGGTAGTCCTGCCGCGGCCGCGATGCACTTGGCTGCCGTGGAGTGTCGCCATTGGCAAAGCCGATGAGACTCTGAATGGTGGCCCTCCATTGGTCAATCTTGTCTTCTGCTGGAGGGTAATCCAGGAGTAGTTGAGCTCGCGCCAAAGCTTCTGCTGGAGTGGTGGCTGGCAGTGGCGAACGGTGCGAGGAGCGGGATATGCTCGGACTTCTAACTATGTTAGAAGGAGCAGTATCCCGTCCAGGCGACCGTGTCTCGCTCGTGTCAGCATGTTGGCGTGTATGCTGGTCTTGAGCACCCCGAGAAACACCAGCTCGATCTTGGCCCAACAAACGTGTGGTACTGCGAGTACCATGACGCTGTCGGTCCTGCGCCTCCTGAGATGGGCGCGGAACGTGTACGGACGCCGAGGTCTGCGCAGCCTTGTCCATGGACCTGGCAGCGTCGTGAGCTTCCTCGCCGACGTCCGTCCTTCCGCCGGTGTCTACTCCACCACCCGTTTGCTCCGGTGGTGGTGGAAGTGACGTGGACGGAGCAGCTGCCGCCGAAGTTTTCTTCTTCGGTGGCATGTCGATGGAGAAAATGAAGATCTAGCTTGTGTGAACGCCGGATCAGGTTCACACAACCTCGACGCCCCCTACCTAGTGCGCCAAAGATGTCGGGGAAACTGATCCACGAACACCTATGGGGCCGGCGGACCGGGCCCCTTTCGGTTCGGCGGGCGGCGGAGATCGCACGAAGAGCAGATCGAGGCGGAACACACGAGCAGTTTACCCAGCTTCGGAGCTCTCCGGAGAGATAACACTCCTACTGCTGCTTGTCTGATTGTATTGTGTTCTTGCTCAGGAGCGCTGAGTGCTACAGTACACTCTAGCTGCTAACGAGACGGAGCGTGTGTGATTTTCTGGGTTCAAACCCCCTCTACGTTGCGCATGGGCCTCCTTTTATACGCTCAAGGTGTCACCGACAGGTGGCAACGCAGACGAGGGTAAAAATGGAAAAGGAGTTGCGGTTGGTACAACTACCTGCACAGTGTGTCCTACCTAACCCTGACGGCAGGGGACAAAGGCATTAAATGCTCGTCTGCGTCGCCCAAACAGTGCAAAAAGGGACCGTCAGGGACGCCACCGCTCGCCACGATGGCGATCTTGTCAGCATCGCATGCCACCGCACACCGCTGGCTGCACAGCCTCTCGCCACGCGTGCCTGGAAAGGCCCCCAGGGCGACACGTTGGTGGATGTGCTGGAATGTGGGTACAGAGTGGCCGCTTGCCGCGGCAAGCGCCTTGCCGCGGTTGTTGTCTTGCCGCACCCGGAAGCTTGTCGCTCACCGGGCCTTGCCGGGACGCGCGGCGCGTCGCGGCAAGTTCCTTGTGATGCCTTGATTGGCCTTCCCGGCAAGCTCCTCTTGCCGGGGCCTTGGCTCCTTGGTTTAAATACTTTGTTCTTGAATGGCTCCAAAGGAACCACGGAGGACCTTGGCGGTCACCCGGCAAGCCTTGCCGCGGGGCGCTGCAACTGCCCGTGCACAAGCTCTAGTACACCGACAGGTCCAGAGGTTGAAGCGAAAAGGTCTGCCAAGACAAATGATTTACAATCCGGCTAGGGACAAAATATGTCCTTTGAAGTACAAAGTCACTTAGATTGACTAAACTCTTCTTCTATACCATGCAACAGGCTGTCTAGCCTACAATCCTGTTGGGAATACTTCGCGGCTAAAGCTACCTGGTCATATACTAGACTAACAGGGATCTCTTTCCCATCTGACCATACAGGTCCGACCTCGGCCATGTGGTTCGGGTCAGTTTTGGTGTATCATGTCTTCACCATGGCCCAGGCCTCCCTTGCTCCTTGTTGGCAGGCCGATATCTTCCATAATCAGAAGCATCGCCGCGCTCCCTTGAGCATCTCCATGAGCTCTCCCATGCCTTCGGGAAGGGATGCGGACGGCCACAAGGCCTGGGCAATACCCTGCATCACCTGCCGAATTTGTCCTTGCAGTTGTGAGAGCTCTTGCAGAAGATCGCCTGCAGATCCGGGCATCTCCTCTTTGGGACGACCTGTCAGCATACCTATAGACATAATTATGTTAGCCTGCTTCTTCGCCGAACTTTCTAAAGGTTCGTTCGAGCACTTACTAAAAATGCCGCGTCGAAGCCTCTTATTCTCCTTCACGGAGTCAGCAAGCTGGGCCCGAACATCTTTTAATTCGACGTCCAGCCGTGTCTTCGCATCCTGGAGATCATTCTTATCCCATATAACCTCTGAAAGCACGTGCTCACCGGCCTTTAGCTGTCATTGGGCATGTTGTTCATCCTCTGATACGACCTCCGAATTACCTCCGGGATTGTCTGCAGAATCTATTGTTAGATTTGCATGCATGCCGAATACTAACTGGTATATGTCAGTATATTCTTTTTGATCAAGACAAGTATTACCAGACGAGGCCTTCTTGGACTCCTCCATTCCAGCAATTGCGGCCCGTAGCTAGGCTTTGCACTCCTCCAGCTCTTTAGACAGCTGGATATTCTTCTCTATAAGAACATGTGCATATAATTGATACTTACATTAGATGTGCCAACTGTTTCAAGTCTCAGGGGCTACTAATATAAATGCTTATCAAATTTTCTTACCTATATATCCTTCACATATTGGTCCGTGGCTCTGGCAAGGCCATCTTGAGCAGCTCGGATGTATGCGTCCCCTGAGTTGAAGGCATTGAATGCCTCCTCAGAGAAATTAGGGTCGCGTAGTGTGGCCCGCCGGCGCCTATGATTCATGGCGCTCTCCACTTCGGAGTTCGTAGCGGAGAATCTATCTGCATCCTCTGTAGGAGGATCGTCCGGCGTTGTCCCCGGGTTGACCTCCGCCCTTGAGTCCGGCCTCAGAGTCCAGCTGGTGGAGGCGTGGCCGGCAGGCTCTTTGGATATAGCCCGGCGAGCGCTTTTTCTGCCAGGAAACAGTGGACATTGTTATATTTTAACGACAATAATTACGTAGCAAGTTTTTAATCATACCTTTGCAACGGCGTCTCGGTCCTGACCGCCTTCCTTTTAAGCCTACCCGGTTTCAGTGCCCCTTGTTGACGAGTCACCGCGGGTTCGGCACGGCATCCCGATGGCCTTCCCTGTAAAATGCAATACATGTGCGGTGGGTAAGGCGCAAAGAGGGAATCCTTCTTGGAAGTTGGGACTCCGGTTTTACTTACCTGAGATACAGGGAGCGGGCCAGGATAATCAGCTATGATGGCCACCAATGCACCATCACAGCTGAACTGATAAAACGTCCTATCGACGAGCTCCACAAATATGTCCGGATCTTCTTTGATTCCGGGGTCGAGGGCCCGGTCGGGGTCCTCTGGCTGTGGAGACAGGCTGTGAACCTCCCTCATAGCTTTTTGCAGTTCCTGCTATGAATTGACAAGGTAAACATTTGTGCTAAAGGGCGCGGGAAAGATTGGAATAAAAGATAGTGGCTCACCCAGCTTGGGGGGGTGTACATGGAGAATCCATCCCGCGGCTTAGTGCGGATGAACTCCTCTTCTTCTCCTTTGAACAAATCAGACAATATTTTCACCAGAGTGGTGGCGGAGTCCGGACCTTTACAGCCGCAGCGGGTGGCGTCGTATTCTCCATTGAAGTGCCACATGGGTTTCCCCCGATATCGAAGTGGCTGCACTCCCTGCATTATACATATAGACATAACCTCGATTATTGCCAGTCCTGATTTGGCCAGTGTCTTTATCCTGTCCATCAGGAAAAGGATCTCTCTGTTATCTTCCTCTTGGGGGACTCTGAGGGCGCTAGCTGTGGCGTTTCTTCAATGGGGCGTTTGCAAACTCGGGAAGGCCCAACCAAATAGGGTCCGGAAGAGGGACGTCCTCCATATAAAACCACTCCGAAGGCCAGTCTTCGGATGTCTTCTTCGGAGTACCGGACAGGTATCCGGTCCCGGCGATGCGCCATATTTCGGCTCCGCCCACTTGATATATCGACCCCTCCTGGGTACGGGGTAAAAGGCAGAATAGCCTCTTCCATAGCTCAAAATGAGCTTCGCAGCCCAGAAATAGCTCGCAGAAAGCGACGTAGCCTGCGATATGCAGTATGGAGGCTAGGGTAAAGTTACCAGCTGGAGGCCGTAGAACTCCAGGAGCCCGCGGAGAAAAGGATGGATTGGAAATCCGAGTCCCTCGGCAGATAGGGGACAAAGCATACCCGCTCCCCCTTGGATGGGTTGGGAGAACTCTCTGCTTGCTCTCCGCCATTATAAGTGGCTAGTCTAGCTCGGACGGGGACCATGTACGCAGGCGGGAGAAACCCCTTGGTCTGCAACTCTACTAGTCGGCTATGGGGGACAGAACACTTCTCCTAATCGCCTGGCCAAGTGCTACGAGGGCGAGAGGAAGAGCTGCGACGGCCATCCATGATGGGATGGCTTCTTTCGGGCGTGTTCTGATGAATACTCGCTGGGGGAGAATAGTGTGATTTGGATCTGAGGATCCTCGTCTCTTTAAATAGGCGATTTACTTGCATGGTCAGGGTGGCAAATGAAAAAATGCCCCGACTTCTCGCATTCGCTCGACACGTGGATATAGTCATTATTGAAACATAGAAGCCGAGGAGTGCAACATCAATGGGAAGCCGGACACTACTAGTAACAACAGGTGCTCTAGGGAATTTGGAGAAGAACCTGCCTTGCAATGCCGAAGACAATCTGCGCGCCGGACTGATCGTCATTGAAGCCTTGTTCGGGGGCTACTGAGGAAGTCCGGGATTAAGGGGTCTTCGGACAGCTGGACTATATACTTTGGTCGGACTGTTGGACTATGAAGATACAAGATTGAAGACTTCGTCCCGTGTCCGTATGGGACTCTCGTTTGCGTGGAGGGCAAGCTTGGCAATTCAGATATGTAGATCTCCTTCTCTGTAACCGACTCTATGTAACCCTAGCCCCCTCCGGTGACTATATAAACCGGAGGGTTTAGTCCGTAGGACAACAACAATCATAATCATAGGCTACCTTCTAGGGTTTAGCCTCTGTGATCTCGTGGTAGATCAACTCTTGTAATACTCATATCATCAAGTTCAATCAAGCAGGAAGTAGGGTATTACCTCCATCGACAGGGCCCGAACCTCGGTAAACATCATGTCCCCCGCCTCCTGTTACCATTAGCCTTATATGCACACTTCGGGACCCCTAGCCGAGATCCGTCGGTTTTGACAATGACAATGATCGTGTCATCAGCGTATGGTATCATCAAGTTAGCTGCTAGGGCCTCATTGATTGCAGTTTGTAGGAGGTCAGCCGCGAGAACAAAGATGAGAGGGGAGACGGAACCCCTGCCTCAACCCTCATTTGCACCATAATTTCTCCGGGACTCCATTTAGCAAGACTGGTGATTTTGCCGAGGAGGAGACACTTTTGAACCAAGAAATCCATTTGTCATTGAATCCCATACTCTGCATGATCTGAATGATTGCAACATGCTCAACTATATCAAATGCTTTTGAAAAATCCATCTTAAGGAGAACGATCTCTCGTTTGGAGGCTTGACATTGATGAATATAATCGAAAGCCCAAGCAAGGCAATCATGGATGGATCTCCCCATCAAAACCCATATTGGTTTCTACGAACAATTTTTAAGATCACTCTTTGCAGTCGGTTGGCTAGGATTTTGGTGATCAATTTAAGGCAGCATTTTAGTAGCATGATCAAATGGAAGTCATTCACAGTCTCCAGGGCTATAGTATTAGGGATCAAGGTAATATACCCATAATTGAGGCTCTCAAGGTTGAGTGTACCCTGAAGGAACTCCTCACACAGAGGGTAGAAATCCTCTTTGATTATGGGCCAACAACCTTTCAAGAATGCATCATTGAAACCTTCTAGTCCAGGGGCACGGTCGGCCGACATTTCTTTGATCATGGCATATATCTCTTCATGCGTGAAAGGTGCGGTGAGGCTATCATAGTCAACGTGAGATCTAAGCATGTTGGAAAGATTGAATCTCATTTGTGGAGCCTTTGCTTTGCCAAAATGATTTTTAAAGGCCTCAAACAAAATAGACTCCTTCCTCGAGTGATCATCCATGCTTATGCCATTCTTAGTTTTCAGACTCGAAATACAATTTTTTCTGTATCTTTCAGTAGCGATAGCTTGAAAGAATTCTGAGTTTTCATCCCCGAATTTGATCCAACGAATGGTGCAATGTTTATTCCAGTACTCCTTCTAATATTGCAGCAAGCGGAGCAAGAGCCTTAAGAATGCGCTGGAAGTATCCCTCATGTATTGTCAAATGACGACAATCAACAATGGTATCCAACTCTAGCAGATCTTTATTGGTGTTCTCAATGGCTATTTTCTAATGTGATATGCTTTTGCTCCGTCGACTGGGAGCATGTCTGAGATTTTTAAGCTTCTGGCATAGGCTAGCTGCCGCATTGACATTTCTGCCATGTTTGATGGGCTTGTTCCAAGCTTGGGTCACAACATCAAAGAAACCAGGATGTGCAATCGAATATGTTTCAAACCTGAACAATTTACTTTTGGGAATGGTGGTTTGAATAGTAACATTACAAGGCATGTGATCAGAGACTGGTCTTCCGAGTGGCTTGACAAGAGTGTTAGGGAAGGTGGCAGTCTAATTGAATGAGGTGAAAAACCAATCAAGTTGTTCAAGAAGAGGATTTTGTTGCATCGTTGACCATGTAAAGTTACGACCCTTAATGGGTAGCTCAGAAAGACATTACTCGTGGATGAAGTCATTAAAAGTAAACATGTCATTAACATCACCTCCAGGTTTATTACGATTATCGGTGATCGAATATAATTAAAGTCCCCAAGAATGAGCCAGTCTTTAGTGGGGGGGTATCCAAATCAAAAGGCCACTTGGTGAATGAGATACGTTGGTCCCCTTGGCACGGGCCATAGACATTAACTAGTTTCCATCATAGAGCCGGTTGTTTAGATGAAAATTCCACCCCAAGGAAAATTGTTTAGACATAAAAACCGTGACATCAAATACGTGACAACACCAAATCGTGATAAAACCACCAGAAGCACCTATCGCCGGGACAAAAGCAAAAGAATCAAAGCGCTTGGGACATAACATTTTAAGCATATTCACATCAAAGTGCTGCATTTTAGATTCCTCGAGACAAATAACAGCGCAGCCAGAAGAGTTGATCGCGTTCGATAGAGCTAAATGTTTCTTAGGCGAATTTAAACCACGTACATTCCAGCAAAGAACATTCTAATTGTGCAAAAGGACCATGAGCTAGAAAGGAGCAAATAAATTAAGAAGAGGATGAAGCTAAAGCAGCCCCATCGTCTCCTTTAGTAAGGATGTCTTCAGATAGCTCCGCAGATGGAATGGCACACAGTTGTGTACCGATGTTCTGCATCGTGGTGATGGGGGTTGGAGGTGGCAGCTCGGCATCAATCCTCCTGTCTCCCGAAGCATCAGCACCAGAGGTACAAGGGAGCGCAGATGGCAAAATCTTGGGCTTCAACTTGGACTTTGAAGGACGAGATTCATCATGCAGATTGACACAAAAGCCTTCATATTTATTGGATCTATTGCTACATCTGAGAGAAGAAGTATCGATGGGAGCTGGATCTTTACCCTTACATGCCCTGCAAGGAAGCAACATGAGGTTGGCAGCCTGAGGAGTGTTAGAGAAAGCTGCCAAACTGTCAGCACCAACAGTAGCAGGGGGAACAATTGGGATATGTTCAGCATCTATAGTCAGGCTTAGCAGAGCAGTGACTGGTTAAGGCACAACATGTGGATCTGAACTGGCCTCATGCTGAGCAATAGACAGAGTGGTGGAAAATTCCTGAACATATTCATCTGGATGAGCAGCAACATCATCTGGAGTAACAGTAAGAAGCACAAGAAGCTCAGACTCATTGACAGGTAGTTCTTGAATGATGACATGCGATGCAGGTGCAGACAGGTTGTTAGAGTGAGGTATAGAGACAAACTGATGCCCTCCATCAGTTTCTGAAACTTGAATTTCCACATGAAAGTTGTCCTGTCTCAGTCTGTATCCTCGATTCCAAGGTCCCATAGTAGCGAGCAGTGGACGCGGAGCCATAAAGATAGAATTGTTTAGTTATTGACCAGGAATGGGATCTGCCAGCAAAACTTCTAGCAGGTGAGAACCATGAGACGAGATACCAAAGCGAATACCTTGACGATGCACATCCATTGTGATAGTGACCAAGTCAGTCCGCTCAGCATTGATAGAGTGTTGGTTATCCATTATGATCATAGCAAAAGCAGAATCCCCCGTGCTTGAATCATCTGAAATAGTATTGGAGTCATTCCAAGTGTCAGCAGCACTGTCAACAAGATTGTTCTCTGGAGTAACACCAGCCTAGAAAGTGAGCCCCTAAGCGTTTAGCCATGCGTGAAAATTCATTAGGTGTGGGGGCATGACCACCGGTGGAGCAGGGGGGTCAGGTACCTCAGGCCATGCACCCCAACCTGCATTCTACTGAGCAAGAGAAACAAGAGCCCCATAGAGGCCAGCATTTTGGACAAGCCAGTTATGAACTTGTTGCTGGTACAATTGTTCAGCAGTGAGATCTGGTCCAAACTGCGGGTGCGGATTTCAATCAGGAGGAGGAGACTCCTCACTAGCAGGTGGAACTTCAAGCAACAACGTGTTCCAGTCATTGCTTCTCGGGATAGTAATTTAGATTTTCCAACAATCCCTAGCACCACCTAAGTGCTAGACTACAAAACTTTTGGGAATGAGATGGAGATGAATCACTTGAGCCTTAATCAGCATAAACCTACGATCTTGCCGTGGGTTGTACCAGGAAATGAGAGATCCAAAAAAACCAAGAGACTTATTGATATAGTAATCTGTCCGGTAATCATAGGGAAACCCAAAATACATCAACCAAACAGCTGGACCAAAGGTAGTAGTGCGGTGATTGAGAGCTTCATTGTGTGCACAAAGGTGACAAGGAGATCCTCATCTTTGAACTCAAGAGGAGTGGCCACATCGGTATCTCAAAGAAAGGAATCAACAAAACCAAAGATCCTTATGCCAAATGGATGATCGCTAACCACAGTGGTGAAGATTTGAGCTTCTTGCAAGAGACCTTAGACGGCATGGCGAATGGCCACACGGCGGTGGAGGGGGACATACTGGCTCGCCTCTGCAATCGCTAGATAGTCATGGTTGAGGGGTGGGATGGGGCCAACCACCACTCCACTACGGATGACGCGATTTGCCAGACCTGATTCCATGGCGAAGCCTGGCGGTAGGAATGACACCGGGTTGAGCGGATAGTTGGCCATGGTGACCAGAGAGGAGGAGGGTGGTAGAGCTGGAGAGAGGGAAGAGCTGGGGGTGTCATTTGGGTAGTCGAGGTGGAATTTGGAGCGTGAGGGGTAGGATGGGTAGGCAAATTTTTCTTCGGGACCCAACGCCAACGCTGCAAATTATGCTGCTTGAAGCAGGATCGCAACACTTGTCTGTAGGCCCCACAGAAAGATCATTGGACGGTGCTAGACAGGGAGGCCGAAGATGCTGTTGATGGAAAGGTGGGGCAGAAATCCAGCCTGATTGGTCTCATTTCCATTAACACAAGATATGGGTCCTGAGTTTGACTGTTGTGCTAGTCTCAGAGGGCAATAAATCGCCTTGTGATCATGTGCTGAACAATAAAAACATTTCATTGCAGGAGATCCGTTGATGACCCCATTGAAGGCATCTAGAGCAGAGATTAGCCCAATTCGCGCTAGAGATGAAATTTCTTGCTCATTATAGCTAGCTTGGGCCAGGTCCACTTTGTGCTGGGCTGATAACTTAGGCGACCATTCTTGAAAAGGTGGTGCATACTTGAAAGTCGAGGCAAGGAAACATTGGGGGGGGGGGGCGTAGGATAATCCGCTATGATAGGGATTTAAAACTTACCAAAGTAAGATAGGAAGGTGACGTGGAATTCTCGAATTCCATTTGTCGCTGAAAATGGAACATTAAATTTGTCCGACAATCAGAGGCCGTGACCTTCTCCTGGGCATTAATGCTCAACTAAACCTTGCCAACAGTGAGTGAACTAAGAGAATGATCATGCGTAGCATGAATATGATCTTGAGCCATGATAGATGAAGATGCCTCATGGTGATGAGAATTGGAGAATGCCATCTGAGTCATGGGAACTAAATCAAACTTGCTCAACTCACGAATAGAAGAAGAACTTAAGCATGCACCTGGTTCCAAGGAAGGTAGCTTTGAACACACAACAATTGGTCGTCTGGCAGAAATATCAGTTAATTTCTCATTTGCATGCCAGGAAGATACCAGATGTGAATGTCTAACAAAGCAACCATTAAACAGATGAAAGTGGCAAATGAAATCAGCCATACACGATCCTTGAGCCCATAGATGAAATGACCAACTTTGTTGTTTGCAACCGAGAATCTAAAAGCCCGATGATGAATTTGCACCACTTTGAAAC
This sequence comes from Triticum dicoccoides, assembly GCF_002162155.2. Classification (NCBI taxonomy): domain Eukaryota; kingdom Viridiplantae; phylum Streptophyta; class Magnoliopsida; order Poales; family Poaceae; genus Triticum; species Triticum dicoccoides. The sequence goes on from NC_041393.1 coordinate 456,997,500, forward strand.
CATCACAAAAACCACCAATACAACATTGGAGGGCAACACCCATCCAATTAACAGTGAGAGGGTAGGAGGCAGAAGAAAATGTGACCACCAAAAAGAACTCCTTGGCATCACGGGAAGGAGAGAAATGAACCGTGGATCCAAATTTTCGTCTCACCTGATCCGCAAGGGCAAGGCTAGGGGGAAAGTCCCAATGCAGAAGACCCTCCATATTGAGGAGAAAACCTAGAGACCGCCATTGTTGCTAGGGAGCAGGTGGGCGGTGAGAGGTGGGAGGTGGGAGGAGCCATTTTTCCGCATGACAACCGCTGCTTCTTGGTATGGAGGGCACCCTGGAACACGACTGTGACACTGCATCGATGTAACTCGCCATTGATAATAGTCATGGACTTAGACCGTCAGGTTATTTGCCTGGCTAGAGCTTCATCCTCAGGTAACTCTCCCCGGGTCATATAAGGAAAATAAGGAACTGTCCAATCAGGGGTGGCATGAAGAGCCTCCACTAAATGTGCTTCCAGATCAGGAACTGCAAGATCTTCCTCGGATGGCAACTTAAGTGAAGGATTATGCAATATGTCAAGAAAAACATTGCGGGCACCGGCTTAGGCTGAGACCCTACCCGGCTCGAAGCGTCAGCTACTGATACGTCTTCAACGTATCTATAATTTTTGATTGTCCCATGCTATTATATTACCCGTTTTGGATGTTTACGAGCTTTAGTTTACACATTTATATCATTTTTGGGACTAACCTACTAACCGGAGGCCCAGCCCGTATTGCTGTTTTTTTGCCTATTTCAGTGTTTCGAAGAAAAGGAATATCAAACAGAGTCCAAACGGAATGAAACCTTTGGGAGCGTGATTTTTGGAACGAACATGATCCAGAGGACTTGGAGTGGAAGTCACGCAACAATCAAGGCAGCCATGAGGGTGGAGGGTGCCCCCCTCCTACTAGGCGCGCCCCCCTATCTCGTCGGCCCCTCGGAAGTCCACCGACCTACTTGTTCCTCCTATATATAGCCATGTACCTCGAAAACATCAGAAGCAACCACGAAAAACTATTTCCACCACTGTAACCTTCTGTATCCGCGAGATCCCATCTTGGAGCCTTCGTCGGCGCTCCATCAGAGGGGAAATCGATCATGGAGGGCCTCTACATCATCTCCAAGGCCTCTCCGATGATTTGTGAGTAGTTTACCACAGACCTTCGGGTCCATAGTTATTAGCTAGATGTCTTCTTCTCTCTTTTTGGATCTCAATACCATGTTCTCCTTGATCTTATTGGAGATCTATTCGATGTAACTCTTTTTGCGGTGTGTTTGTCGAGATCCGATGGATTGTTGGTTTATGATCAAGTTTATCTATGAGAAATATTTGAATCTCCTCTGAATTCTTTTATGTGTGATTAAGTTATCTTTGCAAGTCTCTTCGAATTATCTGTTTGGTTTGGCCTACTAGATTGATCTTTCTTGCAATGGGAGAAGTGCTTAGCTTTGGGTTCAATCTTGCGGTGTCCTTTCCCAGTGACAGTAGGGGCAGCAAGGCACGTATTGTATTGTTGCCATCGTGGATAAAAAGATGGGTTTTATACCATATTGCATGAGTTTATCCCTCTACATCATGTCATCTTTCTTAATGCGTTACTCCATTATTTATGAACTTAATACTCTAGATGCATGCTGGATAGCGGTCGATGCATGGAGTAATAGTAGTAGATGCAGGCAGGAGTCGGTCTATAGGGATGAAAATGGAGTGGAAACTTCTTGTTTTTCTGGAGGAAAAATGGAAATAGAGAGGAAATATGAAAACAGAAACGGAAATTTGCAAAACGGAAGTGGAAATGGAACTTTTTATGCGGAAACGGAAACAAAAACGGAACGGTGTTTTCCGGTGGAACATGCATGGAAATGGAACTTTCCGTTTCTGTGAGTATGGAATTTTAGTTTTTACTATAAACCTATAGCTGCTTTGTAGCCCAACCACCAAAGAAAACACAATGACACAATTAGTAGAATCGATCTGAGGCCCAACTTCTACTACCACACAGGTACTCAGCTTGACCTTATATGCAATTGTACGGTACTAAAACAATACTATGCTAAGTTGCTAACATAATGATATTATTTTGTAGCCATGTTAACAACTCATTATTATTTTTTTTGTGTTTATCTGTTTCTGTATCCGCTTTGTATTTGCTCCGTGTCCGTTTTCGGTAGTATCTGTTTCCGTATTCATTTCCGGGGTTTCTGTATTCATTTCCGCTTCTGCAAAAAAATGTGAAAACAAATATAATATCACTCAATTCCGTCCGTTTCCGCTCCGTTTTTCATCCCTATTGGTCTAGTTGTCACGGACGTGATGCCTATATACATGATCATGCCTAGGTAATCTCATAATTATTCGCTTTTCTATCAATTGCTCGACAGTAATTCATTCACCCACCGTAATACTTATGCTATCTTGAGAGAAGCCACTAGTGAAACCTATGGCCCCCGGGTCTATCTCTTATCATATAAAGCTTTCAATCTACTTTTATTTGCATCTTTACTTTTCCAATCTATATCATAAAATACCAAAAATATATTTATCTTATCATACTATCTCTATCAGATCTCACTTTCGCAAGTGGCCGGGAAGGGATTGACAACCCCTTTATTGCGTTGGTTGCGAGTTCTTGTTTGTTTCTGTAGGTGCGTGGGACTTTTGAGGAGCCTCCTACTGGATTGATACCTTGGTTCTCAAAAACTGAGGGAAATACTTATGCTACTATTGTTGCATCACCCTTTCCTCTTCAAGGAAAACCAACGCAAGCTCAATGCGTAGCAAGAAGGATTTTTGGCGTTGTTGCCGGGGAGGTCTTCGCTCAAGTCAAGACATACCAAGTACCCATCACAAACTCATCTCCCTCGCACTTACATTATTTGCCATTTGCCTCTCGTTTTCCTCTCCCCCACTTCACCCTTGCCATTTTATCCGCCCTCTCTTTCCCAACCTCCTCTCTCTCTTTCTCTTGCGTTTTGTTTGCTTGTGTGCCCGTTTGCCCTTATGGCTTTGCCTAAGAATACCGACCTTCATCTTAGAAGGTTGGAAGAGATTGAATCAAACGTTAGAAGTTTATGACTTTACAATTTGAGCATAATAATTTCTTCAGAAAAGAGCTTAAAGAACAAAAAGGTTTTATGGGGTTTATCAACGAAGAGCTTGATGATATGCCTAAAGAATTTTATGGTTTGAACTCTCAAATTACTCGGCTTGAAAATTCTATTGCCCAAATTTCTAATAAGCAAGCTACCTTAGTCAATAAGATGGTTGCCAAACCAGAAAAGTTAAATGAAAATAATGATGAAGATCTTAAAGTTATTGATGTGTCCCCAATTAGATCTTTGTTTTGCAATATGAATCTTAATAATGATGGGACTGGAGATGAGTCAACTTTAGTTAAAAGGCGTCCCAATGATTCAGAGTTTTTAGATCTTGATGCTAAATTTGGTAAAAGTGGGATTGGAGAGGTCAAGACATTAAATAGCACTGAACCCACTATCTTGGATTTCAAGGAATTTAATTGTGATAATTACTCTTTATAAAGTTGTATTTCCTTGTTGCAATCCGTGTTGAATTCTCCGTATGCTTATAGTCAAAATAAAGCTTTTACCAAACATATTGTTGATGCCTTGCTGAAATCTTATGATGAAAAACTTAATTTGGAAGTTTCTATACCTAGAAAACTTAATGATGAGTGGGAACCTACTATAAAGATTAAAATTAAAGATCATGAGTGTTATGCTTTATGTGATTTGGGTGCTAGTGTTTCCACGATTCCGAAAACCTTATGTGATATTCTAGGTTTACATGATCTTGATAATTGCTCTTTAAATTTGCATCTTGCGGATTCCACCATTAAAAATCCACTGGAAAGGATCAATGATGTTCTCATTGCTGCAAATAGGAATTTGGTGCAAATAGATTTTATCATTCTTGATATAGATTTCAATCATTCATGTCCTATTATTCTTGGTAGACCTTTCCTTAGAACGATCGGTGCGATTATTGATATGAAGGAAGGGAATATTAGATTCCAATTTCCATTAAGGAAAGGCATGGAGCACTTTCCAAGAAACAAAGTCAAATTACCTTATGAATCTATCATGCGAGCTACTTATGAATTGAGTGCCAAAGATGGCACTACTTAAATCTATCCTCGCTCTTATGCCTAGCTAGGGGCGTTAAACGATAGCGCTAGTTGGGAGGCAACCCAAATATTTTAGTTTCTTTGTTTTTGCTTCTGTTTAGTAATAAATTTTGCATCGACCTTCTGTTTAGATGTGTTTTTATGTTTTAATTAGTTTTTGTGCCAAGTAGAACCTATAGGATAACCTATGGTGATAGTTAATTTGATTCTGCTGAAAAACAGAAACTTTGCACACACGAAAATAATTTTGGTAATTCACAAAAACGTGATTTTGCGTTGATTCGTTTTTCTGTAGATCAATAGACAAATTTCTCAGGACTTCCTATTTTGGTAGGATTTTTAGAGTTCCATAAGTATTCGAGAGTTACATATTGCTACAGACTGTTCTGTTTTTGACAGATTCTGCCTTTCGCGTGTTGTTTGCTTATTTTGATGCATCTATGGATAGTATGTAAGGGTATGAACCATATAGAACTTGGAATACAGTAGGTTTAACACCAGTATAAATAAATAATGAGTTCATTACAGTATCTTATGTGGTGGTTTTGCTTTCTTTCACTAACAGAGCTTATGAGATTTCCTGTTGAGTTTTGTTTTGTGAAGTTTTCAAGTTTTGGGTAAAGATTTGATGGACTATGGAATAAGGAGTGGCAAGAGCCTAAGCTTGGGGATGCCCAAGGAACCCAAAGATATTCAATAATAGCCAAAAGACTAATCTTGGGGATGCCCCCGGTAGGCTTCCCCTCTTTCCTCTTCGTCTATCTGTAACTTTACTTGGAGCTATATTTTTATTCGCCACATGATATGTGTTTTGCTTGGAGCGTCTTGTATGATATTAGTATTTTCTTTTTAGTTTACCACAATCATCCTTGTTGTACATACCTTTTGGGAAGAAGCCCACTTGATTGAGATTTATTAGAATACTCTATGTGCTTCACTTATATCTTTTGACCTAAATAGTTTTTGCTCTAGTGCTTCACTCTTATCTTTTAGACCACGACGGTGGCTTGATTTTGTAGAAATTGTTAGTCTCTCATGCTTCACTTATAATATTTTGGGAATCTCTTAGAACATCATGGTATTTTCTATGGTTATAAAATTGGTCCTAGAATGATGGGCATCCAAGTTGGGTATAATAAAAACTATCATAGAAAGTGAATTGGATGCTATGATCAATTTGATGCTTGATAATTGTTTTGAGATATAGAAGTGGTGATATTAGAGTCATGCTAGTTGGGTGATTATTATTTTAAAGAATACTTGTGTTGAAGTTTATGATTCCTGTAGCATGCACGTATGGTGAACCGCTTTGTGATGAAGTTGGAGCACAATTTTATTTATTGATTGTCTTCCTTATGAGTGGCGGTCGGGGACGAGCAATGGTCTTTTCCTACAATTCTATCCCCCTAGGAGCATGCGTGTAATACTTTGTTCTTGATGACTTGTAGATTTTTGCAATAAGTATATGAGTTCTTTATGACTAATGTTGAGTCCATGGATTATACGCACTCTCATCTTCCACCATTGCTAGCCTCTCTCGTGCCGCGCAACTTTTGCCGGTGCCATACACCCACCATATACCTTCCTCAAAACAGCCACCATACCTCCCTATTATGGCATTTTCATAGCCATTCTGAGATATATTGCCATGCAACTTTCCACCGTTCCGTTTATATGACACGCATCATCATTGTCATATTTATCTTTGCATGATCATGTACTTGACATCGTATTTGTGGCAAGGCCACCTTCATAATTTTCATACATGTCACTCTTGATTCATTGCATATCCCAGTACACCACCGGAGGCATTCATTTAGAGTCATACCTTGTTCTAAGTATCGAGTTGTAATCTTGAGTTGTAAGTAAATAAAAGTGTGATGATCTTCATTATTAGAGAATTGTCCCAGTGAGGAAAGGATGATGGAGACTATGATTCCCCCACAAGTCGGGATGAGACTTCAGACTTTAAAAAAAGAGAGAAAGCCAATAATAAAAAAGGCCAAACAAAAAAATGAGAGAAAACGAGAGAAGGGACAATGCTACTATCCTTTTTACCATACTTGTGCTTCAAAGTAGCACCATGATCTTCATGATAGAGAGTCTCCTATGTTGTCAGTTTCATATACTAGTGGGAATTTTCATTATAGAACTTGGCTTGTATATTCCAATGGGCTTTCCCAAAATGCTCTAGGTCTTCGTGAGCAAGCGAGTTGGATGCACAACCACTTATTTTCTTTTGTTGAGATTTCATACAATTATAGCTCTAGTGCATCCGTTGCATGGCAATCCCTACTCACTCTCATTGATATCTATTAATGGGCATCTCCATATCTCGTTGATATGCCTAGTTGATGTGAGACTATCTTCTCCTTTTTTTTCTCCACAACCACCATTCTATTCCACATATAGTGTTATGTCCATGGCTCACTCTCATGCATTGCGTGAAAGTTGAAAAAGTTTGAGATTACTAAAGTATGAAACAATTTCTTGGCTTGTCATCAGGGTTGTGCATGATTAAATACTTTGTGTGATGAAGATAGAGCAATAGCTAGACTATATGATTTTGTAGGGATAACTTTCCTTAGCCATGTTATTTTGAGAAGACATGATTGCTTGATTAGTATGCTTGAAGTATTACTATTTCTTATGTCAATATGAACTTTTATTTTGAATCATTTGGATCTGAACATTGATGCCACAATAAAGAAAATTACATTGAGAATTATACCAGGTAGCATTCCACATCAAAAATTCTGTTTTTATCATTTACCTACTCGAGGACGAGCAGGAATTAAGCTTGGGGATGCTGATACGTCTTCAATGTATCTATAATTTTTGATTGTTCCATGCTATTATATTACCCGTTTTGGATGTTTATGGGCTTTACTTTACACATTTATATCATTTTTGAGACTAACCTACTAACCGGAGGCCCAGCCCATATTGCTGTTTTTTTGCCTATTTCAGTGTTTCGAAGAAAAGGAATATCAAACGGAGTCCAAACGGAATGAAACCTTCAGGAGTGTGATTTTTGGAACGAACGTGATCCAGAAGACTTGGAGTGGAAGGCATGCAACAATCGAGGCGGACACGAGGGTGGATGGCGCCCCCTCCCCCCTACTGGGCGCGCCCCCCTATCTCGTGGGCCCCTTGGAAGTCCACCGACCTACTTCTTCCTCCTATATATACCCATGTTCCCCAAAAACATCAGAAGCAACCAAGAAAAACTATTTCCACCGCCGTAACCTTCTGTATCTGCGAGATCCCATCTTGGAGCCTTCGTCGGTGCTCCGCCGGAGGGGGAATCGATCATCGAGGGCCTCTACATCATCTCCAAGGCCTCTCCGATGAGTTGTGAGTAGTTTACCACACACCTTCGGGTCCATAGTTATTAGCTAGATGGCTTCTTCTCTCTTTTTGGATCTCAATACCATGTTCTCCTTGATCTTATTGGAGATCTATTCGATGTAACTCTTTTTGCGGTGTGTTTGTCGAGATCCGATGAATTGTGGGTTTATGATCAAGTTTATCTATGAGAAATATTTGAATCTCCTCTAAATTCTTTTATGTGTGATTAAGTTATCTTTGTAAGTCTCTTCGAATTATTAGTTTGGTTTGGCCTACTAGATTGATCTTTCTTGCAATGGGAGAAGTGCTTAGCTTTGGGTTCAATCTTGCGGTGTCCTTTCCCAGTGACAGCAGGGGCAGCAAGGCACGTATTGTATTGTTGCTATCGTGGATAAAAAGATGGGGTTTATATCATATTGCATGAGTTTATCCCTCTATATCATGTCATCTTTCTTAATGCGTTACTCCGTTCTTTATGAACTTAATACTCTAGATGCATGCTGGATAGTGGTCGATGTGTGGATTAATAGTAGTAGATGCACGCAGGAGTCGGTCTACTTGTCACGAACGTGATGCCTATATACATGATCATGTCTAGATAATCTCATAAATATTCGCTTTTCTATCAATTGCTCGACAGTAATTCGTTCACCCACCATAATACTTATGCTACCTTGAGAGAAGCCACTAGTGAAACCTATGGCCCCCGGGTCTATCTCTTATCATATAAAGCTTTCAAACTACTTTTATTTGCATCTTTACTTTTCCAATCTATATCATAAAATACCAAAAATATATTTATCTTATCATACTATCTCTATCAGATCTCACTTTCGCAAGTGGTCATGAAGGGATTGACAACCCCTTTATTTGTTGGTTGCGAGTTCTTGTTTGTTTGTGTAGGTGCGTGGGACTTTTGAGGAGCCTCCTACTGGATTGATGCCTTGGTTCTCAAAAACTGAGGGAAATACTTACGCTACTGTTGCTACATCACCCTTTCCTCTTCAAGGAAAACCAACACAAACTCAAGACGTAGCAGCTGCCTCGTTCTTTGTGTGATCAATATTCTCCACTTGGTAACCCTTGAAGTGACCAGGGATGGTATCAACCGCCCAGCAATAAGCCGCCATGAGGTGGTCTTCAGTGTCCCAAGTGCCTAAAACTTGCCGAGCCACTAAATCTGAGTCACCAAAGCACCTGACCTGGGTTAAACTCATCTTCTTGGTCACTTGCAGGCCATGGAGCAGGGCCTCATACTCAGCTGTATTATTAGTAAAAGGAAACATTAACCTTAGAGCATAACAAAACTTGTCACCTTGTGGGGAAGTCAAAATAACTACAGCCCCTGAGCCCTTAAGCTGCCTAGACCCATCAGAGTGGATTGTCCGGCTTGTCCTCAGGCATCTGCAACTCTGTCCAGTCATTGATGAAATCCACAAGAGCTTGAGACTTCATAGATGTCCTTGGCGTATATTTCAAACCATGGGGTCCCATCCCAATGGCCCACTTGGCCACTCGACCTGTGGCTTCTTTGTTTTGAATAGTATCGCCTAAGGGGGTAGAGCTAACCACAGTAATTGGATGACCAAGAAAATACTGCTTCAATTTGCGACTGGCCATCAACACCCCATATACTAGTTTCTACCAATGCGGGTATCTCTGTTTTGACTCAATCAAAACCTCACTAACATAATAAATCGGCCTTTGGACTGGATACTCCTTACCCAGCTCTTTCCTTTCTAGCACAACTACTACACTAACGGCTCCGCTATTTGCTGCAACATATAAGAGTCAAGGTTCCTTCTCAATAGGAGCTGCGAGAACCGGCGGCTCAGCTAGTTGCTTCTTAAGCGCTTCGAACACCTCATTGGAAGCATCACTCCAAACAAAATGATTTGTTTTCTTCGTCATCTGGTATAGAGGAATAGCCTTCTCTCCCAGGCGACTTATAGACCGGCTTAAAGCTGCCATGCGACCCGCTAGTCATTGAACATCATTAACGTGCGTCGGCTTAGCTAGCGAGGTGATAGCCTTTATTTTCTCCGGGTTAGCCTCGATGCCTCTCTCAGAGACCAAAAAACCCAAGAGCTTGCCTGCAGGCACACCAAAAACACACTGGGCTGGGTTAGGCATCATCTTGTAAACCTAGAGATTATCAATGGTCTCTTTCAGATCCTCCAACACAGTCTCCTTCTTTCTAGATTTCACAACAATATCATCCACATAGGCAGGAACATTGCACCTAATCTGACTATGAAAACAATTCTGCACACAACGCTGATAAGTCGCCTGGGCACTCTTAAGCCCAAAAGGCGTAGACACATAGCAGAAAGCTCCAAAAGGTGTGATCAAAGCCGTCTTCTCTTAGTCTTTGATCGCCATCTTGATCTGACGGTATCCAGAATAAGCATCCAGAAAACACAAATGCTCGCAACCCGCCGTAGCATCTATGATCTGATCAATACGGGGGAGGGCAAAGTGATCAGCTCGGCAAGCCTTATTAAGGTCTGTGTAATCGACACACATGCGCCAAGTGTCATTTTTCTTAAGTACCAGCACCGGGTTAGCCAACCACTCAGGATGGAAAACTTCAACGATGAACCCAGCTCCTAAGAGCCGGGCCACTTCTTCTCCAATGGCCTTGCGCCTCTCTTCATTAAAACGACGAAGAAATTGCTTGACTAGTTTAAACTTGGGATCGATATTGAGAGTGTGCTTAGCGAGTTCTCTCGGTACACCCCACATGTCTGAAAGTTTAAATGCAAAGATGTCCTAGTTCTCACGGATGAACTCGATGAGAGCGCTTTCCTATTTCGGATCCATATTAGCACCAGTGGTGAACTATTTGGATGAATCGCCAGGGACAAAGTCAACCCCTTTGGTGTCGTCTACTGACTTAGACTTAAACAAAGGGTCATGCTCTGTTGTTGGCTTCTTGAAAGGGGTCATATCCGTCGGGTCAACATTGTCTTTATAAAACTTCAGCTCCTCCGTTGCACAGACAGACTCAGCATAACCGCCTTCTTCACATTCCAGAGCTATTTTCCTGTCACCATGCACTGTGATGGTACCCTTGCGACCAGATATTTTAAGCCGTAGATACACATAACAAGGTTGTACCATGAATTTTGCGTAAGCCGGCCGTCCAAACAGAGCATGATAGAGACTTTTGATCTTCACCACTTCAAAGGTTAATGTCGCTTCCCTGTAATTATGTTCATTGCCAAAAGAAACTTCCAAAGCAATCTTACCAACTGCGTAGGCCAACTTACCAGGAACCACTCCATGGAAGACTATAGAGGACGACTTCAGATCTTTGTCAGTCAGATTCATCCGGCGAAAAGTATCATAATAAAGGATGTTGATATTGCTGCCTCCGTCATGAGCACCTTAGTGAACTTGTAACCTCCAACCTGAGGAGCCACCACCAAAGCTAGCTGACCCGGATTATCAACCCAGAGCAGGTGATCCTCACGGCTCCATACAACTGGCTGCTCTGACCATCGTAAGTATCGAGGTACGGCCGACACAACTGCACTTACCACTCGGTTATGAACCTTGTGGTCTAGTTTGCATAAGCTAGTAGTAAAAACATGATTCTGGCCACTACCTAGCTGCTTTGGATTGCTCTGATACCCTGATTGTTTTTGCTGATTGCCCTGATTGGGATGCTAGTTAAAGCCGCCCTGACTGCCCTGACCTTCAAAACCGGAACCGCCATGCGGGCCGTTACGTTATTGTGGTCCTGGTGAAAGCTAGAATTCTTATACTCCCTCATGATATGACAATCTTTCCACATGTGGGTTGATGGCCTATCGGGATGACTATGTTTTGGACAAGGTTGGTTCAATATCACCTCTAAATTAAACATCGACCCACCAAACTGGGGCTGGAATTTTCCCTTGCCACGGCAATCACCGATTTGTGCATTAGTGTTGGACACAAAGTCTGATCCACCATCAGTGTGCTTGCGCTTACCGTTGTTACCTTGATTCTTCCTGTTGTATTCTGCTGTTGCCCCTTGCCTTTTTCTTCCCTTTACCGGACTTTTCCTCATCTGAATCAGGATCCTTAGTATTGTCTGAGTCGGCGTATTTAATAAGAGCCGCCATGAGATCTCCCATGTCATTGCTATGATGTTTAAGCCGCCCTAGCTCTATTTGAGGGGAATAAACTGCCAATTCTTCTCCAAAATTAAAATAGCAAATCCAGCATTGATGCTATCCGACGAGTGGATAATAGCTGAGACCCGGTGAACCCAATGGGCGGTGGACTCATCCTTATGCTGGATGCAAGTGTCTAGGTCGATGATCGACAGAGGCTACTTACATGTATCTTTAAAATTCTGAATGAAATGCATCTTCAATTTAGTCCATGAGCTGATGGAATTAGGGGGAAATCCCTTTATCCAGGTGCGAGCCAACCCATCTAACATCATGGTGAAATATTTTGCGCACACTCATCATTTTTTTACTATGTACTAGAAGGCAATAGCCTCACAACTCTTTATTTAAAAAATAACACAAAAGTTATGCAATATACATTGGGAGAGGGGTAACATACTTACCAAAAAAAGTCCTATGGGAGGGAGGCTATCCAAGAGAGAAGACGATCTCTATATTTACATTTGATCCTATGTGCTAACAAAGAAATATCATGTACAAAGTTTCTCCTCCAAGACCTAAAACTAGGTGTTTCATTTGTGAAGATTTTACCATTCCTCTGTGTCCAAATATTCCAAGTGCCTGTAAATGCCACTTCAGAAAAGAAAGGGAAGCCGAAGTCCCTCCTGGCAGCCGAATCCATCATGTAAGTACACTGATTTGAATGGGAGACCCAAGAGATGCCAAGGTAGTTCCATATGCGCTGACTGAAAATGCAAGTGAAGAAAAGATGCACACGATCCTCATGATTAGACATGTGGCACAAAACACAAGTGTCATCTTGCACAATCTAGTGCTTGCGTTGCATCATGTCCCTTGTATTCAACCGATCCATCAAAAGAAGCCAACCAAAGACTTTGATCTTGAGAGTGCATGAGAATTTCCAGATCCATTTGAAAATAGGATCAACCACCAGATGGCAAAAATTGAACTCATAATAGATCCTAGATTGAAAACCTCCAGATTTTGAGGGCCATTTCGAACAATCCTTACTCTCAAGATCAAGCAATGATTGGAGTTTATGGAACTCATGATATGCCTCAGCCGACATAGGAAGATGGAAATTATCAGTCTCAGTCGAGAGGTCAAAGAAATCCCTCACCGTAATCAAGTCATCAATGACAAAAGAGTATAGACGTGGGAATCTTTCCTTCAACGAGACAGACCGTTCATCAATTTTCCGCTTATCCAACCAAAAGACCACAGAGTCACCTGCATGAACATGTGGTATGGCTAATTGGCAGAATTTGTCATAGAGACCAATCACATCACGCCACCAAAAAGATCCACAGCTCTGGGTTGCTTGCGGGGCCGAAAAACCATAATACATGTCCCAAATTAAAGAAACTCAGGGAACATCCAACTTGTTGAAGAATTTGAACAGGTGCTTCATTAACAAAGCCTCATTCTGAAAGCCCAGATGAGTGACCCTAAGGCCTCCAAACTTTTTGGGCCTACAAACCAGGTCCCACACGGCTAAAGATTGTCGTGGGGTATCAGTGTTACCTCTCCAAAGGCACTGGTGCATGATCCGCTTGATTTTCTTGAGAATGCCTTGTGGTAGGGATAAAGAACAGAAGAAATATATGGGCATGGATGCAACAACAGATTACAGAAGTTGAAGCCTGCTACCTTGATTTATATGACAATAAGATGCTGATAAACGTCTCTCAATTTGATCCACTAGAGGCATAAGATCATAGATTGTTGGCTGAGAAGTGCCCATTAGAAGACCAAGGTAAGTGAAAGGCATAGAGCCAACTTCACATCCAAGCAAGCCAGCAATTCTAATTCCCTCCTCATCAGACATGTTTAAAGGGATCAAAAAGGATTTGCCAAAATTAACATGCAAACCTGTTGAGAGAGCAAACTTGTCAAGCATCTCTTTGAGGGCAATGATCTGGCTATCAAATGTTGGCAACACAATGAGGGTGTCGTCAGCGTATTGCACAATCGGACAATCATTGGAGCTTGTTGGGATAGGCATTGTGAGGATATTTCTATTGCACATCTCATTCACCACAGATTTGAGAAGGTCAACTGCAATTACAAAAAGAAGAGGAGATAAAGGGTCCCCTTGTCGAACTCTAGTTCGACACATAAAATGTTTTCCTGGTACTCCATTAAGCAGAACCGAAGAGGAACAAGAGGAGAGCAGGCCATTTACCCAACCAATCCAACGATCATCAAAACCCTTACATTATAACATTCTGAGGATAACATCATGCTCAATGGTGTCAAAGGCCTTGGTAAAGTCAAGCTTGAGCAAAATAATGGGTCTCTTGGAAGCTTTACACTCGTGTATGTACTCAAAACACCAGGCAAAGCAATCTTGAATAGAGCGGCATCAAAGAAATCCATAATGGTTTTTGTGTATGCACTGAAGGATCATCTGTTGCTGACGATTAGCTAAAAATTTCGTTAGAAATTTTAGGCATGTGTTAGTCAACGAGATTGGTCTAAAATCACCAACCACTTCAGAGCTTATCTTCTTGGGAATGAGGGTAATTAGGGATGTGTTAAGACACTCCAAGTCACAATTTCCACCATAGAAATCCTTAACTAACTACAGAAAATCAGCTTTCAAAATATGCCATCATTTCCTCAAAAAGAGGCCAGTGAAACCATCTGACCCCGGGGCACGGTCTATGGGCATGTGCTTGAAAACATCCTCCACTTCAGCATCAGTGAAGGGCCGAGACAAGTTGTCAAGCTCATCAACTTTATGGATGAGGGATTCCAGATCAAAGCCCATTTGGATGCCCTTGGCATGGCCCATTCACTGTTTAAAATCAGCCCAAAACATTCCTGCCAATTGTTGATGATCCGTGATCACATCCCCAAAAGCATTTCTGATCGAAGAAATTGTGTTCTTCATGTACCTCTCTGTTTCCATAGCATGAAAAAACTTGGTATTCTCTTCCCCAATTTTGATAGACCTGATCCTGCAACGTTGTTTCTAGTAGATAAACTGCAAGCGAAGCACTTCCTCAAGGTGGAGCTTAGCAAGTCATCTGAAGTTGATTTTAGTCCAACTCAAGGGCCGCAGCTCCTCTAACTCATCCAGATATAAGACCACCTTGTAACAGTCTGCAATGAGAGCCTTAACCTTGGAGAGGTTAAGGTGCCACTTTTTGAGAGCATAGCGCAAAGATTTAAACTTGGCCGAGATAGAGGAAGCAATATTAGCTTTTCTCGTTGGCTCACTCCAAACTTCAGCAACACATTCAAAAAAACAGGAAGATTGACCCAATAGTTTTCAAAGTGAAACACTTTAGCTTTGGGTATGCTAGTTGCAACAGATACTACACATGGCACATGACCCGATGCAGTGCGTGCGAGAGGCAAGACCATAGTATTGGGGTGATCAAAGGTCCAAGAAATAGAGGTAAAAAACCATTCGATCTGTTCAAGTAATGGGATCGTTTGCATACTGGACCAAGTGTATTGGCGACCCTTAATTGGCAGTTCAATCATACCAAGATGATCAATGATTTCATTAAACAAAAATATCATTAACGTTGCCACTAGGCAGATTGCAATTATCAAGCAATCTCATGAAGTTAAAATCACTGAGGAGCAGCCATTTGTCATTAGCAGTAATGATAAGATTGTATAGCCATTGAACAAATTCATCTCTTGCAGGACCTTGACAAGGTCCATAGACAGTCACTAGGGACCACACTTCAGACATGTGCTTGGAGCAAAATTCCAGAACAATCCCATATGATTTCGCCTCAATAAGCCGTCCATCAAAGAAAGAAGAATTCCAAATGACCACAATACCAGCAGAGGCACCAGCCGACGGCACATAGGCGAAGTTATCAAAATGGAGAGGACAAAACTTTCTAAGAAACCACTGATCAATATGCATACATTTAGTTTCATGGAGACTGATAATAGAACAAACACTTTCATCGATCTTTTGTTTAACAGCAAGCTGGCATGCTTTAGAATTAAGACCCAGCATGTTCCAGCAAAGAACTTTCCAATCCCTAAAACCGTTCTGATTCATTACAAACCAAAAGAAGTAGCAGCAAAGTATGTCACGCAGTGACATACACACACCAGGTACATAAAGTAAAGCCATAGGGTTCAACATAGCAAAACATAATAAAAGATAATGGCAATTTGGCACGCACGCCATAAGCCTGAAAGCTGGAAATGTTCACTGATCATCAGAAACTCCCCTTGCTGCTTGACTGAGATGGATCAGCTACATGCTTCTCCACTGAGATCTTCTCCGGGGCAATGTGTAGGCGAGCTCCAATGCGCACACTCATCGTTAACATCCAACATCTCCGTGGCCAGCTTGTAGCTCTCAATCCAAGCATCTGCGGCTGATTCACAGTGTAGTTCGATACTTTTCGAGGGCCTTTGAAATCCTTGGGCAAGCGCTCATTGCATAGAGCCGACACTAAGCACGGCACACCCATTGTCCTGCAAGTCATCCCGGCTTCTATAGATGTTGATGGGTAACGCTGGAGTTCCTGATGAGCCGCTAACTGAGCCGTCAGCTCCACCTCGTGACATGCCCTAGCCTGATCCATCAAGACCTGAGCATTGTTATTGGTGCATGGCGGGTCATGCACATGTGACTGGTTATGGCACCACTCACTTCTAGAAACCGCCGACGACTCAATATGTCGGTTTTAACTCCGACTGGGGCATGGAGTCGAATGAATCCGCTCGTGGTTGTATGAATAAGCCGTCTGCTGGGCTACTGCCGTCTGAAGAAGCTCCATGACCTTCCGGGCTTCAACTGCCCTGGGAGACTCGCCTTGCACTAGAAGAGCCACCAGCCACGATGCCGTAGCAATCATGTTATCCAGAGTGTTAGAGTAATGACCCGGTGGTGTTGGGACTTGCTGAGCCGGGGTGAAATTCAAATGAGCCGGGTCCATAACACACAGTTAAGCCGTTGCCTCGGCCACGGGCACCTCGATAGCACGGGTTATCTCGGGGGGGGGGGTTACTTGGTCCTGCCCGAGGTGTAACGAAAAGATTCCTTGCATCAAACTCCAGAGGTAGACAACTCTGGTGCCTCCTGCGAAGAACGACATTTGATGCAGTCCGATCCAAGTTTAGTCGGAAAGTTTCTGCTTGAATCCGTTGTGATTCCGCATCCAAGGCGGCACGCTCTGTTGCCATCCTAGCATTCTCAGCATTAAGCCCTTCCTTAGCCTGAGCTATCTCATCTCACAACTTCATGACGTCCACCTTATGTTGTGCTTGAGTTGCCGGGGTTACTTCCAATGTTAGCAAAGTTGCCAAAGCCTCTAAGAGCTCGGATAAAACCTGATCCAGCGAGTGCACAGGGCCACTTGCCCCGACTGTCCCAGCGACCATTGAACCAGAGGTCACAGCCGCAGCGGTCGATGAATTCAGAACCTGATGCGTAACAGCCATGAGGATAGCTGCCCTGGTCGGTGGCTCATAGGAGTCCAGAATACTGTCACCATCGGAACAGCCCCCAAGCCCGCCGTCTTGCAATTGATAGATTGAATCGTTCTCGCCGGTTGAAGACTCATCACCTAAATAGATGGCCGTCTCTCCACCATACACAGAGTCTTCCTCAAAATCCCCCCCATGGATGAAACCAATGAAAGCATGCTTCTGGGCTGGTTGAACCTTGGCGGGTCTCGCACGTCGAGCCGTCTCAATGGCATCAGAGCAGGCGACCGACTCAGGATCTGATTCGCCAATCTTGCTGATGAAGACTTGAATTCCGCCAAAGGGGACCTGATATCCATATTTGATTGAATCGGCCTCGGGACCCCAACCAGAGTCATCAATGTAGATCTTGCCGCGGAGGCTCTTGGTCATTCTGCCGACAGCATATCCCTTGATCCCTGAGAATCTTCCTTTCAAGAACTCGAAACCATCATGCTCTAGCCCCATGATGGGCGCCAACTGTCGTGGTTTTGTCACGACATATGTCCTAGTGAAAGGACTTAGGTGTGGAGCCATCGCAACTAGGTTAGCTTGAAGGGGTTGAACGGGACAAAGGACATAAAGAGTTTCCCAGGTTCGGCCCCTCGCGATGGAGGTAAAAGCCTACTCCTACTTTTGGTTGTATTGCTTGAGTTTCGATTACCAGGGAGCGAATACGCTTGATCTAGCTTTTTGTCGCTTGTTTCTTCAGTTAACCCGCCACCGGGTCTCACCTTTATATACACAGATTGAGACCAGGCGGCTTAAAGAGTCCCGGCCGACTCATGTAAATGTGACCGGCTCGGTTTCTAACCAAACCTACCTTATAAAACAAGTTTTATACATGGCGGCTCACCCACTTGGGCCTCGAGCCTCCTCCGGGTCTTGGGCCTTCAATAAGCTTGCGCTACGAACCGCCATCTATACTCTTGGACCTCATTGGGCCTTCTAATCTTATGTCGCCAATGGTATGAACCGGGCCCTCCTGGGCGGGTCATAGCTAGGAGTTATATTCCCATCACTGTGCCTGAATGCAGATATTGCCTCTCCATCCAGACTGTCGATGATCTGGTTCTTCTTCGTCAAAAACCGATTCCAAAATTGCTGGGCTTATTCGCCGGGCTGTTGGACCATGTGGCTCAGGTCATCGGCATCTGGAGTCCAGACGTAAGTGCCTTAAAAGTTAGCTCGAGAAGCATCCTCGAGATCTTCCTAGCTCCCTATGGAGTTTTTAGGGAGGCTTTAGCCAATGGCTGGCTGGTCCTGTGTTCTTTAATGGCAAATATTTATGGCATGGAGGTCATCCCCTCGAGCCATATGTATGTGGAGAAGAAAGTCTTCGATCCACACGGCCGAGTCTGTAGTCCCGTCATATTGTTCTATGTTTACGGGTTTAGATCCATCTGGGAACTGATGCCGCATTACCTCATTGGTAAATCACATAGGGTGAGCGGTGCCCCTAACTCGGGCAACGTCACAGCATATATCGACAGCTGTATCAGCCCGGTGTAGCTCCTGAATTTTATAGTTTTGGTCATGCCATGATTAGTATCCCTCTTCTCTAGCCGGGGCGTAATCTCGAGATCCATAGATGGATCGTGTCTGCCCTGCTCTAAGGGCGAGGTCATGACGAAGATCATATTGGTATTATGGTTGTGCTGCCTCCTTGCTTTTACGGCGGGAGGGAACAGGTGGGTATTCGGCCTCTCCAGCCGACCAGTCCCTTCCTTGAGGGGGGCGGTCAGGCTGGCCTTCCTGTTTGTATCTTGGCGGTGCGGGCGCAGGGGCCTCATCGTTGAATTGTAGCAGCAGCTTCCACTTTGGGTAGCTCTTAGACTGCTGCTGGTAGCCGAACCCTTCCTCGGCCGCCAAGACTTTAGTCCATCTAATATTGAGGGTATATTCTTTGGCCTTCAGCTGCTTCTTCTTCTTCTTTAGGCTCCGTGTTGTGGCTATGAGCTTATACTTGAACCTCTCCTAGTCCAATGGATCTTCTGGAATGATGAAACCTTTCACTCCGAGGCTAACCTCCTCCTTGGAGAGAGGCATATAGTTGCTATCCTCAAAATCATTGGCGTCCTTAGGGTTATGCTGACCCCCATGCCCCTCTGAGTCATCAGGTTGGTGCTCGGGGGCAGGGTCATCGAGGTCTTATGCATTGTCCGGAGTGTCATCCTCTCAGATGCCCGTGTTACACTACAAAAAAAATACACTTCCGCGATTATATGTGTTTGTCACAGTAGGTCACGTGTTCTGTCATGCATGTACATCCATGACGATTTTATGACAGAATCAAGATAGTCATACCTGTGCTGTCCTAGAAGTGTTCCATGACATTACCAAATTATCATCACGGAAGTGTCCACTTCCATGACGATAAATCACGCATCACGGAAGTGCTTTCGTCAAGGGTGACCGACACATGGCATCCACCATAACGGGTCACCGTTATGCTATCGAGTTCCAGTTTGGATCCGATAACCCGTTAACAGCCCTGACCAATGGGGATTTTCCACGTGTAAAATTCTCATTCGCCGGAGGATCCACGTGTCGGCTCAGCGTTAGGACAAATGTCATCCACTCATAGTACGGGAGGCGCCTATGATACGTCTGCACATGGCAAGGCCCACCAGTGGCACGTTCCGGTGAAAAAGGCTGGCCCAGTAAAAATTACTCGGCCGACCCATATAAGGCCTACTTGTGTCAGGTCCATTTAAGCCCACGGCCCATACGAGAAGTGCCAATTCGGCCCGTCAATGACCCGTTAACGATTTGACTTATAGCCCATCATCAGTTTGAGACCGTTAATAACCCGCTATATATTTGGGTTCAAGATAGCCTGATGTGGTTTTGGCTTGTTCACGACCCATCCAAGGGATGGGCCAATTTTTAGGATGTATGACTTTCGGCCTTTTAGCGACCCATTTAAGTGTTGGGCCAATTTCCGGCCCGGTGTGTCTTTCAGCTTGTTAGCAGCCCATAAATGAGCTGGGCCACTTGCAGTTGGACCTGAGTTTTGGCCTTTTAATGGCCCATGCTCTTCATGGTCCAAAACCAGCCCGGTTTCTCTTTCATCCTGCTAAAGGTCCAAAACACAGTTCGGCCATATACAGTACGACCTGACTTTCGTCCTCTTAGCGGCCCATGTTGTTCGTGGTCCAGTACGAGCCCGCTTTCTCTTTTGGCTTGCTAAAGGCCTACAGTATAGTTGGGCCATATGTAGGCCGGCCTTAGTATCGGTCTGTTAACGACCGTGAAATAAATTGGGCCCACTTGTTGCCCGCTTCGATGTCGTCCTGTTAACGACCATGGAGGTAACAGGGTCGAGCATTAACTGTCGGCACGATAGAGCTTTCGTCCTAGTTACGACCCATTAACTTAATGGGCCGACTAAAGTTCGAACATGACTGTATGCCCAATTAAAAAACTTGAGCCCATTACGACGAGAAATTATGCACAGAGGGAGTTTTGGCCCCGGAGAGCACATTAGGGAAGCCCATCAAGGGCTGTGGACTGCTTCCTTCATATAGGGCCCATGACTGTTCGTGCTAACTATTAATTTCACTGTTTTTTAGCTTCCTAGCGAATAGTTAGCTGGAATGCGAGGCACTTTAAGCAAAGGTACGGCATACAAGGAAAAACGTTGCACATCCAGCATATATTACAGGAAATTACATCCACTGGGCAATCAAAGATTGATGCCAGTGCAAATAAATGAACAGAACCTAACGATCTACAACGTCACAATCTGCAACCTCAGCGCGGATGACACCCATAGGCATTTGAGGAAGTTCTTCCTTCTTTGCTACACTATCTCTGAAAACATTGATCAGTTATTGTTGCGCAATAATGTGCACCTCTGATTCCTCCATGATTTCCATCATTGCTTCAGCCAGTAATTGATTCACAAACATACATCTTTTCCGTTGCATGCGAGATAGAGGAAACTGAGAAGATTCAGATGGTGCTTTTGGCAGGCTTGTACTATTGATAGTGGAAACTGTCTCAACCACTACATCATAACATAAATTAGGAGGGGAACCGAATAGATTAATCAAGAGTTATTACCATATTACCTGGCCTAGATTTATTGGAAAGAAACAATGGGATTGCCTTGCTGCTTTCAGAGTTTGTCTTCTTATCTTCAGCAGCCTGCACCAAATTAACACACTAGCATTGCTATCATAGGCCAGGTCAGATAATAGGAAAGCAACATTGACACAACGAACATTTGGGCAACCGGACCACACCAGCCTACACCAAATGAACACAATATGGCACAACTATCATCATCCAGGTAAGGTAATATGGAAGCAGCATTGACACAATTAATGAATGGGCAACCAGAGCAACACTACAGTTTAGAAATATGCATGATATGAGATAGTACACTCATGCAGCTCAGTAAGCAAAACTACCAGGCAGTTTTCCTTACAAAAATCAACATTGTCGCCTTTAATTATACATTTTGCTACAACTAAATTTAGATCAGATAAAGGTTGGATTCATGTCGATTAACAAAATGCATGCTGATGTAAAAATATAGTGATATACAACAAGTACTTACATCCGCATTGGAGCACAGAGAATTCCACAAGATACTTTCCTCAAAGATGATACGAGTGCAGAAATTCTTCTATCTGTTAAGATTATTTTCTAAAAGAGAGATGGGTAAGAAACATGTAGAAAATATGATCAACATGCTATAAAAATTCATGATTCAAGGATACGCACAAACTTCTTAGAATGGAGTTGACATATTTTTGCTGGAATGGAGCGGACTAGTTCTTTGGCCACTGGAATATGCTTATGTAGGAGTTGGGTTTCTCTATGCTGGAGCAGTATCTATGAAAACTGGATTTGGTTTACTATCTCTTGGCGTTTGGATCTTTTGCAAAGACCTTGTTTGTAACCCTTCAGATTCTAACATAGCCGACTTCCCCTTGCATGCCTTATATAGAAGAATGGTGCTTCAATTATAAAACCTACTACAAGAGAGAGATGGAATATGTACTGAAGAATAGAAAGGCATGACATATTGACATGTATTGCCTCCATCTGGAAATAAATGGATGGGTCTAGGCATATTTCAGTTATAGATACATCCATTTTTATCCAATTCGGCAACATGTAATCCGGACGGAGGGAGTATGATGTAAGAGCTAGGGATACGACATGACAACGGAGTAAAAAAACACTAGTTGAATGTAAAATTGTATGCTAGCGAAATACATACAGAAAAACACTAAGGCAACATATGCGTGTATGATTGGGAAACTAAGATGGCATTGCAACAGACCACTAGAACAACACTTCAATGTAAAAAAACATGGTATGGTAGACAGATGAAGTACATACTGATGAATAACAATGCATAAGATATTCAGAAGCATGATGTCCAAACTAAGAAGATGGCATTACGATAGAGTAGAGTGACAGTACTTGAATTTGAAACATGTTATCATGAATGGAATAGATACTAAAAAATAGGAAGGCATGATATATTTACATGCATGATCAACAGGCTAAGCACATGGCATTGCAATGGGGTAGATGCACTCCAGGACATTATATGCATGTTGTACCCATATCACGGGCCAAGTTAGAGCAAGGACCTTGTGGGGTGAATAGGATTCATCATCTTTCTGCAAGTCTTCTGAAGAACTTCCTTTACATGTTCCATCATATTGGGTATCATTGACATCAAGTTTGTTAGCCGTTACATTGCTCTGTGAGGTTCTTGTGGATATATCAGTGTGTGAAATTATATCTGACACGCATGGAAGACAACTAGTAGTTAGATTTATGTAACGAGTGCCTATAAGAGATAACATAAATAGTAGGATTGGGGTTAACTAGCAGCAATAGGTCTCAAAAACAAAAGGGAGAACACAGATGAAAGCTACAGAATATGTATCGTTTGTACTCGAAATTAACTAGATGGCACACAAAAGTATTAAAGAACAACATAGGTAATACTAGAAGTAGTATAATACTATAATAACCAGCCTGTGGGATAGCATTTGCTGATGGATGATAACTATGGAACAATGTTACCTAAAGAACAAGTCTCTTAGCTGAACTATGGAATAACGTTAACTCCTAAACAAGACCTGTAAGAGATGAGCATGAATATACAGTGAAATGTGATAATCTATTTCCATGCTTAGATGAATAACAAAACCATAAATGTTGCACACAAGTAAGATGAGGGTACAACCTATCTGGCTGCCATCCATATGAGTGAGCATCATGTGCTGACTTGTCGATGGCCCTGCAGTTGTTGTGGTTGTCCATGTTGGGCACGCGCATTCGATGCAGGGAACTGTTGAGTGGGGACTATAGGTCCCTTATGGTGTATGCTTCCCTTGTTGGAGCAACTCCGGTAAGATGGAAGATGGTGTAGCTAAAGATGCAAAAAATGCATAATGTTAAGAATGACACATATCTCTGATTGAAGAAATACCCTAAGAGATCAACAGTAAGGTACGAGAGTGGTCACATATTTGTTGACTAAAGACTAAATTGGGGTCACACGATTTTATTTTATTTTGGTATTGTCCGATCTATGACAGATGGCTTGATGGCCGTCTTGTGCCTCTTGGCTGACACTGTTCAAAATCTTCCCCGAAGAGCCAGCGACCACCGGCAGAGCAGCCTGCCTCCATCGTCCATGTCCGCGAGAGCTCCGTCCAAAACCCCGCTCCCCGCCCCACCACACTGCAGTGGTTGCGCCGCCCCTGGCCAATCCACAAATATTCGCTGTCATCCAGATCTGGCGGCAGCAGTATGTTCAACCCACGCAACTCTAAGATAGCCATGTAAGTGTTGCTTTCGCGATGAACTTGCACCCCCACACCCTTACGTTAGACACCAGACAATCGATAGCCTAGGAGCTCCGCCGCCTTGAGGGGTGCTGCTTCCCATTGGAAATCGATTGGCCCAGAATAAAAATTCAGACAACTGACGCCTAAATAAAGTGATCTGAGATGAGTGTACGACCTATCTTGCGGCCTGGTGAAGTAGGCAGCTCCAGTCGTTGAGTCGGTGAGGACGGCGTGGTTGCGGTGACTACCGGCGGCAGGAAAGTAGAGATGTCGCGACGGTCGACGGCTACGGGGAAGCAGCATCGAGGCCTTGCTGGACGCTTCCGACGTTGGAGCCGCTCCGGTGCCGTCCACAATGGCGGGGGTGAATCGGCTCCAGTATGATTCACGTGGCCGTTGTCGACGCAACTCCAGCAGCATGGAGTAAGAGGCACACGGCCCAGTGCATGATGACAAAAGGACAACGTCTTCGGCATCGGGGAGGAGGGTGGCAATGAATTTGGTGCGGTGTGGAGCGCCATGCAAGAGGGGATGAGGTTTCATGGCTGCGGAGAAGGAAGCTTCCTGGGAGAAGGTGATTTGGCGCCCACAAGGTATGAATGGGGAATTGGGAGGGGGAACCATGTCTTACGGACGCATTTGTCTTAAATGTAGGGGGAGTTACAGTTCTACCCCTGGCTTTAGGCTTCTGGGCTTGGGTCTGTGTAGTGAGGGTCGGGGATAGTAGAGTAACCTTGCTTCTCCCAAATAGTGGGCGCGAGCGATTTCGGGTGAGGAGGGCGTGTTTTGAAATAGTGGGCACGAGCGATTTCGGGCGAGGACGGCGTGTTTCGAAATAGTGGGCGCGAGCGATTTCGGGCGAGGAGAGCATGTTTTGAAATAGTCAGCGCGAGCGATTTCGGGCGAGGAAGGGTGTTTTGCCGCCCATGGTTTATGAATTATTCGGCACATGTCATTTCGGACAAGGAGAAGGCGCGCTTCGATGAAGTTATGAACCTACCCTCGATGTACAACGGGCCAATTGATGTGTGTCCCACATAGGCCGGTAATTTCGCGTCTCCCATTTATTTTGTTCGGGCGAATTCCACCGAGCAGAGGGTGTTTAGCGGCTCATTCAAATTTTGGGAGAACGAGCATCCACATCTACCTTACCAAGTCGATTCCAATCAAATTTTGACATATTAGCTTGCGACTTCTTTTTTAGATGGAGAGATGACGCTCGGGACTAATGTGTTTTTACATGCTTGTTGCTAACGATTTACTATGTGGCAAATACTTAACTCACTCAAAAATGGGAATAAAACCCAAAATGAAATAGCTCGATTCAATGAAATAGCTCGTTCACCAGGTCAAAAAAGTGAACTAAATCCAAAATTGAACACCTCAATCAAGTAGCATGTTGTATAGTATTATAGTACTACATGAACATGTTGAAAGTCAAATTAATGAACTTGTTTGATATGCATATCTCCATTCATGTGTGGATTGCACATAACATGTTCCCCAATTTAAATATTTGAATGCAAGTTTATATCGAAACATGGTTTATATCAGTCTTTGATTCATAAAACGCGACCTCCCCCTCTCCCGGACTCGTTCTCTCTCTCTTTCTCGCCGACAATCTTCAATTTTGTCGCACGCATCCAACACACAAACCTTGTTGGTCCCTCTCTCTCTCTCTCTCTCTCTCTCTCTCTCTCTTTGTGTGTGCGTGGGGGGGTCTTTCTAGTTCGCATGCATATATACTCCATGTATAGGTCTCTCTGCACACTATGTATGATTCTCTAGTCCAAGCTAAATATCTTGGGTGCACTCATCGTACGCACACAAATTCCCTGGCTCGTTGCCCGCAACTCCCTCACGCACCACTCTGTCGTCTCGGAGCTCTTCCCTCCCTCTCTCTCCCTCAAACTCTCCATCTCCCTGGGTCACACATACACATGCATATCTCACCCACACTCGATAGACCCATCTAAAACTCTATCTCTCTCCCTTGTTCTCTCTCCATCTCACACGCACACACACACACAATCTCATGCCTATCCAAGTATGATGGTCTCTCACTCAGTTGTAGGCACACGCAGACCCCCTATATGTATATGACTAGCTAATTCTTAGTCTCCATCAGAAACATGTGCATGGTCTATCTTGATTTCTCTCGGGGCATCTTTCTATCGCACACGCACCTCGTCCCTCGATCTCCCACCCATATAGTCCCCTCACGATCTCGAGGTGATCTCTCTATCACAAACACACCCTCTCTCCCTCCCCATGCGTCCATCTTCTCCATGCGTCCCTTTCGACCTTTATTCCTTGTTACCTAGACCTCTATTGGACAAATGCTATAGGGGGTGTCTCTCTCCGTTGCAAACAATCACACACTAGCTATGTTCGTGTATCTCCTCACCTTGCTTTTCTATCTCAGAGATGCATGCTGATATGTTTGCATAAGAAATGAACACTCTCTCTCTCTCTAATTTATCGTTTGTTGTCCCTTTCTCTTTCACACACATACTCGTTTTGCACACTCACTCATTCTCCGTCACACGCACTTGATTTCTCTCAACTTAGGCACTCTCTTCGGTCCAGATCATATAGATTTATTGGAAAGTAAAACATCACAAAGTTTGACCACGTATGTGTAGAAAAACATTTACATCTATAACGGCAAACATATACCATTAGATTCATCATGAGATGTAGTTTCGTATGATGTATCTTTGGTATTCTACATATAAATAATATTTGCATAAACCTAGTCAAAGTTTCCAAAGTCCGACTTCTAAAAAATTTATATGCACTGCATTATCGAGCGGATGGAATATCTCTTTCCCCCTCTCAGCTATCTAACGCACCACTCAGCCTTATCGGGGCTCCTCTATCTCTCTCAAACTTTATATCTCCCTGGTTCACACATACACATGTCTGGCTCGTGCTACATAGACCCATCTAACACTCTCCACCCTTGTTCTCTCTCTATGTGACATGCACCCCCCTAAGTACCATAATCCCTCACTCCATCATAGGCGCCTGCACTCCCCCCTAAGTATGACTATCTCTCACTATCCATCAGGAACACACGTATTGTCTCCTTCCATCCATATGTCTATCTCGATATCTCTCGGGGTATCTTCTATCGCGCACACACCTTGTCACTCGATCTCCCACCCATGTAGTCCCATCACGATCTCCAAGGGATCTCTCTATGACAAACATACACTCTCTCCCCCCATGTCTGCATTTTCTCCGTACGTCTCTCTCGACCTCTCTCCCTTGTTTACAGACCCCTCTTGGCCACGTGCTAGGGGTCTTTCTCTCTCAGTTGCAAACAACCACACACTATCTCCTCACCTTGCTTCCGCTATCGAAGATGCATGTGTGATATGTTTGCATAAGACACACACGCTTTTTCTCTACTTTTATCGTGTGTTGTCCATGTCTCTTTCACACATGCACACACACTTTTTTCAGTCACTCTTTCTATCTCTCTCTCTCTCTCTCTCTCTCTCTAGTTAGGTACTCTCTCACGTCCATAAGCATATGGATGTTTTGAAGAGTCAAACCTCAGAAAAGTTTGACCAGGTATATGTGGAGAAAAACATTTACATCTGGAACGATCATTAGATTCATCACAACATGTACTTGCTTCATACTATCATTTATCTTTGGTATTGTAGATACAAGTAATTTCTTCATAAACTTGGTCAAAGTTTCAAAAGTTTGACTTAAAAAAATATAGGCACTACATTATCGAACGAAGGGAGTAGCTCTTTCTCTCTCTCTGTTATCTCTCATGAGCCACCCCTCTCACTCGAACTCTCTATACTGAGGGATTATACGGTCACTATGTCAGTGTATAGCTCTGTATATTGTTTTGTTGATTGGTCAACTAGTCCACATGCTGCCTTGTCAGCTCGTGTTTTCTATATTCGTGTGCTGGCCCATGTGGAAACGGGTGAAAATAAGTAAACTAGAGGCCCATCTGACACGCGGTGAAGTAAACAAAGTTGAAACCACTCGGGGTAGCACCCCGCACACTGGTAAATTGAGGGCACACTTCTTCCGCGTGAAGGGCGCACTCACGCACACTTCACCGTTGCACGGCGGCATGCACAGAAGGACGCACTCATGCACACCCAGCACACAACACACACTAGCACACGTATACACCGGCATCACCGTCGGCTGAGATGGACGGCGAGGCAGCCAACAAGCGGAGGCAGCTCAAGCCAAAACCGCATCCGGCAAGCCTGGACTTCGTCAGCAACCTCCCCGATGACATGCTGCTCATCATCATCGGCCTCCTCCCCACCAAATCTAGCGTGCGGACCACCCTACTCTCCCGGCGGTAGCGCCCCCTCTGGCGTTGCATCCCCCTCAACCTCACCGTTGATAGCTGCCTCTGCGACGGGGATTGCAAACGCATGGCCGCAGTCTCCAAGATCCTTTCATCGCACCCTGGGCTAGCCAGACGCCATGACATCCGCATGTTCAGTACCAACTGCAAGGTCCTAGCCAAGTTCGATGGGTGGTTCTTATCCCCCGCCCTAGATTAGATCGAGGAGCTTAGATTTGAAGCTGGATGATGTCGCTCTCTGCCGCGCTCCGCCTCATGCCAACGCTGCGCCGCGCCAGCTTCAGCTCCTGCTATCTTCCCAAGATTAATGTCGTGCCCGCCCTTCTTCTCCCTCAACTCAATGAGCTCGACCTCTTCAATGTGGCATCTCTAAGAAGGCTATGGAGCACCTGCTCCACAGCTGTACTGTGCTCGAGTACCTTCATCTCAACAGATCCACGGGTTCATTAGCCTCCACATTGCCTCGACGAATTTATGATGGATTTATGTGTCTTGCTGGCCCCATGTCTTGCTGGCCCCGCAACAAGACATCAATTGGGAAGAGATCACTCCAGCTGTTCCATGTTATGGGGAATGTGCCTTTCCTTGAGAGATTGCTTGTATCTGATCTAGAAGGTCCAATAAAAATCAGGGTCATTGACGCACTGAAATTGACAGCGTTGGTGTACTCGTTTGCCAAATTTTCCGAACTCTTTTTTGGATCCGTAATCGTTCAGGTAGAACACTCATCTTCTTCTTCGTCTTCTTGAAGTTCACATTTTTAAATTTCTTCTTGATGTATTTACGACTGTCATCCAGAAAATGATTCCCACAAGCTTGACCCAGTCTATGCGCATAGTGAAGATCTTGACAATAAAATCTATCGGCCCCAATATGGATCAAGTTGTTGGATTCCTTACACGCTTTCCGTGCATGGAGAAGCTACTCATCGAGGTGAAACTTCTTTCCTATTAGTAAACGGTAATCACAACGTAGCTCAATTTTTTTTCATAATTTTCCCAAATTACGGTGACAAGTGTAGTGTTCAAAACTGCATCTACACACTGCACGGAAAGAAATGTTTTTAGTATTTTTGCTCACGTGATCACCTGCATCGTTTTTTTGTTGTACTACCTATAGTAGCCTAGGCTAGTCATAGTGGCAAGTAACTTAGACTAGTAACTCTATGGTTACCCTAAGAGCAAGTACTACCTCCGTCCTGGTTTACTCTTCCTATTTTGTAGTATCAAAATTTGACCATAGATTGAACTGACAAAATGTTAATGCCTGTCACTAAAAATTATATCATTGGATTCGTATTTGAACATAATTTCAAATGGTATAATTTTTGGTA
Source organism: Triticum dicoccoides (assembly GCF_002162155.2). Taxonomy (NCBI): domain Eukaryota; kingdom Viridiplantae; phylum Streptophyta; class Magnoliopsida; order Poales; family Poaceae; genus Triticum; species Triticum dicoccoides. Next base: position 457,027,149 of record NC_041393.1, read on the forward strand.
ACATGCATTGGCATTTTCTTAGGTAAATATATGGTCAAAATTTTACACTAAATATGAGGTAGTAGAAAAGTGGGCTATAACGACCCTCCACTATGTAGGCCAAAACACGGGCCAAGTTCACTTGTGATGCATTTGGCATCAATGCCCCTCCATTGCTCACCTGGTGCCCCAATCTAGATCACCTACTTTGCTCCGGTGCCAAATTAACTCACGCAATGAAAAAAACTTGTGTGGGAGAGGGATAGGACTGAGGCAATAAAAAACACTTGTTTGGGAGAGTGAGATGTTGGTGTAGTTGGTTTGATTGATTTGTTTATACATGTGGGTCTGTGTGCACAACGGTGCCAACTCTCTCACATCGCTAGAGCGGTGCCAAAATCTTTTGATTGGACATCGATGCGTATTATGTGGCATACTTTTGAGAAATATGGCATCGACCACATAGTGGAAGGCAACAAATACCCAAGCTCTTCACGTGCTCCTAGGTAAATGAGAGGAAACAGAGAGAGAGAGAGAGAGAGAGAGAGAGAGTCAAAAAATATCACTAGCCAGCCAACCCTATCGTATACCTTGTTTCAAAAAAAATCTATCGTATGAGCGAATGCTATTGGTACCTCTTGATGACACGACAATCTTATACAGCCAGCTGCTCTAATATGTTCCCTTCATTTGCAGAAAAAAAAGACCCAAAAGTGAAAAATGTGTTGCACTATAACAATCTCATCGAATGCCTTGATCTCTATTTTATAGAAGTTGATTTGATCGACTACCGATGTAGCACATCTGAGATTAATTAAATTGGTTGGGTTCTTTGTTCTAGAGGCAAGTGTGCTCAAGGTAATGAGGTTTGGTGTTCTCTAGCACAACAATGAATGGCATGTTGATCACCACAAGCGTCTAAGCCTAAATGACAAAGTCTCCGCAGAAGCTGGATTTGTTTTTGAAACATCAAGTGGCCAGAGACTCGAATATTTATTTGCCCATTAGTGACTTGTTAGGGCGGTGGATTTTAGTTTGTACGATAATGCTGCATCCACCTAAAGTAACAAAAGTTCTTATGTAAACTTCCTAGTAATTCCCTCTTCGTAGGTGCAGCATTACTCCTAACATTTGTAATATCGGTTTGAAACTTGTAATATTGCCGTGTCCTATTCCTGCATTTTCAAAATCATGTGAATCAAAGAGGTCCTGAGTTGGTGATGATGTTGTGCCTGTCATCTTTCACCAATAGCCGTCGGATATAGATCTAACGCATACAAACCAAACTTCTGCAGTTTTGCAAAAATATGTCGCACTTGTTCCCTATTTACAAACAACTCCTTGTCTCTCACAATCAGCCTTATCTCCTCCCCACCACATCTAGAAGGCCATGGGAAAATCTGGCGCGATGGCCGCTGCCGACACCGTCCACCCCCAATCTTGGTGTTCCGTGCAATGCACGGGCATGTACACATAGGAAATTGTGTCAAACACGGCTAGTTGTAAGTAGGCTAGTTGTACGGCCATGATGATAGTGACTGCAAATGGTGAGGCTGACTTTGGTATGCCAAACATGAAGCCTACACTCAGGTGTCATCTCCAGTGCAGGGTCTTGTCACTTCACTGTGAGGAGCAGCACGTAATAATTTGATAAACGGGTAGTACAGTACTACTACATTGGTAGTACTACTACTACTAGTACTAGCACCACTGTCTGGATTTAGTAGTACTACCACGTCCATCTGGATTTAGTATTTGACTAGCAATATCTAGTAATGGCTAGCCTAGTAATGCATGTCACAAAAAAATACTACTCCCTCTGTAATTAATACATGGTGTATTATTTTATTCCTTACAGTAGATGGCTCAAATCCGAAGTCTCATCAATCAGACTACTATTGTACTCACCGAGCGTTCAGCTTGGTAAGCTACCAACAAAAAATTGCAATCAAACTACTATTGTACTCCCTCCATATGGGTGCATTAGTCACATTATGAAAACCAAATAGTAATCCCAAAACTTTTAGGCGTGGTGCATTAACTACCCACCTCGTTCCCTGTTTTTTGCCAAGAAAAAAGAAATCACCCAATACGAGACGTGGGGTGCTTATGCATCCAATGACTTGAGACTACTTAGCAAAACATTATTGGTTACATGCATTAACATTTTATTAGTTAAATCAAAGGTCAGAACTTGGCGCAAAATGCAAAGGGGGCCAACAAACCAGTAAACATCAAAGTTCTCTCGTTTGGCCCCAACTAGAGGTCTGGTGAGATGACTATACTGCACCGGCATAGAGGGGGGCATAGCTTCATTGACTTACTGCACCTGCCTTTGGGTGTATGATAGGTGGGCCTAACATGTGGCTAGACCACCTTTCATACAGCCAAAGACAGGTGTAGTTAAGGCAACAGAGCTCAGTCCCATAGGGACGCAGCCTCATTGACTTACTGCACCTGCCTTTGGTGCATGAAAAGTGGGCTCAACAGGTGGTTGGCCCACCTGTCATACAGCCAAAGAAAGGTGCAGTAAAGGGTCGAGGAGTAGATGGCCAACACACATGTGTATGCAACGCAGTCTGCACTTCTCATATAAAGGCTCCCCGCTAGTCCAATCTACGAAATCCTACGCACCTACGCACCCTAACCAAGGGCAAGAGTGATCACTCCAATCACAAGATCAGTTGACTAGAAGCTAGACCCATGGAGGAGATGAGCGCGAGCATTAGCTGGCTGTGCCAGATGGTCCACAACGCCGGCCTGCAGTCCAGCACCAAGGAACGCCTCCAGGTTGTGCTTGAGGCCGCCAGGGCGAGAGGCCGCTTGGATGACAGCTTTGTCTCCTTGTTCGACAAGGTCCTCGTCGGCTTCCTCGACAAGTTCACCGTCATCAAAGAAGCTCGCAGACGACCTTGACATATGCCTCTAGCCCACGCGCCCAAGCTCTGCGATGCCCGCCACCCTCAACGTACTCTATGGAGACAACCTCTTCGACACACTGGTGGTCCTGTGACTGCCCGCCGTCGCACCAGAGAATGTCCACCTCGAGGTCGCACTCGCCCTGCAACGCCTGGCGCAGCAAGACACCATCGACATCGAAACCCACATATATGCGCAAATTGTCCACAAGGACTACTACGTGCAAGAGGAGGACGATAGGTCGCTGGCCTTCTTGGACCGCAGGGCAACCTTGGACAGCATTGTTCAGAAGCACATTGAGCTCGCCGCCAACACCGCTGCTCCTCACACATCGGTTGGTGACCCGGCGCACTAGGGCGTGAGGATGTTGTTGATTGATCCATATGTATTTTTATCTTTCCGTCAAATCCATGTACTAGTATATTGTACTACTAGTAATTATCTTACCTTTTGCATCAACTTCATAATTTTTGTACGTACTCCATGCATGAACCACACCAGAACCAAACTTCTCATTACTCTAGGGAAAATCGTTATTTCTATCTATCGGTCTCGCCATGGAGCAGAACCAAAATTTACAAGTTACAAGTTCAAAAGGAAAAGCCTGCCGTGTTCGCCACGCACCCCCACACGGTTGGTCCGTCTCGCAGCTCAAGGGGAATGTGTGATGTGTTGCATTTTCCCTTACAAGTGGGACCATAGTTGAGCAAACCGACTATCGGCAAATCCCCACCCCGCCCACCGCTCGATGGCTGAGAAAACAGGAGGGAGAAGCGATGGATGTAGCACGGACTCCAAGAAAATTTGCGTCAGATGGGACTCGTGTGGGTGGCGTGTGCCTTACTGCTAGATGTGAATGCTAGTTATGGCCCATGCTACCCACTATATCGAGCCTATATCAAGGTGCTGGTTACATAGAACAATTTCCTGGAGTCCGCTCAGCCCTCCTCTCTCTCTCTTCTCAGCCAGCCAGTAGACGCGCGGAGCCCATCGTCTATTTGCTCACATGCGGTCCCACATGTCAGTGAAAATGCAAGATGACCCACTGAACCTGCACATCTTTCACCTCGACATGCTGGTGATGAAAAACAAATCCAATAAAGATCTTCAGTGGCCGCTTTTGGAGTTACTCAAGAGTAAGATTCTATTTATAGTTTAACCCAAGATGCACGTGACGTGGCTTCAACTAGCACTCCATTTTCTTGCATGACACGACCTGGATGCTGGATGTCCCACGTGTCGGCAAAAGGAGGAATAACTCGACCAAATCTTCTCCACATTTAGACCATAGGAGTAGGAAACATGGCAAGCCCTATGCCTACATCATACTACATACATGCACACCTCACGTAGTCATGCTATCACCATATATCTCGGCCTCCGTGGGACACCTAGCTCTAGTTGATCTAACTAGGACTAACTATTGTGCTATCATACTCTAATATTAGGTTGGCTCTATGTGATGTGGAAACTTCATATAACCAGATGTTGGCTATACTACTACGGTACTCACACTCCAAGAAGTGACTCGAAAACCATTCATAAATTGAGTTTATTGCGTGCATTTGCAAATGTACCATTCATTACATACAACAAGTCGTCAACACACAACGACAACGAGGATACATGTTGGATTATAGATTAGTTCCAACAAAACATTCTAGTAAATACTAAAGTTTTTATCACACAACAAATGGCCTCCATCCCTCACACGAGCGAAGCCACTTCGCACCCTCACACGGTTGGTCCGCCACGCCGCTAGGGAAACGCGTGTTGTGTTGCATCTTCACTTAGGCCAACTCCAGGCATGCAGCTTGGACGCACGCTTGCACGGCCCCCTTTCCTTCGATGCCCCCGAGATACACAACCATGACTACGTGTTTTGCGCACCCGGTGGTCAGATTTGGAGTAGATCCGGTCGGGCTTGAGTTCGCCCGCCTGCGGGAGGCCGCGTCGCGCCATGGACTGGCCAGGCACCGGGCCAGAAGGCCACGACAAGGACGCATGCAGGTACTGGCTCCTCCTCTAGCCGCTCAGATCTACTCATTACGTGCGACGACTGCCCAAATAAGGTCTTGTGCCGCGTGTCTACAATGCCGGAACATCCCGAATGGGTGTTCATCAAGTGCTCAACCGATGGGGTATGTGCTACTTTAGTTTGGTTGTTGTCGGTGTCAAAACCGGCGGATCTCGGGTAGGGGGTCCCAAGCAGTGCATCTTAAGATCAATGGTAACAGGAGACAAGGGACACGATGTTTTACCCAGGTTCGGGCCCTCTCGATGGAGGTAAAACCCTACGTCCTGCTGGATTAATATTGAAGGTATGGGTAGTACAAGAGTAGATCTACCACGAGATCGTAGAGGCTAAACCCTAGAAGCTAGCCTATGGTATGATTGTTGTTGTATATCTATCGACTAGCCTGGCCTCGGTTTATATAATGCACCAGAGGCCTAGGATAACAAGAGTCCTAGCTGAATACGCCGGTGGGGGAGGAGTCCTTGTCTTGATCGCCAAGTCTTGTGGAATCTTCCTTGTATGCGGCAACTGTCCGGACTGGCCCATGAGTATACGGCCATGGGGGTCCTCGGCCCAATCCAACTGATCGGGAGACGACATGGTGAGTACCCCCTAGTCCAGGACACCGTCAGTAGCCCCCTGAACCGGTCTTCAAGTTAGGGACGCTCCTCGATTCTTCCGAACTGTTCTTCATCTTCGGTTGCCGGTCTTGAAAACTGGTTCAACAAATCTTCTCATCTTCTATCTTGAGGATCGCCGAAATGTATTCGACGAGTTTACATGTTGGGTATCCGAGGAGCCCCTTTAAGTTTACGGCCTTTATCAATGCCTTGTTATTTTTATGCCATGCCTCGGGTTTGAGGTCGTTCCTGGGCGGCAACGTCCTCTTGCGTCCGAGCTCCAACGCCGGACTGCATTCGAGGTATCTTTTGCAGCCGAGCACCAATGCCGGACTGCTTCCCAGCTCTAACGCCGGACTATGTATCCGAGCTCCAACGCCGGACGGTATCCGAGCTCCAACGCCGGACTATGTATCCGAGCTCCAACACCGGACTGTATCCGAGGTGTCGTAAATCACCTTGGTTCAAAGAAGTTTGAAGGAGTTTAGCCGGACTTAATGCCGGAAATGCGCTCTATGGAGCCAGCCACTAGCGTCCGAGCTTTATGCCGGACCGCTTCCGAGGTGGTGCACCACCCCGAATGTGGGCTGATTTTTGTCAATATTTTTTATTGATGCAATTTATTCTCTGACGAGATATATAGCCAATAGCCCTCAATGAGTGTATTGGTCTAAAACCCGAGATGCACCTGAAGGATGACATAAGACCGCTGATCCCAGTAACCGTTGAGACTCAGGTTGATTTGCAAAATCGGTCTGAGGATCAAGTCCTAGCTCGGCAGAATACTTCGGGACACAAAAAGCGGCGTGCTCAGTCCTCAAGACTCAGGTTGGGTGCGGCCGACCAACCTGAGGATCAAAATCTCCTCGGAAACTGTATTGCACTTAAGATTTTCTGCATAGAACAAGCAATGCAGTAGCCCCCGAGACACTGGTCGGGTGGCAACACCAGATCAGGGGATTGATGTGACCCTTTAATATTTGTAAATAATAAGCCCTAAGCCCAGTAGCCCCCGAGCCTTAATGCGGGCATGGGTGGCCGAATTAAGGATCGATATCCATAGTAAAATCACAAATTATGTGTAATGACTCAATGTATCCAAGTACTTTATGTCATTAATGTTCGGATCCACATTGTACAAAACTTTGTTGACCGACCATCGGCTTCAACCTCCTCGGCCAGTAGCCGAGGAGTGTTTGTCCTACTTTATAAAGCCTTTATGAGGGCCAAGATTTACGACAAACAAGGCAATCTGGCAATACGGTTTTATAAACAAAGGTACGCAGAGAGATATGTTATATTACTGTTTAACAGAAGAAATGTCTTCCAAAGAAAATAGTCCCGCTATCGGTTCCTTTCTTCGGGTTGTCATGCTAAACATGATCATGAAACCTCAGCTCCAATGTAAGAGCAAAATATTGAGGATTTAGTTTGGGAGGCCAGTTACTAGCCCCCGGTAGTGTTTGGCGACAGTCGATGTCAAGCCGGAAACACTTCAGCCAATTTTATGAATGGCCCATCATTTAATATAGTCATCGGATCGCTGACCAGTTTACACCTATTGTGACAGTCAGTTTTCGGCTTTCTCCACTGAGGTGCTTGACCATGCGAGCTGGAAGCACAATCGCAGTGGTTCTCCCTTTGCACACCTAGCCGAACAAAGCGGAACATAGGAGGCAAGCGCAGGAGCCGGGCAACCCAACTATTGACCGAAGACACAATTCGAAACGGATGCATATATAGCAACATCCGAGAATGTTTTTGCCGAATCTCTAAAGGTGTCCGGCGTTGCACTGCGGGACTTGTGCTGAAAACACACAAATAGTTTAGAAGTGCCATGGGCTCGAAAAGCCAAAAAACTTATTCAAAAGGTTAATGTCCAAACTAGATCAAGTGTTCGGTGCCAATCCGAAAATTGGACTTTAGAAAAAAAAGGTGCTTCTGTCATGCTTTAACATGACACATCCTATCTCAAGACTTCAAGCGGGTCAGCCTACGGCTTCAGTCTCCCATCCCGAAGGCGGAGTACTTCTCATTAGGCCAGTTTAGAAAACTAAACTCTAGCGGTTTTGAGAGAGAAATTAGGCTCCCGGCTAGTGACCGCACACTCGTGTCGAGAAAATGAGTGATAAATAATAATAAAAACTTTGCAACGACTAAGAAGAAAAAAACACTTATTATGAAACGGCTCAAATAAACATAAGAGCCCCCAAGTGACTTGGGTGAAAGTTGACTATATAATGTAAGGTGACATGTAGAATGCCTTCTAGCCGGATTGTAGATCGTTTTTGTAGCGGACCTTTTCGCTTCAACCTCTGGACCCAATAGTTCGGAGTGTGTCCGAATACCCTCGCGGTTATAAAAACCGGGGCATGCATGGAGACCAGGCGTAGGGGTCATTAGTGCTTTATCAGACAAGTGCCCAACTAGTTATGTTATATTACATGGTTAGTAAGAAACATCTTCCGGGGAGGATATTTCCGTTAGGGGTTCCTTTCCCTGGGAGGCATGCCCTAAAGTGCATGTCCGGACTGCGAAAAGAGCAGAAAAACATCTGGGGGCAGGTAAATGAATAGGTAAGAAATCATCTTTTAGTTCATCGACCGAGTATTCCCTTAAGAACGCTAGCTTTCGGCTTCACCCAGTCTGAGGTACACATCCGGCTGACCCGGCAGTAACAATCGCAGAGGTGCTCCCTTTACGACCTAGCCGAACAATCGGGAATGTAGGGGTAAGCACAGGAGCCAGGCAACCCAGCTTGGCCAAAAATTAAGTCATATCGATGCATATAATGGTGAATAAAAGGTACATGCGGAAGTGTGACACATGTGTTGGGCATAAAGCCCGAATTAATAAGCTTCCGTTAAAGAAGCCCCCAGGTATAATGAGCGCGGGTAGTGCGTCAAGTATGTGCAAACAAAGTTTGGACAAGGAAAATTTTTACAAGCAACTTTTTTCCAAAAAAGTATAATGCTTGATCGAACCGAACACAAGTTAGAAATTTAAAACTTTGAGCATGAAGGAAACTTAGCTGGTTAATGTGTTCGGTATTGACGACGCGGTCCGAGCTTGATGCGGGACAAGTTTCCATCCCCAAGCCGGTCCCGAGGTGGCGGAGCAAAGAGCTCGGCACTCCGAAGTGATGACATAGCACGGTCAATGCAGGACGGCAGAGTGATGCCGAAGTCCCTGGCATGGGGTAATAAAGTGTTGACGAAGCCCTCGTCCAGCCGAGGTGACGTCAAAGGATATAGTCCGGCTGGATCATTTTCCTGTGCACAAAAAATAGTGCAAACCAGAGATAATAGTAATAATAATAAAAAAATCGTTGCATAATAAATAATTTATGCAAAGTGAGTAATAAAAGAAATATGGCCTGGCGCCGAAGTCGATGTCGATGCAGGTCGTCGGCGTAATGCAATAAAGGCGTGGCAAAGCCTGGATTCACAGGTCGGTCCGAGTTCCGGATGCGACGTTCGCTGGACTATGTACGGAAACTGACCGAACCATCATGCGACCGTCGATAGTGCGGCCACCATTTGATAGACCTGTGTGCATATGATGGACAAACCAGAGTAATAATTCCTTGGGAAAAATAAACCCAAACAAGCAAAAAGAAATACTAGGATTAATAGCACCTGGTTTATTTGTTGTAGCAATCCGAAGGAAGGTGATTCCCAAAATTGGGACTCGATCCGCGCACCCATCGCCTGGTCGGCTAGTGACGCCGAAGTGTCCGGAGTAGGTTGATGAAGAGATGCGAAGCCCATGGTCCAACCGAGATGTTGAAGTAGGTCGGCGTGATGGACACTAGCTTGAAGAAGCAATAGTGTGGCCCTGCCGATGCAGGTCGTGACGTGGTCGATGCCGGCTTGATGAAGCGACCGTGCGGCGATGTCGGTATGCCCGCTCCGTATAATCCGTAGGGCGGCGATGTTGGTGATGATTTATCCTTCGCTAGGCCGGACTCTCGTTCGGCTTGCCGAGATGATGATCCGGAGGAGTTGAGCTCGGCTCAACAAAGTGACGACGTGTCTAGCGCAGGTCGGCAGCCGCGGAGCAATATTGCCGGACTGGTTTGACACCAGCATGATGTTGAAGATCATGTTCAAAAGATCTTAAAGTTAGTGGGATGTGTTCGGGAACAAAACACAATACCCCGTAGAAAACTTCCTTCAAAAAGGATGTCCGAAATCACATTCATAAAAAAGATGAACTCGGGTCGGATTTGTTTTCACGCAGAAAACAGATCCGAAAAGTGATGCAATAATCGGAAGGTTCCCGGAGTTTGGACGGTCGGATCGAGCCGAAATTTTGAGGGGTGGTAGATATAGGAATTCCACAGCCGATCAACGGTTGGATCTTCCAAAGGGAGTCCGAGCTAGAAGCTGGACACCACGTCCTAAACTCGTCCGAATTCTCGTCCAGATTCAATGCGGCTCCGGTATATCAGAGATTGCCAGAGATTCCTCCATCGGAACTCGGCGAAATTTTCCAAGGTTGTTGTAGACTCAATTCCGCACAATTCCACCGAAACAATCGTTAAAACGACGCTTGAGGAGGCGGTGGCGGCGGACACAAGTCCGTTGTCCAGAAAAACAGTACGGTTGCCCGAGGGCAATGTTGACGTTGAGCCCCCGGGCTCCCTGGATAATTTCTCCATGATCTTGATAGAGATCGGAGTTTATGTTGATGAAGGCCCTCATCTGAACATGACGATCGGAGGTAGGACGCAGTCCTTGGTCGAACCAAGGTGACCAGTCGAGCTGGTGACGAAGAAGTCGACGTCGCAGTTGACCTGCAGTCGAGCCATTGATCCTTTCGCCGATCACACAGCGGAACTCTCAATGAAAGCACCAATGTCGGTGTCAAAACCGGCGGATCTCGGGTAGGGGGTCCCAAGCAGTGCGTCTTAGGATCAATGGTAACAGGAGACAAGGGACACGATGTTTTACCCAGGTTCGGGCCCTCTCGATGGTGGTAAAACCCTACGTCCTGCTGGATTAATATTGAAGGTATGGGTAGTACAAGAGTAGATCTACCACGAGATCATAGAGGCTAAACCCTAGAAGCTAGCCTATGGTATGATTGTTGTTGTATATCTATCGACTAGCCTGGCCTCGGTTTATATAATGCACCAGAGGCCTAGGATAACAAGAGTCCTAGCCGAATAAGCCGGTGGGGGAGGAGTCCTTGTCTTGATCGCCAAGTCTTGTGAAATCTTCCTTGTATGCGGCAACTGTCCGGACTGGCCCATGAGTATACGGCCATGGGGGTCCTCGGCCCAATCCAACTGATCGGGAGACGACATGGTGAGTACCCCCTAGTCCAGGACACCGTCAGTTGTGCTCTTGGATTTGACTAGTTGTGCTAACTTAAAATTTTATTGTGTAGAATGGATGCAAGTTTTGGTATTGGGAAGAAGAGTACATCGATATATTGATAGAGCATAATTTAGTAGATGTTCTAGCACTTTTAACTAGCATAGAGGCTAGAGATGAGACTAGTGCACTTGTTGATAGAATAGAGGCTAGACATGAGACTAGATGCGAGGAAGCAATGTCTACTTCTTTACACTCGATGAAGAAAGAAGCACGCAAGATCGAGCCTCCGCAGATCAACAATGAATGCCTCGAGAAGGCACTAATCCAACTTATAGGGTGAGTTATGGAAGTTGGATATCTTCTAAAATGTATTCTTGTAGTTCTTGTTTTCTTTCATCTTGCTTTTCTAGTCAAAATTTGGTGATATATTTCCATGTACCAAAAATAAGTGATGAAAAAAAGATATGTGTTTGCAAAGAAAAATGTATGCGGCCGTGCGTTGGGCGCACGGCCACCACATCCGAGAAATGTCCGGACATAACCCCATTGCCCTATCCAAACGGACAGATTGCAGGCAAAACGGACGTCTGTTTGGGGTCGTGCGTTGGAGTTGGCCTTACAAGTGGGACCGTGATACGTCTCCAACGTATCTATAATTTTTGATTGTTCCATGCTATTATATTACCCCTTTTGGATGTTTATGGGCTTTATTCTACACATTTATATCATTTTTGGGACTAACCTACTAACCGGAGGCCCAACCCATATTGCTGTTTTTTTGCCTATTTCAGTATTTCGAAGAAAAGGAATATCAAATGGAGTCCAAACGGAATGAAACCTTCGGGAGCATTATTTTTGGAACAAATTTGATCCGGAGAGCCTGGAGTGCAAGTCAAGAAAGCTCCGAGGGCCCCATGAGATAGGAGGGCGCCCTCCCCCCCCCCTCGGGCATCCACTGACGTACTTCTTCCTCCTATATATATCCACGGGCCCCGAAAACATCCAGGAGCAGCACGAAACACAATTTCCACCGCCGTAACCTTCTGTATCCGCGAGATTCCATCTTGGAGCCTTCGCCGGCACTCTGTCGGAGGGGCAATCGACCACGGAGGGCTTCTACATCAACACCATAGCCTCTCCAATGAGTTGTGAGTAGTTTACCACAGACCTACGGGTCCATAGTTATTAGCTAGATGGCTTATTCTCTCTTTTTGGATGTCAATACAATGTTCTCCACCTCTCTTGTGGAGATCTATTCGATGTAATCTCTTTTTACGGTGTGTTTGTTGAGATCTGATAAATTGTGGGTTTATGATCAAGTTTATCTATGAATAATATTGGAATCTTCTCTGAATTCTTTTATGTATGATTGAGTTATCTTTGCAAGTCTCTTCGAATTATCAGTTTGGTTTGGCCTACTAGATCGATCTTTCTTGCCATGGGAGAAGTGTTTAGCTTTGGGTTCAATCTTGCGGTGATCTTACCCAGTGACAGAAAGGGTTGCAAGACACATATTGTATTGTTGCCATCGAGGATAACAAGATGGGGTTTATATCATATTGCATGTGTTTATCCTTCTACATCATGTCATCTTGCTTAAGGTGTTACTCTCTTCCTATGAACTTAATACTCTAGATGCAAGCAGGAGTCGGTCGATGTGTGGAGTAATAGTAGTAGATGCAGGCAGGAGTCGATCTACTTGTTATGGACGTGATGCCTATATACATGATCATGCCTAGATAATCTCATAACTATGCACTTTTCTATCAATTGCTCGACAGTAATTTGTTCACCCACCATAATACTTATGCTCTCGAGAGAAGCCTCTAGTGAAACCTATGGCCCCCGGGTTTATCTCTTATCATGTTTGCTTTCAATCTACTTTTATTTGCATCTTTAATTTCTTGCATCTATATTATAAAATACCAAAAATATATTTATCTTATCATACTATCTCTATCAGATCTCACTTTCGTAAGTGACCGTGAAGGGATTGACATCCCCTTTATTGCGTTGGTTGTGAGTTCTCAGTTTGTTTGTGTAGGTGCGTGGGACTTTTGAGGAGCCTCCTACTGGATTGATACCTTGGTTCTCCAAACTGAGGGAAATACTTACGCTACACTTTGCTGCATCACCCTCTCCTCTTCGGGGAAAACCAACGCTATCTCAAGACGTAGCAAGAACGATTTATGGCGCCATTGTCGGGGAAGTCTTCTCTCAAGTCAAGAGATACCAAGTACCCATCACAAACCCATCTCCCTCGCATTTACATTATTTGCCTCTCGTTTTCCTCTCCCCCCACTTCACCCTTGCCGTTTTATTCGCCCTCTCCTTCCCAATCTCCTCCTCTCTTTTCCTTTTGCCTTTTTCCGTTGCCCGTGTGTTTGGTCGTTTGCTCCGTCATTATGGCTAGTCTTCCTATCCTCGATATTACCCCCGATCATGAAATTATCAATTTTAAACAAAGGGAGGGAGAAAATTTAAAAGATGCTTGGCATAGAATTTGCAATGCTCAAAATAGATCTACTAGGAAGCTTTCCACTTCCGTTCTTCTCCGCGATTTTTATGTAGGCATCACTCCTTCGAATAGATGTGTTCTTGATACTGTCGCCGGAGGTGATTTCTTGAGTAGCCATACGTTTGATGCGTATAATGCTATGTTAGATTTGTTTGGCTCACCGCCTCTTTTGGTCAATGGAAATATTTTAAGCTTAGAACACGTTATGCAACGGCTTGATATTATTGAAAATAAAATTGCCACTTTTGAGTTGGTTGAAAATTTGGATAAAAAGATTTATAATCTTATCACTCAATATGAATCTAGGGTTGGAGTCACTTTGAAAAATCTTAAAGAGAAAGAACCTATAGTTAAAGAAAAAATAGATCTTGATTCTGCTAGAATTGGTAAACTTGAGGATGTAGTTACCAACTTAGTTTCGGCATTTTCTCCCATAAAAAACACTCCAAAACCCCCCACAAAAACCACCAAGTTTATTTATGTTCCTAAAAATAAGGGTGAAACCTCTAGTAAGGAAGACGCGGACCTCAAATCCATAAGTGTTCATCCCAATTGTCTTTCTATCGTTAAGGAACATTTTGCTACTACCGAATTTCTTGAATTTTTGCCCAAAAGTTTAATCATTATTGAACGGGGAGAATATCCTAAATATTATAAGTGCTCTACTTATGAATCAAGTGCCAAAGATGGCACTAGTTAGATCTATCCTTGCTTTTATGCCTAGCTAGGGGCGTTAAACGATAGCGCTAGTTGGGAGGCAACCCAATTTTTCTTTGTGTTTTTTTTGCTCCTGTTTAGGAATATACCTTGCATCTACTTTCTGTTTAGATGTGTTTTTATCTTTTAATTAGTGTTTGTGCCAAGTAGAACCTATAGGATAAACTATGATGATAGTTGATTTGATTCTGCTGAAAAACAGAAACTTTGCGCTCACGAGAAAAATTCAATAAATCACAGAAACGTGATTTTGCATTGATTCTTTTTGCTGCTGATCAATAGAGAAATTGTCCAGTACTTCCTATTTTGGTAGGATTTTTAGAGTTTCAGAAGTTTGCGTTAGTTACAGATTACTACAGACTGTTCTGTTTTTGATAGATTCTGTTTTTCGTGTGTTGTTTTCTTATTTCAATGCATCTATGGCTAGTAAATTAGTTTATGAATCATAAGGAAGTTGGAATACAGTAGGTTTAACACCAAAATAAATAAATAATGAGTTCATTGCAGTAACTTATGTGGTGGTTTTGTTTTCTTTCACTAACGGAGCTTATAAGATTTCCTGTTGAGTTTTTTGTTGTGAAGTTTTCAAGTTTTGGGTAAAGCTTTTATGGACTATGGAATAAAGGGTGGCAAGAGCCTAAGCTTGGGGATGACCATGGCACCCCAAGACATTCAATAGTAGCCAAAAGCCTAAGCTTGGTGATGCCCCGGGAAGGCATCCCCTCTTTCGTCTTCGTTCATTGGTAACTTTACTTGGAGCTATATTTTTATTTGCCACATGATATGTGTTTTGCTTGGAGCGTCATGTATTATATTGGTATTTGATTGTTAGTTTACCACAATAATCCTTGGTGTAACACACCTTTTGGGAGAATCCTATTTGATTAGAATTTGCTAGAATACTCTATGTGCTTCACTTATATCTTTTGAGCTTGATAGTTTTTGCTCTAGTGCTTCACTTATATCTTTTAGAGCACGACGGTGGTGTCTTAATTTTGAAGAAATTGCTAGTCTCTAATGCTTCACTTATATCATTTTGAGAGTCTTTTAGAATAGCATGGTATTTGCTATTGTCATAAAGTTGGTCCTAGAATGATGAGCATCCAAGTTGGGTATAATAAAAACTATCATAGGAAGTGAATTGGATGCTATGATCAACTTGATACTTGATAATTTCTTTGAGATATGGAGGTAGTAATATTAAAGTCATGCTAGTTGGGTGATTATGAATTTAAAGAATGCTTGTGTTGAAGTTTGTGATTCCTGTAGCATGCACGTATGGTGAATCGCTTTGTGATGAAGTTGGAGCACAATTTTATTTATTGATTGTCTTCCTTATGAGTGGCAGTCGGGGACGAGCGATGGTCTTTTCCTACCAATCTATCCCCCTAGGAGCATGCGCGTAGTGCTTTTATTTTTGATGACTTCTAAATTTTGCAACAAGTATATGAGTTCTTTTGATTAATGTGGAGTCCATGGATTATACGCACCCTTTCACCCTTCCACCATTGCTAGCCTCTTTTGGACCGCGCAATTTTCGCCGCCATACACCTACCATACTCCTTCCTCAAAACAGCCACCATACCTACCTATTATGGCATTTCCATAGCCATTCCGAGATATATTGCCATGCAACTTTCTGCCGTTCCGTTCATATAACACACATTACTTTGTCATATTGCTCTTTGTATGATCATGTAGTTAACATTGTATTTGTGGCAAGGCCACCTTCATAATTTTCATACATGTCACTCTTGAGTCATTGCATATCCCGGTACACCGCCGGAGGCATTCATATAGAGTCATATTTTGTTCTAGCCTTGAGTTGTAAATCCATAAAAGTGTGATGATCTTCATTATTAGAGCATTGTCCTCGTGAGGAAAGGGTGATGAAGGCTATGATTCCCCCACAAGTTGGGATGAGACTTCGGACTTTACAAAAAAGAGAAAAAGAAAAAAAGGCCAAAAATAAAAAAAAGGTGGGGAGGCCAAAGAAATAAAAAAAGGAGAAAAAGAAAAGAAAAAAAGAAAAAAAATAAAATGAGAGAAAAAGAGAGAAGGGACAATGCTACTATCTCTTTTTCCACACTTGTGCTTCAAAATAGCACCATGATCTTCATGATAAAGAGTCTCATATGTTGTCACTTTCATATACTAGTGGGAATTTTTCATTATAGAACTTGGCTTGTATATTCCAATGATGGGCTTCCTCAAAGTGCCCTAGGTCTTCGTGAGCAAGCGAGTTGGATGCATACCCACTTAGTTTCTTTTGTTGAGCTTTCATATATTTATAGCTCTAGTGCATCCATTGCATGGCAATCCCTACTCACTCACATTGATATCTATTAATGGGCATCTCCATAGTCCGTTGATACGCCTAGTTGATGTGAGACTATCTTCTCCTTTTTTGTCTTCTCCACAACCACTATTCTATTCCACATATAGTGCTATGTCCATGGCTCACGCTCATGTATTGCGTGAAAGTTGAAAGAGTTTGAGATTATTAAAGTATGAAACAATTGCTTGGCTCGTCATCGGGGTTGTGCAAGATTAAATACTTTGTGTCATGAAGATAGAGCAACAGCCAGACTATATGATTTTGTAGGGATAACTTTCTTTAGCCATGTTATTTTGAGAAGACATGATTACCTTGATTAGTATGCTTGAAGTATTACTGTTTTTTATGTCTTTATGAACTTTTATTTTGTATTATTTGGATCTGAACATTCATGCCACAATGAAAGAAAATTACATTATGAATTATGCTAGGTAGCATTCCACATCAAAAATTCTCTTTTTATCATTTACCTACTCGAGGACGAGCAGGAATTAAGCTTGGGGATGCTTGATACGTCTCCAACGTATCTATAATTTTTGATTGTTCCATGCTATTATATTACCCCTTTTGGATGTTTATGGGCTTTATTCTACACATTTATATCATTTTTTGGGACTAACCTACTAACCGGAGGCCCGACCCATATTGTAGTTTTTTTTGCCTATTTCAGTATTTCGAAGAAAAGGAATATCAAACGGAGTCCAAACGGAATGAAACCTTCGGGAGCGTTATTTTTGGAACAAATTTGATCCGGAGAGCCTAGAGTGCAAGTTAAGAAAGCTCCAAGGGCCCCACGAGATAGGAGGGCGCCCCCCTGTAGGGCGCGCCCCCATGTCTCATGGACCCCTCGGGCGTCCACCGATGTACTTCTTCCTCCTATATATATCCACGGACCCCAAAAACATCCAGGAGCACCACAAAACACAATTTCCACCGCCGTAACCTTCTGTATCCGCGAGATTCCATCTTGGAGCCTTCGCCGGCACTCTGCCGGAGGGGGATCAACCACGGAGGGCTTCTACATCAACACCATAGCCTCTCCGATGAGTTGTGAGTAGTTTACCACAGACCTACGGGTCCATAGTTATTAGCTAGATGGCTTCTTCTCTCTTTTTGGATCTCAATACAATGTTCTCCCCCTCTCTTGTGGAGATCTATTCGATGTAATCTCTTTTTGCGGTGTGTTAGTCAAGATCCTATGAATTGTGGGATTATGATCAAGTTTATCTATGAATAATATTGGAATCTTCTACGAATTCTTTTATGTATGATTGAGTTATGTTTGCAAGTCTCTTCGAATTATCAGTTTGGTTTGGCCTACTAGATTGATCTTTCTTGCCATGGGAGAAGTGTTTAGCTTTGGGTTCAATCTTGCGGTGATCTAACCCAGTGACAGAAAGGGTTGCATGACACGTATTGTATTGTTGCCATCGAGGATAACAAGATGGGGTTTATATCATATTGCATGTGTTTATCCTTCTACATCATGTCATCTTGCTTAAGGCGTTACTCTGTTCTTATGAACTTAATACTCTAGATGCAGGAAGGAGTCGGTCGATGTGTGGAGTAATAGTAGTAGATGCAGGCAGGAGTCGGTCTACTTGTTATGGACGTGATGCCTATATACATGATCATGCCTAGATAATCTCATAACTATGCACTTTTGTATCAATTGCTCGACAGTAATTTGTTCACCCACCGTAATACTTATGCTCTCGAGAGAAGCCTCTAGTGAAACCTATGGCCCCTGGGTCTACCTCTTATCATATTTGCTTTCAATCTACTTTTATTTGCATCTTTACTTTCTTGCATCTATATTATAAAATACCAAAAAAATATTTAAAACTTGTTGTATTACGTATATGGATATGTAGAGATAGTGCATCAGTTTTGGAAGTTTGAACCCAAACATCAGAATGCAATTTCTACTGGACTCATCCGAGGACCTAGGATGACGGGATTCGCAGCTACAGTAAAAACACCCGCCCAACATGCGAAGCATGTGAAGCTAGTACAAATAGTAGTACTACTATTGTTGATTGGACTCATTCGATAACCTATTGCAATGCACGTACAATTATGTGTTCGAAAAATATGTTTCTGCCTCGTCGCAGCACCCACTCTGAGAAGCGACTCGAAAGCCATTCATAAATCTAGTAAGTTTATCACATGCATATCATTTAGCATTACATACAACAGGTTATCAACCCACAGCCACAATGAGGATACATTATAAATACTAAAGTTTTCATCACATAACAAATAACAAGCAATTAAATGAACTTCATCTCAACCACTCGTCGGCATTGGAAACACTTGCTTTGAACCAGAAGTGATTCTCTGGGAAGGGCCAACTACTATCAATCTCGAGACCAACGCACGACTGATCATCCAGGCTGAAGGGGCCTATGTCAGGATGCATATTGTGATAGCCACGGTGGGGAAGCATAGAAATGTCCGAGGTATAGAAAGAATTGCTTCTCATAAATGGTGTGTCAACAGTAGCTGGATCGCCTTTCACCATCATTGGATAGTTTTTTCCAAGGAAGAGCAAGTTTCCTTCAAGACTATCAATACTGAACCAGGGAGAAGGTGTTGGTGCTAGCACACTAGTATCCATCCCGAATACCCTGCAACAGATGTTGGAATCGGTCTGGATAGTGCCACCATGCGAGACATCACTTGCTTCATTAGTAACATCAGCAGTGCCCTATATACAGACAAGAAGAGGTGATCCATTGGAATAAGTTGCCAGGCGCCACTGAGTATATGGGTCATGCTCGTCCTCATGCTCTTGATCATCACCATTGTCATCTCCCCCTTGGTTATAAATTTTTTCAAGTATAGGTGGTGGAATGTTCACAGGACCTTGGAAACACAAGAAGGTTAATTAGTAAACGGAAACTAGCTAACCCACATGCATGTGGATGAAACAATTATAATTAACAGTGGAAGACAAATGTACTGAAAGCATAAGAATCCCATGCAAAAACAGTGCCACGAGTAGTGGCAGCAAACATAAGACCCTCATATTGAATTGCATCACAGTACTCATCTGTGTATAGAAATTGACTTTTGAGCAATATCAATCGAGGCATGGAAGTAAGGATGGCAACAAGCTTGTCGAAGATAGCAACAACTTCATAGTTCACGTAATCCCAATAGTGGTTCGGAACTCGACAAATTGCTATCTTCTGTAGACAACAATCATCATGATCATATTTGAACTCACGTAGAATACCGGTGTGCTCAACCTCTAGGCAATCTGAGATTTTTGGAAGTGGAACCCGGTGACGAGTGTACACATTCACAAGTTCCCACTCGCAGTTGGACCCAATATAAACAACCCAATCTCCATTTGCGCCTGCCCAAGCCTTACCCTCAAGCGATGGCATCTTAACATCACATGTATCATTCTCAAGCGGCAGCAACTTGCACAAGGCGAGGCTTCCGTCATCCGCACGCCAGTCATCAGGGTCACAGCGAAGAAGATAGGGGAGATCAAACCGCTCCTGGACCATTGGATTCCATGTAATGATGTTATTAGTTGAGTCGAGAATGGTCTTGAACGAACCTGCCATGCTAGCCGAGGTGATGACATTGCACCGATCAATGAGTTCCTCCACCACGTCATCTTTCAGATCGGGGCAAGAATAACGGGGTCGTTTCCGGCCTGTTCCCCCCATGGAAGATGATCGAATAATGGCAGAAGGAAGGATGAAGGAAAATGGAGGAGGGACGAAGAGCGTGCGACATCAGTTCCAAATCGAGAGGGAAAGGAGAAGAGGCGATGGACGGTTGCTACGGTACACAAAGAGGCACCCCGGCCTACATAGACGTCCGTTCGGAAATTGTACAAAAGGACTCCCCGTCGTCTCACTGACATGTTGGAACGAGACCACATGTCAACGAAACATGGTGTGTAATTTCTTGTGCAAAATGTGATCTGGCCGCGTTGACCCGAGGTGCTGCATTAGTTATCAACCTTTATTTTTTTAATGGCGTGCCATTCAGTTTTGAAGCACAACTAACTGGTACTGTATGCAGAGAAAATATAAACTACTCTACCACTACTCCACCTCTAGTACTAGTATCAAAAAAGATGTATAGGCTGGAGCTTCAGCGCTTTCTTGCTAAGGGCTGCCCACTTGCTTCTCACACTATCACCCTCTATCCAGATCTAAAAAAGACGGCCCCTCCTCACTGGTGGTCTCAGATCTTCCAGGGAAGAAAAGGACGTGCTGCGTTGACGCACTCATCGTCGGTGAGCGAGGTCATGCACTGATGACAAGGCCGTCCTCTCAGACCTAGCGCCCTCGCGAGATGGCCTCCGTCCACAAGATCGTCGCCGTAGTGTGTGCGGAGGACGACGACCACGAGCAAAGCCACTTCCCTCCGACCCTCAAGTATGCTACCTCTTTTCAAACCATACCCTTGTTCTATTGCCCCATCTGCCACATCGCTACATGTGGATCTTTTTCCACTCTACCATCTTCCCAATTTTCTATCCTCTGCTCTGCTGGTCACACAGACGAAAACCTTAATTTGCACTATTAAAGGAAACCCTACTTCATGTAGACTAATCCATGTCTGGGATGAATAAGGAAACAATGGGACAAAGTACTGTCCAAGAGACTAGGCATCGAACCCGCATCTAGGTTGAAAAGGGGAAAATCAGTAGCTAAGGAACGAGTCTCGTGTCTCTTGGTTGAAAAAGGGTAGAAAGGAATGACAACACAATATAGAATGACCAGGTCGATCGGTTTGTTGTCCTCACATAGGAAAACGGTGGCTAAAGAGAACAGAAATGGGACGTAATCCACATATGCTGCCTGGATATTTGTTGCTCTGGGCACCACTCTATGCATCCATGGAGGTACATTGTACTGGTGCGCCCACTGTCTGAATGGGCATCCCATGCTATTATTGCCACTTTTTTGTTGTTAGTATAACACTAGTGGTAAAGTCAAGCAATGCTACTGCTAAACTGATGCCACATTTAACTAATGCCGCACTCAGTCTAATGCCACCAATAAATTTAAGCAATGCCATTTAATGGCACTGGATTAGTTCACGGTTAGATATTGATTGTGGATGTATTAAAGATTTTTCAGCTAAGGCATTCTAATGTTGTTGCACAGCCAGTATACCAACGATGAAACTTGTTACTACCTTCGGATTTTTGCACTGTTAATGCTTATAGATTACATACATGTGGATTACATACATAACATCATGATGTAATGTTAAGTCATTTCTTTTTGTACAGTGTCACTGAATTGTCAAGGCAGTGATGTCATTTTATTGTAGTTGAACTGCACAAAATATGCTTAAAAGAAGAGGAAAGGTCGGGAATTGTTCATTTTTTCAGAAAGAACTATATATGCCTTCCTAACATCAGCCGTTGTTGCCTTATTTATTCCTTCAAACAGGTGGTCAAAAACAGTCCTTGCTACCTTTTCCCATTAAGAATTTGGAATGCTTATATTTGTGAGTCTATGCTTCAACTAGTGCCACTTTTATAGTAATCACACTTTCAATATCTATGCAAACAGGGATGCTCGATTTTAGTGGAACCGCACAAAAAGTCCAAATGGTTCAACATTAGGAGCATGTTTTCTTCCAAACCTTTATATCCAATTGGTGGCACTATGAGCTGTTCATTACGAAGGTACATGGTTTGCTACTATCTTGCTACTCTTTTTGTACTGTCATTAGATATTAATATTAGTGGTTTGCATGTGAATTTATTGGCAGGGTGGACCTACATTGGAGGTGTAGGACATGATTTTATGATTGGATGCTCAATTTCGGTTGTATCAATTTCACCTCTTCCATCACTGCGAACATGGATATCCTTGGTCTGATGAAGAATAGGCGCTATATTTCTACTCTGAACCCACAAATTAATTTAGTACAAAATTGTCCAGGCCAAACATGACAGTATCAAATTGTCCAGTGCAAAACATGATAGATGCTAAGCGGAAGAGACATGTTTAAACCGAAAATCCAAGGTTGGTATATGTTTACTAGCTGGTTGATATTTGTGCAGACAGAATGTCTATCCGAACAAACAAAGTGACCGTAAATTTGGTGGAACTACACAAAAGAATAGTATAATCACTGCATGCAGTGCCATTTGAAAATAGACACAGAAAGACTGGATAGTCACTTCATGGACTACACAAAAGTAGTAATGTACTATTTATTGGCCAACACTAGGTTCTTCATTGTTTTGGTCTGATTATACAACGGGCATCATTCTTCCTAAGTTAAAGTTTGTATTCTGAAAATAGTCTCGCCGTGTGATCGAGAGAAGACCAAATCATATTGCAGTGGATGTTCCTCCGTCATGTGTGGTTCATTCTCATGGTTCCAGCTGTTGGTGAAACCACTTATGTTTGCAAGAGGAACTGTCGACTTCACAAACAAATTTGTCTTTCACTCTGTACTGAATGTTGGCCTAGAGAAGCATCCATGGTAGTAGGAAGAACAGATGTTTTTTCTAGATCTTTGCTTTTGGAGCTACATATTTGTATATGATCTGTTAATCATCGAGATGCATTAACAAGTTACTAGTTAGTTGTGAATTTGGGCTACTAATGTGAACATATTACAATGCCAGGCATGTGAGTCTCGTGTGAACATTTCGAACGGGGCGACTCTTACTACTGTGCATAGCATTATCCTGATTTATGTGTTCTCAGTGTTTACAAGTTACTAGTAGTTCCTTATTTCTGTTTGCTCAGTGTTTACAAGTTACTTATCGATCACTAACTAGCCTACTAATACGCTCCTGGCAGTTTTAGTTGCAATGCAAGATCCAAAGGTGACAGTTTTCTGAATAAAAATGCCTATCTCTGAAGAAACTAACAAGCTGTTCTGAAGAAAATGCCATGCGAATCTGAAGAAACTGCCAGCAAAAACGTTCACCAATGTCTTAGCTCTAAGCAACGTTCATCAACTAATGCAATCTTACATGTACACTATCTGACCTACTCGATCCTATATGTACACTATCCAACCTACTCGATCCTACACGAATAAATAGCATATCATGCACATACTACCTTCTTTCCGGCTTGCTGGTCTCAATTCAAAAATCTGATCTAACAAGGTAGTGGTGGAATCATTTTTGACAAGGAGGGGGTACCTCATCTAGATGATTCGAGTGCTATCGTTTGACCGTCATGGCGATGTGCGACCTAGCATGGACGGGACGCACCATTGACGGGACGGGACATTGAATTCTGATGACCGTCGCATTTCCCGCGACACGCTGCTTCAACTACCTTGGTTGGTGAGATTTTTGATGACCGTCGCGTTTCCCGTGACATGCTACTACACGTACACTATCCGCCTATAATTACTGTTCCCCGGTGTTCTTTGGTAGCACCATCACCCAACTTGCCCTATCGGCTCCCCTCACAACCCCCACCAGCCTGACGTTGCTCGCCACTTGCCCTTGCTCTCGCCACGTCCATCATGCCCCCGTCCATCTGCAATAGATGATGTCAGAGGCGCTCACCCCCGGAGCTAGTGTTCGGTTATTCACTAGAAGGAAGACGGAGGGAGGAGGCATTTTATCGGTCTTTAGATGGAAATGTGGAGTACGATGACTTGTTGGAGACCGACCGCCTGGCGGAGGAGCAGTGTATCACTGATTTGCGCCGCCAGCAGGGCATGGAGCAGCAGCGCACCGCCGCGCTTTGAGTCGCGAGCAGAGCGCTCACGACTGGGCTGACTACATGGAGGCCGACGCCCAGCAAATAGCCCTTGAGGCTGTCGGGCACGCAAGCGTGTGAGATGTTGAATTTTACTACCAGCTCGTCAAGTGGGTTTCCCGCTTAGAAACCGAATCTTTGGTTGACCACGCCGGCATGGAAAGGCCCAACGCGCGTGAGCAACGCACCCTATCACATCTCCGGTAGGTCCGACGCGAGGAGGAGGACGTCGGTGTTGGCATTTAGCGTGTACCGCAGATGGCGGCCAACATCGTCTAGTTAGCTAGGAGTAAGTCAGTACTTGTATACTAGAGTATTAGTGGGAGTAGATAGTTAACTTGGCTATGATGGTTGTCAACATGGAAGTTTAGTACTCTATATTTGGTCAGACATGTTACTTTGCTCTATATGTTGAACTTTCCATGTGAACGTATGGAATGGGCTGTTGTTTTTTTAAATGGGTCGTATTTGTCCGCCACGGGTTTAGAGGCTGACTTCTGGGCCTACTAGGTAGACACGTACACAATCAGGAGATGATTGTTGATGTTGCTTGAAGCTACGTCGGTATTTCCCCAAAGAGGAAGGGATGATGCAGCACAGCGGTGGTACGTATTTCCCTCAGATATGAAACCAAGGTTATCGAACCAGTAGGAGAACCAAGCAACACACCGTAAACACCCCCTGCACACAAAGAACAACACCTTGCAACCTGACGTGTGAAAGGGGTTGTCAATCCCTTTCAGGGTACGGCGCCTCAAGATAGGCAAAGGACGTGAGGTAAATTTGTAGATAGGATAAATAGATCATGGAACAAATAAATTGCAACAAGGTATTTTTGTAATTTTTTGGTTTAATAGATCTGAAAATAAACGCAAGGAAAAAGTAGATCGCATGGCAAATATATGAGAAAGAAGACCTGGGGGTTGTAGGTTTCACTAGTGGCTTCTCTCGAGAAAAATAGCAAACGGTGGGTGAACAAATTACTGTTGGGCAATTGATAGAACTTCAAATAATCATGATGATATCCAGGCAATGATCGTTACATCGGCATCACGTCCAAGATTAGTAGACCAACTTCTGCCTGCATCTACTACTATTACTCCACACATCGACTGCTGTCCAGCATGCATCTAGTGTATTAAGTACATGGAAAAATGGAGTAATGCAATAATAATGATGGCATGATGTGGACAAGATCCATTTATCTATTGCGGCAGATATGGATCCCATCTTTTATCCTTAGTAGCAACGATACATACGTGTCGGTTCCCTTTCAGTCACTGGGATCAAGCATCGTAAGATCGAACCCACTACCGGGCACCTCTTCCCATTGCAAGATAAATAGATCAAGTTGGCCAAACAAAACCAAAATATCGGAGAAGAAATACGAGGCTATAGGAGATCACGCATATAAGATATCAAAGACCCAAATAAATTTCATGGATATAAAAAGGTATAACTGATCATAAACTCGAAGTTCATCAGATCCGAACAAACACACCGCAAGAAGGACTTACATCATATGGATCTCAAAGAGACCATTGTATAGATAATCAAGAGAGAGAGAGAGAGAGGAAGCCATCTAGCTACTAACTACGGACCCGAAGGTCTACAAAGAACTACTCACGCATCATCGGAGAGGCGCCAATGGAAGTGGTGAACCCCTCCGTGACGGTGTCTAGAGTGGATCTCGTGGTTCTGGACTTTGCGGCGGCTGGATGAAAATTCCGTCGACTCCCCTAGGGTTTCTGGAATATTGGGGTATTTATAGAGCAAAGAGTCGGTCCAGGGGGCACCCGAGGTGAGAACAACCCACCTAGGTGCGCCTGGGCCTCCTGGCGCACCCAGGTGGGTTGTCCCCTCCTCAGGACTCCCCCAGGTGCAACCAGGCCTGTTGTGTTCCTTCTGGCCCACAAAAAATCATCGTAAATTGGCGTGGCATTTGGACTCCTTCTGATATTGATTTCCTGTGATGTTAAAAACATGCAGAAAACAGCAACTGGCACTTGGCACTATGTCAATAGGTTAGTACCAAAAAATGATATAAACTGACTATATAATGATTATAAAACATCCAAGATTGATAATAAAACGGCACGGAATAGTCAAAAATTATAGATACGTTGGAGACGTATCAATTGTACGTGGACAGGATGATAGCAGGGACCCACCAGGGTCATGGCAGTATGCAAGCAAGTGCCTCCTTATTTCAAGCCAGAAAAATGGTTCCTCCTAATGGATTTCTGACATCTGGGTCCCATGGCATTGTCAACATAGTCGATAAATGAGAGAATTGCACAACGAGCGGCTGACACGAGGGACCCAGTAGCTTGCTCAGTTTTCTTTTTAGGGAAGTAGCTTGCCCAGTTATCTTTGTTTTTGAGAAGGAAGCAGGGTGTCAACTGGGCTGTGCGGGGCACTCTGGCCTGTCTAGCTAGCCTTTTTTTTATGTTTACCACAAGACCAGCCCAGTAGTTTTTTTCTTTCTGAAAATGGCTAGCCCAGTTTTCTTTTGTTCTTTTGCATAATACCCAACCGAGGGCTACTTGCTTTGTCAGCCCTGCTGGGCTACAATCTTCCAAGACGAGAAAATGGGTTATCAGTAATGACAAATGGGTTGTACATTTTCAAAACAAATCAAACCATCAATTAGTTTCAAATTTCGTTTCTTTCATTTCGAGATTTTAAATTCCATTGATTTTTATGCGTGGACAATTATTTGGATTTTATATTGATATGAATTTATTTTTCAAATTAGTTTGAATGTGACTCGAAATGTGGGGATTAAAAATAGTTGACCGCACCAAAATATGCAAAATTTCGTATAATTTTTAACCGTGGCCACAATATGGGCTGTAATGCTAACAAAAATAAGATGGGCTCCAAAAAATCCTTAAGAATTAGTGAATCGGCTGCATATTATTAGAAATAATGGCAGATGGGTTGTATGTTGTTTTCCACACATTTGAGGCTAACTTGTGCGCCTACTATAGGTTGACGCGTACGCTTTCCTAAGAAAAGGTTGACGCACACGCAACGCCGTGCCAACTTAGTCAACACACGAGAGCAGTGACTGTTGGATGTCCATCCAATGGCCATCGTGCTTCTTCAATCTCTACTCTTCCTGCTCCAGCCGCTCAAACAAGTGACGGTGGGACTGCGCCCTCCTCCCGCGGCCGGCTGTGCTGCCGCGCAGGCCTCACCACCCCATCGTACTCCCATCGCTAGCCTATCCATCCCTCTACTCACACCACACATGTTGTTATTCTCCAGCGACGGCAGGCCAACAAGTAAACCCTCGTACTCCCCTCCGCGTGGGAAACAACTGCCGAGCATTCCCTGGCTTCGTGTCGTTCCCTTCCCAGGCCTCGCCATCGTCCACCGCCATGGTGCTCTGGGGGCGGCGTCGTCAACATGGTCAACGAACGACATCCATCGGAAGTGGACTATACGTGGAGAGGCTGGCGGCTGGGTCCACGGCCGCACACAAGGAAATGCCTCCTTATTATGCGCAAAATAGTGATTCCTCCACCTGATAGATGAGACCCACCAAAAGGGCTTCTATATTTCGCAAAAGAACGAACCCCCCGCTGGCAGCTCGGACCCACCAGCTATATCTTCACGCAACGAAGTGCCTCCTTATTACGCACAAAAAATGAATACTTCCCTTGCTAGCTGGGACCCACCATAGTGGGAGGCTGACTTGTGGGCCTACTAAGTTGATGCGCACGGAGGGCTTCATCAACTTAGTCAATAAATATGAATGATTCTAGCTCCATTGACCGTACGATGTCCATCCAACGGCCGTAGTGCTTCTTCAACCTCTGGTCTTCCTTCTCCAGCTGCCTAAACCAGCGTCGGTCGTGTCGCGTGCTCCTGCCTCCCGTGGCCGGCTGTGCCACTGCGGAGGCCTCACCGCCCCCTACTACTGCTATCGCTGGCCAGGCCATCCCTCTACTCCCCCACACCCCCTGTTATTCTACAGCGACGGCATCCTCACACCACAGTCGAACCAGTGAACCCTCGTACTCCTCTCCGCATGGGCATCCACTGCCGCATCTTCCCCGGCTCCGCATCGTCCCCTTCCTAGGCCTTGCCGTCGTCCATCGCCTTGGTGCTCTCGGCACGGCATGGTCAATGTGGTCAAGCAACGACTTCCATCAGAAGAATATTGTACATGGAGAGGCTGACAGCTGGGTCCACGGTCGCAGCAAGGAAGTGCCTCATTATTACGCACAAAATAATGATTCCTCCACCTGACAGAAGGGACCCACCGGACGGGCCACCGTATTTCGTGAAAAACCGTTCCCCCCTGACTGCTGGGACCCACCAGCTACATCTTCGCATGCAAGGAAGTGCTTGACAGTTGGGACCCAGTTGGTTGAAGCATACCTAGCGTTGTCATTCTGGTCGCGAACGTGTACGTACATACTGTCGATCAGTGTGTCTGCAGGCTACAGTGATGAACCGTGGCTGAGTAAATGAAGGGCATGTGTCGTAGTAGAGGCGCGCACATAGCATGTACACGTACATACAGCCAGGTGCAAGAAAGTAAATACGGCCACATACGTACATGCGGGTGGGGTCTCGAACGCCTACTCGCGCATACGTATGGCTAGGGCTCGTGTACATGAAGAGGCAGCGACGGCGTCATGTTCATCGGCAGCCAACCGGCTGGGTTGGAACAGAGAAAATGCCTCGGCATGTTCATCGGGAGGCAACCGGTTTGGATAGAATAGCAGGTCGAAACGAGGCCTGGCATACTGCAGAACAGAGGAAACGACCTTGTGTTCGACCTCTGTAACATCCCAATTTTCAATTTGGATGTTATACATAGATCATCATATGCATATCATATTTATTCTTGCATTTTGGTTGAGATCCTAGAAATCTTAAGCAACTCAAGGACCCACGGAGAGAGTTGGAGGTTTCACAAAATTCATATTTGAATTTATTTCAAATTTGAAGAAAAGGATCAATTTGGTTTTATTTTTTTTTCTCCAATTATTTCCAATATAAAAAATAAACGAGAGAAGATAATATGACTTCTTCAAATTCAGAGAAATATTGGAGAAAGAATTTTAAAATCAAATTATTAATTTTCTATTTTTTTGCTATTTTATTTGAATTAGAAAAATGTGCATTTTTGAAAATTGCATTTTAGGCTAAAAAATGTTCACTTAGTTATAAATATTCTATTTAAACAGTGAAAATTATTTTTGGCATTTTTAGAATTTTTTTCTATTTTATTAGGATTTTTATCTTCGGGCGAAATTAATTTTTTTAAAAGTTTCCGCCCAACTGGGCCGAGGCCCAGCCAAGCTGGGCCGCCGCCGCCTTCCCCGCGCGGGCTTGTGTGCCGCCGTCGGACTCCATGTCCGAACTGGACACCGCCGCCACCGCCGTGCCCCCTCCTCCAAGCCTCCTCCCCCCTTAAAAAGCGCGCCCGGGCCCCCCCAGGGACCCCAAGCCGAGACGCACCGCCCGCCTTCTCCTCCCGCCTCCATTGTCGAAGCTGCCGCCACCGCTGTCGCCGCCACGCTGCTTCTGTCGCCGTGCCAGCGCCCTCGCCTGCTGTCGCGCAGCCGCCGCCGCGCCGCTGCTCTCGCCTGCAGCCGTGCCGTAGCCGCACCACCCGCGCCGTCGACCGCCGCCGCCACCGCGTCGGATCTCACCCAGTTTTTATTATGCATTAGTTCTGCCCCACAAATATTTGCATTGGTAGGATTGGGAATTTGTGGTTTTGGTTGTAGTGCTTGAGGTAGGAACCTAATACCTTTTGATCACCACGGGAATATACGTTGTGCTTATTATTGCTTAGTGATGCTCGTAGACGGGGATTGGATCGTGATTCACACATGGAAGTTTGAGAGTTATTTTAATCATGGATAACATTAAGGTGGCAACTTAAATAGACATCTTGGTGGATTGGTTGAGGCACCTGGAGTACCCAGTGTTGTCTGTTTTGCAAATCCCGGAGTACCCATGTGATTATCCTATGAAATGCCACCTAGGCTCAAAGGGATCATAAGATTATTCATGCTAGAAACTTCCGTGTGAGACCACAAGCCATTATGGGCTCTGGAATAGTTGAGTAAGTTGTGTGAGCTCTTGAGGATGTAGACTAGTAGATGTAGAGGGATGTAGGTGGTACTGTCTACCCGGAGTAGAGAGTTAATGCTTCAGAAAGACTATGTCTTGATCATCCGATCATGGATGCGGTCGAGTCTTGTGGGGAAAAGTGCCCAAACCTCTGCAGAGTGTATAAACTAATTATGGTTAGCTATGTCCCCGGTTATGGACGTCTTGAGTATCTAGTACTTGAATCTATTGATGTGATCTCATCACGTTACTCAAATTAACTATGATGTTGGGTTAATGATGATACTTTTAATTGGGATTTGAGTTGGGGTTATGTTCTCAAATAATGGGCAACATGGAAGTAGTTAAAAAACATTATTCCTTTGCTGTAGGGAAAAACTAGCTTTATGCAAAACCATGAAACTTACAGCCTCTACCAGCCAAATATTGCATGTAGATATAATTCTCGCATTATCATTGCTTTATAGTGTAACTATGCCAGCATATTCCATGTGCTGACCCATTCAGGGCTGCACCGTCTTATGTTGCAGACTACGCAGATGACGAATAAGGTGCGATAGGTCATTGTTTTGCACTGAACTATGCCGCTGGAGTTGATGGACTCATTTACCTTCGAAGCTTCCACAATTATCTAGTTTAGATGGCCTTCAACCAGGATTTATTTATGTAATCATACTCTTTATGAGGACTCGATGTCATAAATGTGTGATTGAAACTCTGTTATAATTCCTCGAGTACTGTGCATGTCAGCATTGCTGATCTAGGGATGACACTGATGCACAGAGACTTGACCGTTTGAGGTCTGGTCTCTACAACCTCCTAGGGTCGAAACGGGATCATGTTCATCGGGAGGGGTCTGGTGTACCACAAAACGGAGGAAACGGACTTGTGTTCGAGTGCCTACGAGCAAAACGGGTACCTGTTGATCAGGATAGGTGTGGCGTATTGCAAAACAGAGGAAATGGACTTGTGTTGGATCGCTACGGTCGAAACAGGGGTCTTGTTCATCGGGAGGGGTGTGGTGTACCTCAAAACAAGACTCCACGGGCTACTGTTCATGTCCACCGTCGACCTCCTCCAGCCTCCACGGGCTATTGTTCATCCACCGTCGACCTCCTCCAGCCTCCACCTGCAACTATTCATCCACGAGCTCCACTTCATCCAGCATCCACCGCTCCACCACTGGCTACTGTTCAACCAACACTCTCCACGGGGTCCTATTCAACCACCTGCCATGGGCTACTATTCATCCATCCCTCCACAGGCTACTGTTCAACTAGCACTCCACGGGGTCATCTTGTTCGTCCAGCCCTCCACGGGATCGTCATGTTCATCCAACCCTTCACGGGGTCCTGTTCATCCAACCCCAACCTATTCGATCAATCGGGGTCCTGTTCATCCAGCAGCAACGACCTCTACTACCACGGGGTCCTGTTCATCCAACCCCCCACTAGGAACT
>NC_041393.1:457059142-457105283 GCF_002162155.2 Triticum dicoccoides
GCAGCAGGTTCGATTTGCTTCACTTAGCAGTAGTAGCGAAGGACTCACTTGATCGGGTTCTGTTAACAGCCAGGTATCGATCGATCGCTCGGTTTCTGTAACGTGTAGCCTGCAGTGCAATCGCTTGGGTTCAGTATGCGAATGCCTTGCTCGGGTTCAGTTAGAGCCCAATGCCTCGCACCCACGCGCATATGTGTATGAGAGAAACGCGCATCGTTCAGCCCCCGACCACCCACTGTAACCGGGAACTCCCTGATATTTTTCTTGCCCTCACTTCTACCACGGTTTTTCCCGTCATGGATGGCCCAAAGAATGTCATGCAGCTGCGTCTCCGGCCCGCACAGGACGAAAATCCCATTTTATGTCATGATTTTTTGTCATAGAAGTAGGAGCCCACCACATCTAAGATGATACCAGGTTTTGTCACAATTATCGTCATAGAAGTGTCATAAGCATGACAAAAAAAATTGTTCGGCCCAAAATGTCATGGATGTGTCTTTTTATTGTAGTATTTCTTTCCCTTCCTGGATGCCCTTTGGATGGTGGGCATTATTCTCGCGCTTGGGGGCCTCCTCGCCAGGTTTGTTGTCTTTTCTAGGGGTGCCATCCCCATTGTGAAGCACTAGAGCAATTCCATGACTCATAAATATTTAAGTGAAGCACTAGAGCAACTCTAACAAGTCACATCATAATTTTGGATCTCTCAAATAGGTGTGTCCAGAAAGGATAGAGGCCTTAAAATAGAGGCAAAACAAGCAAACACTCATATCATACAATAAACTCCAAGCAAAACTCATGATATGGGACGAATAAAAATATAGCTCCAAGTAAAATACCGATGGTCGTTAGAAGAAAGAGGGGATGCCACTCGGGGCATCCCCAAACTTAGTTGCTTGCTTCTATTTTATATAATTTCTTCGGATTCCAAGGGAATCCCTAAGCTTAGGCTCTGCCTACTCCTTATTCCTTCATCCATCGTGATCTCACCCAAAACATGAAAACTTCAATCACACAAAACTCAACAAAACCTTCATGTGATCCGTTAGTATAACAAAGCAAATCACTACTCTAAGTATTGTTGCAAACCCATTAATATTTTATTTTGTATTACATATACTGTATTCCAACTTTACTATAGCTTATACCCACCAATACAAACCATAGATTCATCAAAATAAGCACACAATGCAAAGAAAACAGAATCTGTCAAAAACAGAATAGTCTGTAGTAATCAAGGAACTTCATATACTTCAGTAACTCTAAAAATTATGAAAAAATAGGACAACATGGGAAATTTGTGTATCAATCTTGTGTAAGAAATTCAGAGCAAAAACACATTACTGTGATTTATGAAAATTATTTTTCTGAATGTAAAAGTTTCTGTTTTTCAACAAGATCAAATACCCTATCACCCAACATGATCCTAAAGGCTTTTCTTGGCACAAACACTAATTAAAACACAAAACACACAATCATAATAGTAGCATAATTTTGCAAACACTCAAGAACAGAAAGAAAAATACAAAAATAAATTTTAT
Source organism: Triticum dicoccoides (assembly GCF_002162155.2). NCBI lineage: Eukaryota > Viridiplantae > Streptophyta > Magnoliopsida > Poales > Poaceae > Triticum > Triticum dicoccoides. The sequence continues at coordinate 457,060,681 of NC_041393.1, forward strand.
TCATTGGGTTGCCTCCCAACAAACTATATTGTTTTATGCCCCTAGCTAGGCATAATGTGAAGGATCTAAGTGTTGTCATCTTTGTTTCTTGATCCATATGATGCCCTCATGATTGATTCATATGGTGGATTAATTCTAGTTCTAGGGAAGTGTTACATACCCTTCCTTAGTGGAAATTGCAATTTAATATTGCCTTCTTTCATATCAATCACGGCAACAATAGTACGTAAAAACGGTCTACCAAGAATAATTGGACAAGATGGATTGCAATCAATATCAAGAACAATAAAATCAATGGGCACATAATTCCTATTTGAAAGAATAAGAACATCATTAATTCTTCCCATAGGCTTTTTAATAGTAGAATCTGCCAAGTGCAAACTTAAAGAGCATTCTTCAATATCGGTAAAACCAAGCAAATCACATAAAGATTTCGGAATTGTAGAAACACTAGCACCCAAGTCACATAAGGCAAAACACTTATAATTTTTAATCTTAACTTTGATAGTAGGTTACCATTCATCATGTAATTTTCTAGGAATTGAAACCTCTAATTCCAACTTTTCTGCAAAAGCTTTCATCATAGCATCAACGATATGTTTAGTAAAAGCTTTATTTTGTTCATAGGCATGGGGTGAATTTATCATGGATTGAACAAACAAATACAATCAATCAAAGAGAAATTATCATATTTAATGTCTTTGTAATCCAAAAGAGTGGGCACATCACTAGTTAACGTTTTGACCTCTCCAAACCCACTTTTATCAATTTTCTCAACAAGATTTTCACCCTCCAAATTACGGGATGCCTTCTAGCTAAAGTTGACTCTTCTCAAGTCCCTTTATCATCAATTTTAATCTTACTAAAAAGGAATAAATATAAGAAACACCATTCATTTTAAGATCTTCATCACTTTTATGAAAGCAATCACTAGAAAATGCTTTTTCTAAAAACTCTCTTTTAGCTCTAAGCATAGTGTTTCTTTTCTTACTTTCATCCCTTGAAACATATAAAGCTTTAATTGATTCCTCAACCTTAGGCACAAAAATTTTCATCTTGAGATTTTCTGCATCATGAGAAATTCTATCAATACTTCTAGACATATCAACAATCTTATTCAGCTTTTCTTCTATCATAGCATTAAAAACCTTTTGAGTATTGATAAATTCTTTAATATTATTCTCAAGATCAGAGGTGTTCGTATTATTATTATAAAAAGGAATTACCATAATTATTAGAGGAATTGGAAAAGGTCTAGGATTAAAATTACCTCTATAAGCATTCTTATTGAAATTGTTTGGAGAAATAAAATTCACATCTACGACATCACTATTTTGCTCAATTAAAGTAGACAAAGGCACATCCTTAAAATCAATAGGAGCATTTTTATTAGCAACCAATTCATAAGAGAATCAACTTTTTCACTCAAAGAAGAAATTTCTTCAACCGAATTAACTTTTTTACTAGTAGGAGCTCTTTCGGTATGCCATTGTGAATAATTTTCCATAATATTGTCTAGCAATTTAGTGGCTTCACCCAAAGTAATTTCCATAAAAGCGCCACTAGTGGCGGAATCTAAAAGATTTCTAGAAACAAAATTCAATCCCGCATAAAAAAATTGTATGATCATCCAAAGATTTAAACCATGAGTAGGACAATTTCTTAGCATCAATTTCATTCTTTCATAAAATTGCGCAACATGTTCATGCTAAAGTTGCTTAAAATTCATGATTTGCACCCTAAAGGAAATAATTTTCGCAGGCGGAAAATAGTAAGTAATAAAAGCATCCTTGCACTTATCCCAAGAATTGATACTATTGCGAGGCAAAGAAGTAAACCAAAATTTTGCACGATCTCGCAAAGAAAACGGGAATAATTTCAACTTCACAATATCATTGCCCACATCTTTTTCTTTTGCATATCGCATAATTCCATGAATCTAATAAGATGGGACGCGACATCCTCACTAGGAGTACCGGAAAATTGGTCTTTCATAACAAGATTCAATAAAGCAACATTAATATCACAAGACTCCGCACTAGTGGCGGGAGGAGCAATCGGAGTGCTAATAAAATAATTGTTGTTGGTATTGGAGAAATCACACAACTTGGTGTTCTCTTCAGTCATCATGACTTCACAACAAGATTGGACTCAAAAAACAGATCTGACGAGAAAACGGCGAACGAAAAAGAGGCGAATAATACAACAAATTTTTGTGAAGTGGGGGAGAGGAAAACGAGAGGCAAATGGAAAATAATGTAAATTTCAAGAACATGAGATTTGTGATTAGGAACCTGGTAGATGTTGATGAGGTCTCCCCAGCACCGGCGCCAGAAATTCCTTTTGATGCGGCTTGAACTACGTCGGTATTTCCCCAAAGAGGAAGGGATGCAGCACAGCTACGGTAGGTATTTCCCTCAGTGATGAGACAAGGTTATAGAACCAGTAGGAGAACCACGCAACACCACGCAAACAGCTCCTGCATACAAAGAACAAATACTTGCAACCCGACGTAAGAGAGGGGTTGTCAATCCCTCACAGGTAAAAAGATAGGTAAAATTGTAGTAGACTGGATAAATAGATCTCATGGGAACATGTGATAAAACAAATAAACAAAAATTGCAGCAAGGTATTTTTGTGTTTTTGGATTAATAGATCTGAAAATAAAAGCAAGTAAAAATAGATCTCGAAGGCAAATATAATAAAGAAGAGACCCAGGGGCCGTAGATTTCACTAGTGGCTTCTCTCAAGAAAAATAGCATACGGCGGGTAAACAAATTACTGTTGGGCAATTGATAGAAATTCAAATAATCATGATAATATCCATGCAATGGTCGTTATATAGGCATCACTTCCAAGATTAGTAAACCGACTCCTGCCTGCATCTACTACTATTACTCCACACATCGACCGCTATCCAGCATGCATCTAGTGTATTAAGTTCATGGAAAAATGGAGTAATGCAATAAGAATGATGACATGATGTAGACAAGATCTATTTATGTAGAAATAGACCCCATCTTGTTATCCTTAATGGCAACGATACATATGTGTCGGTTCCCCTTCTGTCACTGGGATCAAGCACCGTAAGATCAAACCCATCACAACGAAAAATCAATCTACTTGGCCTAACTAAACCAACGATTCGAAGAAGAAATACAAGGCTATTAGTAATCATGCATATAAGAGATCAAAAGACTCAAATAACTTTCATGGATAAAAACATAGATCTGATCATAAACTCAAAGTTCATCGGATCCCGACAAACACACTGCAAAAAGAGTTACATCAAATAGATCTCCAAGAGACCATTGTATTGAGAATCAAATGAGAGAGAGCAAGCCATCTAGCTACTAACTACACACCTGTAGGTCTACAATGAACTACTCACGCATCATCAGAGAGGCACCAATGAGGATGATGAACCCCTCCGTGATGGTGTCTAGATTGGATCTGTGGTTTCTGGAACTTGCGGTGGTTGGAATTGATTTTCGTTGACTCTCCTTTCCTGGGAACCGTCGCTCCACGCGTCCCATTACGTCCGTCTCTTGCGCCACGTATGCTACATGCACGACGCAGGGCGAATGACAGGCGCGCGGAATATGGGAAGACGTGTGTGCGTTGGTCGATACCCACGCGCCTTCCATTGGGCGGGGAGAGTGGTCGATGGCCTCGCTCGCTGTCACCTTAATGAGCCGGATTGGCTGAGAGGGGTGGCCGAGCCCCGACCCCGTCCCTTTATAAGGAGGGGAGCGGGAGGGATGGCATCCCTCAGTCCTTCGCCACTCGCCTCTCCCCATCACTGCTCCTTCCTTCCTTCTGCCATGACGAGAGAGCGCGTTGATGCTTCATCGGTGGCGGCGAGGGTCTCTGCTCGACAACGCGTCGCTCCTCCGCAAGAGCCGTGGCGGCGGAGCAAGCCGTGAGGGGAATGGGGAGGGGACGAGGCTGAGGCCGCTGCAGTGCTCGGGGAAGAGGAGGACGGGGCGGCGTGTCGGCCTTGCCTCCGCCAGCGGTCCTTCCCCCAATGCAGGGACCTGTCGGGGACAACCCTTGCAAGTTCTTCATCAGGCTGCACCAGCTGGCGCGCCGTCATCTTCGTCTCTCGACCCCATTCTCTCGGGAGATGCAGCTTGACCCGCCGCTGGCGTTGAGGCTGCATATGAGGGGCTACGAGAACAGCGGCAAATGGGCCGACATCGACTTCCCAGCCCCTCACGTCATGTATCTTCGCTGCGGGTGGAAGACCTTCGCTCGCATCCACAGCCTGACGCCGGGGCTCATTCTCTACTTCAAGTTAATGGAGAATGACCTCCTCTCCGTCAAAGGTCTTTGGCGATTTCGGAACTCGCCTGAAGTGCTGCATGGAGAGCTCTTAGGATGACGAAGACTCGTCCTCAAGCGAGAGTGGCGAGGAGGACAGCGGCAGTGATGATGAGGGTAGTAGGCGAGAGGATGACGGGTCCGACTAGGTGTCGGACCCGCCGCTCCAGGGCGGTATCGGCAGCAGCAGCATCTACATCGGGCCCCTTCTCCCGATGCACCCGACTCCTTGAACTTATCGGGGTCGCCTCCTTGGGTGGCTGGCGTGGGAAGGCCGGAGAAGGCGAAGAAGGCGGGTGGCGGGCCGTCAAGTTGGAGTACGATGGCACTGACGCCTTCGTAGCGTATTGACGGACCGCTGCCTCATCTTCTAGCCCTTCCTCCGCCACCACCACCACCATCCACCTTCTAAGCGGCTGCCGACATGTTCCCTTGGTGCCTTCTGCTGCTCGTACCTCGCTTAGGCGCTCCTTATGCCCTTTTGCCTTCTTGTTTTATTTCCTGAGGAGAGGGACAAGAAAGGGATTATGGGCACTTTATCTTTTTTCAGTTTGTAAGCCTACGAGCCTTAGTTAGTTTTAGAACTTGTAACCTCCATGTTCATGTTTACATCCCGTATGAACTATACCTGTATGGAACGTATTAATGGAAAAAGGGTGCTTGACGGGTCTTGTGTGTGTGAGCAAAGCCCATACCAACGAACAAATCCTTGTTATTTTCAATATAAACACCGTTGCCCGGCAGCAGGCCTTGTCGCTCCCCTACTCCGTTCAACCATACTCACGCCTTTGGCGGAGGCAAGGACGAAATAGGGGTGGGCCCTACGCTCGCTCCCTTGCCGCCGTAGCTACAACCAGATTCCGAACCAAGAAGAAGTTCTTGGGTGGTAGGAATGAAGGGAGCACGGCAGTCTCGGAATAAAGCGAGGTTTCATACGTCCCAATCTTTATACGGAAATGCATAACAGGAGATAAGAAAGCTTATCTGGATTTGCAGCCCCCGGGATCCCTAGCTTGCCATGGGTGGACCTTTGTGTCTTCACCCCCTGGCAAACTTGGTTTGCCGAGGCCGGAGTGCCGGCTTGCTCTCTTCCTTCCCCTTGGCGAAAAACACTTATGTACCCTGCAAACCAAAGAGGATGGATAGGAACAAAGAGACGCAAACTCGACCTCTATGCTAGGGGTTAGTCGCCGCTAAGCACTATCAACCCTAACCAAAGGAGAGACTCAATCTAGCATGCATGCTATAACTTAGGGTGCCATCGCTTCCTTTATTTATGCTCAGGGTATGCGCCTGGCTTTGTACAGAGGGTTACATGCCTTGCCGGCAAGGCTTGTACAAGAGACCGTATCGGATGCCCACACAAGATTTGGGGGAAATTAAGAAGCAGATTAAGGAGTTACTGGATAAGGGTTACATTCGACCAAGTTCGTCACCTTGGGGAGCCCCAGTGCTTCTACTGGAGAAGAAGGATGGATCTTTAGGATGGTTGTTGATTATCGTGCGTTGAATGAAGTGATGATCGAGAACAAATACCCTTTGCCGATGATCAATGATTTTTTTAACAAGTTGCAAGGAGCTAAAGTTTTCTCTAAGATTGATCTTCGATTGGGTTATCACCAGTTGAAGATCCGAGAGCAGATATACCAAAGACAGCTTTTACCACAAGGTACAGGCTATATGAGTATACCGTTATGTCCTTTGGTCTGACTAACGTGCCTGCCTATTTCATGAACATGATGAAGAAGGTGTTTAGGGAGTTTTTTAATAAGTTTGTCATGGTGTTCATTGATGATATATTGGTCTACTCGAAGAACGAAGAGGAGCATAAGGAGCATTTGCATTTGGTTCTTGAGAAGCTCAGAGAACATCAGTTGTATGCCAAATTCACCAAATGCAAGTTTTGGGTAAAGGAAGTTGGATTTCTCAGACATGTTATATCCGGAGAAGGAATAGCAGTAGACCCTACCAAGGTTGCTTCTATGACTAAATGGGTGGCACCCACATCAGTTGGAGAGATCAGGAGTTTTCTTGGACTCGCATGGTATTATCGGAGGTTTATTGAGAATTTCTCCAGGATTGCAAAGCCCATGAAGGAGTAATTGAAGAAGGACACCAAGTTTAAATGGACTGAGGAGTGTGAAGCCAGTTTTCAGGAGTTGAAGAAACGTTTGGTTACAGCCCCAGTGTTGATTCTCCCAGATCAATGGAAGGATTATCAAGTATATTGCGACGCTTCACGTCGAGGACTTGGAGCAGTGCTTATGCAGGAAGGAAGAGTTGTTTATTATGCCTCACGACAACTTAAACCTCATGAGTTGAATTATGCTACGTGTGATTTGGAGTTAGCAGCTGTAGTGCATGCGCTGAAGACATGGAGACATTTTCTCATCCGAAACCATTGTGAGTTATACACGGATCATAAGAGTTTGAAATAAATCTTCACGCAGAAGGAGTTGAACCTCGGGCAAAGGAGATGGTTGGAGCTCATCAAGGATTATGATATCAAATTGCACTACCATCCCGAAAAGGCCAATGTATTAGCAGATGCATTGAGCCACAAGAGTTATGTTAACACGCTCATGACCGGAGGATTACCTAAGGAGTTAGCAGATGATCTTCGTGGGTTATGTTTGGAGATAGTTCCGAGAGGTTATGTTGCGGCATTCGAAATTCAGTCCACTTTGATGGGTAAGATCAGGGAAGCCCAGAAGACTGACAAGGAGATTGCCGACATAAATGAAAGGATGAGAAAATGAAAGGCTAAAGGATTTTGTGAGGATGAGCATGACACTTTATGGTTTGAGGATCGCGTTTATGTGCCTAATGACCCCGAGATCAGGAAGTTGATTCTGCAGGAGGCCCATGATTCGCCGTATTCAATTCACCCAGGAAACACAAAGATGTATCTGGATTTGAAGGAAATTTTCTGGTGGACAGGAATGAAGAAGGATATTGCGGAGTATGTAGCAGTATGTGATGTATGTCAGAAAGTTAAGGCAGAGCATCAGAAACCAGCTGGATTGCTACAACCATTGCCGATACCCGAATGGAAGTGGGATAAGCTTGGCATGGATTTTATCATGGGATTGCCCAGGACTCGTTCAGGCTATGACTCTATCTGGGTTGTAGTCGATCATGTTGGGGAACGTAGCAGAAATTCAAAATTTTCCTACGTGTCACCAAGATCTATCTATGGAGAGACCAGCAACGAGTAGAAGGAGAGTGCATCTACATACCCTTGTAGATCGCTAAGCGGAAGCGTTCAAGTGAATGGGGTTGAAGGAGTCGTTCTCGTCGTGATTCAAATCACCGATGATCAAGTGCCGAACGCACGGCACCTCCGCGTTCAACACACGTACAGCCCGGTGACGTCTCCCACGCCTTGATCCAGCAAGGAGAGAGGGAGAGGTTGAGGAAGACTCCATCCAGCAGCAGCACAACGGCGTGGTGGTGGTGGAGGAGCGTGGCAATCCTGCAGGGCTTCGCCAGGCACCACGGGAGAAGAGGAGTACTTGGGAGAGGGGGAGGGCTGCGCCAGAACTTCGTGTATAGCTCCCATGTGCCTCCCCGCTATATATAGGGGTGGAGGGGCTGGTTTCTTGCCCTCCAAGTCCATTGGGGCATTGGCCAAGGTGGGAGGAAAGAAATCTCATTATTTCCTTCCCCACCGATTGTTATCCCCCCTTTTTAGGGATCTTGATCTTATCCCTTCGGGATATGATCTTATTCCTTCTAAGGGGGGATCTTGGTGCGCCTTGACCAGGGGTGTGGGGCCTTGCCCCCACTACCCACGTCCATGTGGGTCCCCCCATGCAGGTGGGCCCCACTCCAGAACCTTCTAGAACCTTCCCGGTACAATACCGAAAAATCCCGAACATTTTCCGGTGGCCAAAATAGGACTTCCCATATATAAATCTTTACCTCCGGACCATTCCGGAACTCCTCGTGACGTCCGGGATCTCATCCGGGACTCCGAACAACATTCAGTAACCACATACAAACTTCCTTTATAACCCTAGCGTCATCGAACCTTAAGTGTGTAGACCCTATGGGTTCGGGAGACATGTAGACATGACCGAGACGTTCTCCGGTCAATAACCAACAGCGGGATCTGGATACCCATGATGGCTCCCACATGTTCCACGATGATCTCATCGGATGAACCACGATGTCAAGGACTTAATCAATCCCGTATTCAATTCCCTTTGTCTATCGGTATGTTACTTGCCCGAGATTCGATCGTCGGTATCCAATACCTTGTTCAATCTCGTTACCGGCAAGTCACTTTACTCGTTCCGTAACACATCATCCCGTGATCAACTCCTTGGTCACATTGCGCATATGATGATGTCCTACCGAGTGGGCCCAGAGATACCTCTCCGTTTACACGGAGTGACAAATCCCAGTCTCGATCCGCATAAAACAATAGATACTTTCGGAGATACCTGTAGTGCACCTTTATAGTCAACCAGTTACGTTGTGACGTTTGATACACCCAAAGCACTCCTACGGTATCCAGGAGTTACACGCTCTCATGGTCGAAGGAAGAGATACTTGACATTGGCAAAGCTCTAGCAAATGAACTACACGATCTTTTGTGCTAGTCTTAGGATTGGGTCTTGTCCATCACATCATTCTCCTAATGATGTGATCCCGTTATCAACGGCATCCAATGTCCATAGCCAGGAAACCATGACTATCTGTTGATCACAACGAGCTAGTCAACTAGAGGCTCACTAGGGACATATTGTGGTCTATGTATTCACACGTGTATTACGATTTCCGGATAATACAGTTATAGCATGAATAAAAGACAATTATCATGAACAAGGAAATATAATAATAATACTTTTATTATTGCCTCTAGGGCATATTTCCAACAGTCTTCCACTTGCACTAGAGTCAATAATCTAGTTCACATCGCCATGTGATTAACACTCATAGGTCACATCGCCATGTGACTAATACCCAAGAGTTTACTAGAGTCAGTAGTCTAGTTCACATCACTATGTGATTAACACTCAATGAGTTTTATGTTTGATCATGTTGCTTGTGAGAGAGGTTTTAGTCAACGGGTCTGAACCTTTCAGATCCGTGTGTGCTTTACAAATCTCTATGTCATCTCCTAGATGCAGCTGCCACGCTCTATTTGGAGCTATTCCAAACAACTGTTCTACTTGGAGCTATTCTAAATTATTGCTCCATTATATGTATCCGGTCTCTCTACTCAGAGCTATCCGGATAGGTGTCAAGCTTGCATCGTCGTAACCTTTACGACGAACTCTTTTACCACCTCCATAATCGAGAAAATTCCTTAGTCCACTAGTTACTAAGGATAACTTTGACCGCTGTCATGTGAGCCATTCTTGGATCACTCTTGTACCCCTTGACTGACTCATGGCAAGGCACACTTCAGGTGCGGTACACAGCATATCATACTGAAGAGCCTACGTCTTAAGCATAGGGGACGACCTTCGTCCTTTCTCTCTATTCTGCCGTGGTCGAGCTTTAAGTCTTAACTTCGTACCTTACAACTCAGGCAAGAACTCCTTCTTTGACTGGTCCATCTTGAACACCTTCAAGATCATGTCAAGGTATGTGCTCATTTGAAAGTATTATTGAGCATTTTGATCTATCCTTATAGATCTTGATGATCAATGTTCAAGTAGCTTAATCCAGGCTTTCCATTGAAAAACACTTTCAAAATAACCCTATATGCTTTCCAGAAATTCTACGTCATTCCTGATCAACAATATGTCAACAACATATACTCATCAGAAATTCTATAGTGCTCCCACTCACTTCTTTGGAAATACAAGTTTCTCATAAACTTTGTACAAACCCAAAATTTTTTATCATCATCAAAGCATACATTCCAACTCCGAGATGCTCACTCCAGTCCTTAGAAGGATTGCTGGAGCTTTGCATACTTATTAGCATCTTTCGGGATTGACAAAACCTTCCGGTTGTATCACATACAACCTTTCCTCATTAAAATCGTCGAGGAAACAATGTTTTGACATCCTATCTGCAAGATTTCATAAATAATGCAGTAATCGCTAATATAATTCCAACAGACTCTTAGCATCGCTACGAGTGAGAAAATCTCATCGTAGTCAACTCCTTGAACTTGTCGGAAAACATCTTAACGACAAGTCGAGCTTTCTTAATGGTGACATTTACCATCATTGTCCGTCTTCCTTTTGAAATCCATCTGTACTCATTAGCCTTACGACCATCGAGCCGTTCTGCCAAAATCTACACTTTGTTTTCATACATGGATCCTCTCTCAGATTTTATGGCCTCAAGCCATTTATCGGAATCCGGGCCCACCATCGCTTCTCCATAGCTCGTAGGTTCATTGTTGTCTAGCAACATGACCTTCAAGACAGGATTACGTACCACTCTGAAGTAGTACGCATCCTTGTCATCCTACGAGGTTTGGGACTGACTTGATCCGAAGTTTCATGATCAATATCATAAGCTTCCACTTCAATTGGTGTAGCTGCCACAGGAACAACTCCCTGTGCCCTGTCACACACTAGTTGAAGAGACGGTTCAATAACCTCATCAAGCCTCCACCATCCTCCCACTCAATTCTTTCGAGAGAAACTTTTCCTCGAGAAAGGACCCGATTCTAGAAACAATCCATATTGCTTTCGGATCTGAATTAGGAGGTATACCCAACTGTTTTGGGTTTCCTATGAAGATGCATTTTATCCGCTTTGGGTTCGAGCTTATCAACCTGAAACTTTTTCATATAAGCGTCGCAGCCCCAAACTTTTAAGAAACGACAACTTAGGTTTCTCTAAACCATAATTCATACGGTGTCATCTCATCGGAATTACGTGGTGCCCTATTTAAAGTGAATGTGGTTGTCTCTAATGCCTAACCCATGAACGATAGTGGTAATTCGATAAGAGACATCATGGTACGCACCATATCCAATAGGGTGCAACTATGATGTTCGGACACACCATCACATTATGGTGTTCCAGGCGGTATTAATTGCGAAACAATTTCCACAATGTCTTAATTGTGTGACAAAACTCGTAACTCAGATATTCATCTCTATGATCATATCATAGACATTTTATCCTCTTGTCACAATGATCTGCTACTTCACTCTGAAATTACTTGAACCATTCAATAATTCAGACTTGTGTTTCATCAAGTAAATATACTCAACATTTACTCGAATCATCTGTGAAGTAAGAACATAATGATATTCACTGCATGCCTCAGCACTCATTCGACTGCACACATCAAAATGTGTTACTTCCAACAAGTTGCTATCTTGTTCCATCTTACTGAAAATGAGGCTTTTCAGTCATCTTGCCCATGTGGTATGATTTGCATATCTCAAGTGATTCAAAATCAAGTGAGTCCGAACGATCCATTTGCATGGAGTTTCTTCATGCATATACACCAATAGACATGATTCGCATGTCTCAAACTTTTCAAAAACGAGTGAGTCCAAAAATCCATCAACATGGAGCTTCTTCATGCGTTTTATACCATTATGACTTACATGGCAGTGCCACAAGTAAGTGGTACTATCATTACTATCTTATATCTTTTGGCATGAAAATGTGTATCACTACGACCGAGATTCAATAAACCATTCCTTTAGGTGCAAGACCATTGAAGGTATTATTCAAAAATAGAGTAACCATTATTCTACTTAAATGAATAACTGTATTGCGATAGACATAATCCAATCATGTCTATGCTCAACGCAAACACCAATCTCGGTGGTAGAGGGAGCGTGCGATGCTTGATCATATCAACCTTGGAAACACTTCCAACATATATCGTCAGCTCACCTTTAGCTAGTCTCCGTTTATTCCGTAGCTTTTATTTCGAGTTACTAACACTTAGCAACCGAACCAGTATCCAATACCCTGGTGCTACTAGGAGTACTAGTAAAGTACACATTAACATAATGTATATCCAATATACTTCTATCGACCTTGCCAGCCTTCTCATCTACCAAGTATCTAGGGTAATGCTGCTCCAGTGGTTGTTCCCCTTATTACAGAAGCACTTAGTCTCGGGTTTGGGTTCAACCTTGGGTTTCTTCACTAGAGCAGCAGCTGAATTGCCGTTTCATGAAGTATCCCTTTGTTCCCTTGCCCTTCTTGAAACTAGTGGTTTCACCAACCATCAACAATTGATGCTCCTTCTTGATTTCTACTTTCGCGGTGTCAAACATCATGAATATTTCAAGGATCATCATATCTATCCCTGATATGTTATAGTTAATCACGAAGCTCTAGCAGCTTGGTGGCAATGACTTTGGGGAAACATCGCTATCTCATCTGGAGGATCAACTCCCACTCGATTCAAGTGATTGTTGTGCTCAGACAATCTGAGCACAAGCTCAACGATTGAGCTTTTCTCCCTTAGTTTGCAGGCTAAGAAAATCGTCGGAGGTCTTATACCTCTTGACGTGGGCACGAGCCTGAAATCCCAATTTCAGCCCTCGAAACATCTCATATGTTCCGCGATGTTTCGAAAACGTCTTTGGTGCCTCTACTTAAACCATTTAATTGAACTATCACGTAGTTATCAAAACGTGTATGTCCGATGTTCGCAACATCGACAAACGACGTTGGGGTTCAGCACACTGAGCGGTGCATTAAGGACATAAGCTTTCTACTGATCGCATAATCGCTACTATCAACTTTCAACTATATTTTCTCTAGGAACATATCTAAACAGTGGAACTAAAGCGCGAGCTTATGACATAATTTGCAAAAGGTCTTTTGACTATGTTCAGGATAATTAAGTTCATCTTATGAACTCCTACTTAGATAGACATCCCTCTGGTCATCTAAGTGATCACATGATCCGAGTCAACTAGGCCGTGTCCGATCATCACGTGAGACGGACTAGTCATCATCGGTGAACATCTTCATGTTGATCGTATCTACCATACGACTCATGCTCGACCTTTCGGTCTCCGTGTTCCGAGGCCATGTCTGCACATGCTAGGCTCGTCAAGTTAACCCTAAGTGTTTTCGCTGTGTAAAACTGTCTTACACCCGTTGTATGTGAACGTAAGAATCCATCACACCCGATCATCACGTGGTGCTTAGAAGCGACGAACTGTAGCAACGGTGCACAGTTAGGGGAGAACACTTCTTGAAATTTTGTAAGGGATCATCTTATTTACTACCGTCATCCTAAGCAAACAAGATGCATAAACATGATAAACATCACATGCAATCAAATAGTGACATGATATGGCCAATATCATTTTGCTCCTTTTGATATTCATCTTCGGGGCTCCATGATCATCATCGTCACCGGCACGACACCATGATCTCCATCATCATGATCTCCATCATCGTGTCTTCATGAAGTTGTCACGCCAACGACTACTTCTACTTCTATGACTAACGCGTTTAGAAATAAAGTAAAGTAGTTTACATGGCGTTCTTCAATGACACGCAAGTCATACAATAAATAAAGACAACTCCTATGGCTCCTGCCGGTTGTCATACTCATCGACATGCAAGTCGTGAATCCTATTACAAGAACATGATCAATCTCATACATCACATATCATTCATCACATTCTTCTTGGCCATATCACATCACATAGCATACCCTGCAAAAACAAGTTAGACGTCCTCTAATTGTTGTTGCATGTTTTACGTGGCTGCTATGGGTTTCTAGCAAGAACGTTTCTTACCTACGCAAGACCACAACGTGATATGCCAATTGCTATTTACCCTTCATAAGGACCCTTTTCATCGAATCCGTTCCGACTAAAGTGGGAGAGACTGGCACCCGCTAGCCACCTTATGCACCAAGTGCATGTCAATCGGTGGAACATGTCTCACGTAAGAGTACGTGTAAGGTCGGTCCGGGCCGCTTCATCCCACAATACCGTCGAAACAAGATTGGACTAGTAACGGTAAGCATATTGAACAACATCAACGCCCACAACTACTTTGTGTTCTACTCGTGCAAAGAATCTACGCAATAGACCTAGCTCATGATGCCACTGTTGGGGAACGTAGCAGAAATTCAAAATTTTCCTACGTGTCACCAAGATCTATCTATGGAGAGACCAGCAACGAGTAGAAGGAGAGTGCATCTACATACCCTTGTAGATCTCTAAGCAGAAGCGTTCAAGTGAACGGGGTTGAAGGAGTCGTTCTCGTCGTGATTCAAATCACCGATGATCAAGTGCCGAACGCACGGCACCTCCGCGTTCAACACACGTACAGCCCGGTGACGTCTCCCACGCCTTGATCCAGCAAGGAGAGAGGGAGAGGTTGAGGAAGACTCCATCCAGCAGCAGCACAATGGCGTGGTGGTGGTGGAGGAGCGTGGCAATCCTGCAGGGCTTCGCCAAGCACCACGGGAGAAGAGGAGTACTTGGGAGAGGGGGAGGGCTGCGCCAGAACTTCATGTATAGCTCCCATGTGCCTCCCCACTATATATAGGAGTGGAGGGGCTGGTTTCTTGCCCTCCAAGTCCATTGGGGCATTGGCCAAGGTGGGAGGAAAGAAATCTCATTATTTCCTTCCCCACCGATTGTTATCCCCCCTTTTTAGGGATCTTGATCTTATCCCTTCGGGATATGATCTTATTCCTTCTAAGGGGGGATCTTGGTGCGCCTTGACCAGGGGTGTGGGGCCTTGCCCCCACTACCCACGTCCATGTGGGTCCCCCCATGCAGGTGGGCCCCACTCCAGAACCTTCTAGAACCTTCCCGGTACAATACCGAAAAATCCCGAACATTTTCCGGTGGCCAAAATAGCACTTCCCATATATAAATCTTTACCTCCGGACCATTCCGGAACTCCTCGTGACGTCCGGGGTCTCATCCGGGACTCCGAACAACATTCGGTAACCACATACAAACTTCCTTTATAACCCTAGCGTCATCGAACCTTAAGTGTGTAGACCCTACAGGTTCGGGAGACATGTAGACATGACCGAGACGTTCTCCGGTCAATAACCAACAGCGGGATCTGGATACCCATGATGGCTCCCACATGTTCCACGATGATCTCATCGGATGAACCACGATGTCAAGGACTTAATCAATCCCGTATTCAATTCCCTTTGTCTATCGGTATGTTACTTGCCCGAGATTCGATCGTCGGTATCCAATACCTTGTTCAATCTCGTTACCGGCAAGTCACTTTACTCGTTCCGTAACACATCATCCCGTGATCAACTCCTTGGTCACATTGCGCATATGATGATGTCCTACCGAGTGGGCCCAGAGATACCTCTCCGTTTACACGGAGTGACAAATCCCAGTCTCGATCCGCATAAAACAATAGATACTTTCGGAGATACCTGTAGTGCACCTTTATAGTCACCCAGTTACGTTGTGACGTTTGATACACCCAAAGCACTCCTACGGTATCCAGGAGTTACACGCTCTCATGGTCGAAGGAAGAGATACTTGACATTGGCAAAGCTCTAGCAAATGAACTACACGATCTTTTGTGCTAGTCTTAGGATTGGGTCTTGTCCATCACATCATTCTCCTAATGATGTGATCCCGTTATCAACGACATCCAATGTCCATAGCCAGGAAACCATGACTATCTGTTGATCACAACGAGCTAGTCAACTAGAAGCTCACTAGGGACATATTGTGGTCTATGTATTCACACGTGTATTACGATTTCTGGATAATACAGTTATAGCATGAATAAAAGACAATTATCATGAACAAGGAAATATAATAATAATACTTTTATTATTGCCTCTAGGGCATATTTCCAACAGATCATTTCACGAAAGTAGCTCATTTCATCCTGTGAAGACCACCTATACGAGTGCTAAGTTGGCGAAGATATACATGACCAGGATCGTATGTCTGCATGGTGTTCCGAGGACCATTGTATAAGATAGAGGAACCCAGTTTACTTCAAATTTTGGAATCAGTTGCATGAGACTTTGGGTACTAGGCTAGAGTTTAGTACAGCCTTTCATCCACAGATAGATGGACAGACCAAGAGAGTCAATCAGATTCTGGAGGACATGTTGAGAGCTTGTGCGCTAGATTATGGATCTAGTTGGGATGACACCTTCCCGTATGCAGAGTTCTCTTATAACAACAGTTATCAAGCCAACTTGAAGATGGCCCCTTTCAAAGCTTTATACAGAAGGAGGTGCAGGACACCGTTATCGTGAGATGAAGTTGGAGGTCGACAGTTGTTTGGACCAGATTTAATCAAAGACTCTAAAGAGAAGGTTAAGTTGGTTCGCAACAAACTCAAGGTAGCCCAGTCCAGGCAGAAGAGTTATGCGGATTCAAAATGCAAGGAGACAGTTTACAAAGTCGGAGACAGAGCATATCTTCGTGTGTCCTTGCTTCATGGAGTTAAGCGTTTTGGAGTTAAGGGAAAGCTAGCACCATGTTTTGTGGGACCATACAGAGTTTTGGAACGTATGGGAGAAGTTGCATACAAGATGGAATTGCCAGAAGGATCGTCAGGAGTTCATGATGTGTTTCACGTTTCCCAGTTGAAGAAGTGCCATGCAGAGATGGCTGATATTCCTCTAAGAGATACCGTGCCACTGGAAGCGATTCAGTTAGACAGTGATTTGACTTATGAAGAGAAGCCAGTCAAGATTCTCGAGTTTTCTAGCCGAGTTACTCGCAGCAAGGTTATTAAGTTTTGCAAAGTTCAATGGAGCCACCATACCGAGGAGGAAGCCACCTGGGAGCGAGAGGAAGGCCTTCGTAGAGACCACCCAAAACTTTTTGCTGACCAACCCGAATCTCGAGGGCGAGATTCATCTTAAGGGGGGGTAGGTTTGTAACATCCCAATTTTCAATTTGGATGTTATATATAGATCATCATATGCATATCATATTTATTCTCGCATTTTGGTTGAGATCCTAGAAATCTTAAGCAACTCAAGGACCCATGGACAAAGTTGGAGGTTTCACAAAATTCATATTTGAATTTATTTCAAATTTGAAGAAAAGGATCAATTTGGTATTATTATTATTTCTCCAATTATTTCCAATATTAAAATAAATGAGAGAAGATAATATGACTTCTTAAAATTCAGAGAAATATTGGAGAAAGAATTTTAAAATCAAATCATGAATTTTCTGGTATTTTTTCTATTTTATTTGAATTAGAAAAATGTGCATTTTTGAAAATTGCATTTTAGGCCAAAAAAATGTTCACTTTGTTCAAAATATTCTATTTAGACGGCGAAAATTGTTTTTGGGATTTTTAGAAAAAAACCTATATTTTATTAGGAATTTTCTCTTGAGGCGAAATTTTTTTTTTAAGTTTCCGCCCGACTGTGCCGAGGCCCAGACGAGCCGGGCCGCCGCCGCCTTCCACGCGCGGGCGCGCGGGCCGCCGCCAGACTCCATGTTCGAGCCAGACACCACCGTCGCCACCGTGCCCCCTCATCCAAGCCTCCTCCCCCCCTTTAAAAGCGTGCCCGGGGCCCCCCCAGGGACCCCAAGCCGAGCCGCGCCGCCCGCCTTCGCCTCCCGCCGCCGCTGCCGAAGCTGTCGTCGCCACCCTCGCCTTCTGCCGCACCACCCGCATCGTCGACCGCCACCGCCGCCGCGTCAGATCTCGCCGAAGCCTCCGTCGTTGACCCCGTTTTGACTGGTCGGTTTTTCTTCGGTTAACCCTCGGTTCTTTTAGGTTTTTGCGTTTTGTTTTAGATCGGTTTTTGTCGGTTTATCTTATTTAGCGGACGTTCGTCCGTTCGTTCATTTTAATGAACGTTATTTGCCGGATAGGTTTAGACAGCGAACGTTCGTTCGTTAGTCTTTTCTTTTTATTTTATTTTCCGCCAGGGACTTATCTGCGATTATTTTTATCGGGATTTAGCCCCCGATCTTTAAACTAGTATAAATTTTTACTCGTTTATCCAAATTAGATGAAATCAGCGCCAAAATCTTCGTCTCGAAGCCCTCTTTCCAGTTACCCAACTTGAACATGATTTTGCTACTGTAAAGTTTGACTTTAGTCTAGATTAGTAAACGATCTTATTTCGTTTGTATTTTGAGTTTCGTTGCTTCGTTTGAGTTGTATCTTTTTGCTAAGCGTAGCTAATCACATGTACCTACTATTAAGATCTAATTCACATGACAATATTGCTGTTAGGTTTTGACTCTTGTTAGTTTAAGCTGTTTGCTTGTTTCGTGTTCGATTTGGATCTTTTCTCGGTTTTTCTCGTGTTTCGTTTTAGTGATTGCTTATGTATGCTATTGTTTGTCTACGCTAGATTACGCGGAGTGCGAAGCTTGTTACTACCAATCTCTAGAGTTTGCAGATTGTCAGCAAGGCAAGTTACACTTTGATCACACTCTTCTATACCCACTTTTTACTATGCATTAGTTCTGCCCCACAAATATTTGCATTGGTAGGATTGGGAACTTGTGGTTTTGGTTGTAGTGCTTGTACGTTATGCTTATTATTATTTAGCGATGCTCGTACACGGGGATTGGATCATGATTCACACATGGAAGTTTGAGAGTTATTTTAATCATGGATAACATTCAGGTGGCAACTTAAATAGATATCTGGGTGGATTGGTTGAGGCACCTGGAGTACCCAGTGTTGTCTGTTTTGGAAATCCCGGAGTACCCATGTGATTATCCTATGGAATGCCACCCAGGCTCAAAGGGATCATAAGATTATTCATGATAGAAACTTCCATATGCAGCCACAAACCATTATGGGCTCTGGCATAGTTGAGTAAGTTGTGTGAGCTCTTGAAGATGTAGACTAGTAGATGTAGAGGGATGTAGGTGGTACTGTCTACCTGGAGTAGAGAGTTAATGCTTCAGAACGACTATGTCTTGATCATCCGATCATGGATGCGGTCGAGTCTTGTGGGGAAAAGTGCCCAAACCTCTGCAGAGTGTATAAACTAATCATGGTTAGTTGTGTCCCCGGTTATGGACGTCTTGAGTATCTAGTACATGAATCTATTGATGTGATCTCATCACGTTTCTCAAATTAATTATGATGTTGGGTTAATGATGATACTTTTAATTGGGATTTGAGTTGGGGTTACGTTCTCAAATAATGGGCAACATGGAAGTAGTTAAATAAATTTATTCCTTTGCTGTAGGAAAAAACTAGCTTTATGCAAAACCATGACACTTACAGCCTCCACCAGCCAAATATTGCATGTAGATATAGTTCTTGCATTATCATTGCTTTACAGTGTAACTATGCCAGCATATTCCATGTGCTGACCCGTTTCGGGCTGCACCGTCTTATGTTGCAGACTATGCAGATGACGAATAAGGTGCGATAGGTCGTTGTTTTGCACTTAACTGTGTCGTCAGAGTTGATGGACTCATTTACCTTCGAAGCTTCCACAGTTATCTAGTTTAGATGGCCTTCAACCAGGATTTATTTATGTAATCATACTCTTTATGAGGACTCGATGTAATAAATGTGTGATTGAAACTCTGTTATAATTACTCGAGTACTGTGCATGTCAGCATTGCTGATCCAGGGATGACACTGATGCACAGAGACTTGACCGTTTGAGGTCTGGTCGCTACAACCTCCTAGGGTCAAAACGGGATCATGTTCATCGGGAGGGGTCTGGCGTACCATAAAACGGAGGAAATGGACTTGTGTTCGAGTGCCTACGATCGAAACGGGTTCCTTTTGATCGGGATGGGTGTGGCGTATCACAAAACAGAGGAAACGGACTTGTGTTGGATCGCTATGGTCGAAACAGGGGTCTTGTTCATCGGGAGGGGTGTGGTGTACCTCAAAACAGGACTCCATGGGCTACTGTTCATCTCCACCGTCGACCTCCTCCAACCTCCATGGGCTACTGTTCATCCATCGTCGACCTCCTCCAGCCTCCACCTGCGACTATTCATCCACAGGCTCCTGTTCATCCAGCCTCCACCTCTCCACCACTAGCTACTGTTCAACCAACACTCTCCACGGGGTCCTATTCAACCACCCTCCATGGGCTACTATTCATCCATCCCTCCACCGGCTACTGTTCAACCAGCACTCCACGGGGTCATCTTGTTCGTCCAGCCCTCCATGGGGTCATCCTGTTCATCCAGCCCTCCATGGGGTCGTTCTGTTCATCCAGCCCTTCACGGGGTCCTGTTCATCCAACCCCAACCTGTTCGATCGATCGGGGTCCTGTTTATCAAGCGGCAACGACCTCTACTACCATGGGGTCCTGTTCATCCAATCCCCCACTAGGAACCATTCATCCAACCCCCCCCCAACAAAGCTCACTATTCATCAAAGGTAAGGAGGCAGCAGGTTCGATCGGCTTCAGTTAGCAGTAGTAGCGAAGGAATCACTCGATCGGGTTCAGTTAACAGCCAGGTATCGATCGATTGCTCGGGTTCAGTAACGTGTAGCCTGCAGTGCAATCGCTCGGGTTCACTAGGCGAACGCCTCGCTCGGGTTCAGTTAGAGCCCAATGCCTCGCACCCACGCGCATACGTGTATGAGAGAAACACGCATCACTTAGAGCCCGACCACCCACCGTAACCGGGAACTCCCTGATATTTTTCTCGCCCTCACTTCTACCACGGCTTTTTTCGTCATGGATGGCCCAAAGAATGTCATGCAGCTGCATCTCCGGCCCGCACAGGACGAAAAGCCCATTTTCTGTCATGATTTTTTGTGATAGAAGTAGGAGCCCACCACATCTAAGATGATACCAGGTTTTGTCACAATTATCGTCATAGAAGTGTCATAAGCATGACAAAAAAAATTCGTTCGGCCCAAAATGTCATGGATGTGTCTTTTTATTGTAGTGTTGCTTTCCCTTCTTGGATGCCCTTTGGATGGTGGGCATTATTCCTGCGCTTGGGGGCCTCCTCGCCAGGTTTGTTGTCTTTTCTGGGAGTGCCATCCCCATTGTTAGCATCGTCACCGCCTGATGCGGCTTGAATTACGTCGGTATTTCCCCAAAGAGGAAGGGATGATGCAGCACAAGAACGGTAGTATTTCCCTCAGTGATGAGACCAAGGTTATCGAACCAGTCGGGGAACGACGCAACACCACGTAAACAGCTCCTGCTCACAAAGAACAAATACTTGGAACCCGATGTAAGAGAGGGGCTGTATATCCCTCACGGGTAAGAACATAGGTAAAATTGTAGTAGACTGGATAAATAGATCTCGCAGGAACGCGAGATAAAATAAACAAATAAAAATGGCAGAAAGGTATTTTTGTGTTTTTGGACTAACAGATCTGAAAATAAAAGCAAATAAAAATGGATCTCGAAGGAAAATATAATAAAGAAGAGACCCGGGGCCGTAGATTTCACTAGTGGCTTCTCTCGAGAAAAATAGCATACGGTGGGTTAAAAAAATTACTGTTAGGCAATTGATAGAACTTAAAATAATCATGCCGATATCTAGGCAATGATCATTATATAGGCATCACGACCAAGATTAGTAGACCGACTCCTGCTTGCATCTACTACTATTACTCCACACATCGACCGCTATCCAGCATGCATCTAGTGTGTTAAGTTCATGGAAAAATGGAGTAATGCAATAAGAATGATGACATGATGTAGACAAGATCAATTTATGTAGAAATAGACCCATCTTGTTATCCTTAATGGCAATGACACATACATTTTTTTCCCATTGTCGTTGGGATAAAGCACCGTACGATCAAACCCATCACAAAGCACCTCTTCCCTTGGCAAGAAAAACCGATCTAGTTGGCCTAACTAAACAAAAGATTCGAAGAAGAAATACGAGGCTATAAGTCACCTTTCATATAAGAGATCAAAAGACTCAAATAACTTTCATGGATAAAAGCATAGATCTGATCAGAAACTCAAAGTTCATCGTAACCCAACAAACACACCGCAAAAAGAGTTACATCAAATAGATCTCCAAAAGAATATTGTATTGAGAATCAAATGAGAGAGGGGAAGCCACCTAGCTACTAACTATGGACCCGTAGGTCTACAATGAACTACTCACGCATCATCGGAGAGGCACCAATGAGGATGATGAACCCCTCCGTGATGGTGTCTAGATTGGATCTGTGGTTTCTGGAACTTGCAGCGGCTGGAATTGATTTTCGTCGACTCCCCCAGGGTTTCAGGAATATTGGGGTATTTAGAGAGAAAAGAGGTTGTGCGGGAGGCCACCAAGGTGGGCATAACCCACCAGGGCGCGCCTGGGCCCCCGGGCGCTCCCAGGTGGTTTGTGTTCCCCTCAGGGTACCCCTCTGGTACTTCTTTGGCCCATATGGTGTTTTATGGTCCAAAAAAATCACCAAAAAGTTTCGCTGCATTTGGACTCCTTTAATATTGATTTCCTGCGAAGTAAAAGACAAGCAAAAACAACAACTGGCCCTAGGCAATATGTCAATAGGATAGTCCCAAAAAAATGATATAAAGTTGCTATAAAATGATTGTAAAACATCCAAGAATGATAATATAACAGCATGGAACAATCAAAAATTATAGATACGTTGGAGACGTATCAGCACCCCCAAGCTTAATTCCTGCTCGTCCTCGAGTAGGTAAATGATAAAAAACAGATTTTTTGATGTGGAATGTTGCCAAACATGTTCATCACATATTCTTTTCTTTGTAGCATGGACATTTGGTCTTTTATATGATTCAAAGCAATAGTCCAGTTTTGACATGAAGATTGCAATACTCAAGCATATCAATAAGCAACCATTTCTTTCAGAATATGTCCACTAAAGAAAGTTATCCCTAGCCCATTATGCTAAATCATTGATACATTCATGAAACAAACTCGCATATTAGCTACACCCAAAGCTGAAGTACGATCATAGTGCCCCTTAGTTGGTGCTTTACAAGAGAAGATGGAGACTCAAATAAAAATAAAAATTGCGTAAAGTAAAAGAAAGGCGCTTTGCAGAGGGAAGTAGGGATTTGTAGCGGTGCCAGAGCTCAAAGCAAAAAAAGGTAGAGATAAAACATTTTGGGTGGCATCCTTTTCCTGGCAACGAAAATGATCGAGTAGTTCCCAATACTTTCCATGCTAGATAAATCATAGGCGGTTCCCAAACAAAAAATAAAGTTTATTCCTTTTTCCCCCATACTTTCACATTCCACAGCTAATCGAATCCACAGGTGTTGTCTATATACCAACACTTTCCAAGGAATTTATTTTGACAACATAAAGTAAATTCATTTTTCATTTTGGGACTAGGAATCCCTAATACCTTTGTCATACTCTCGTGCAATGACAAGTGAATAAACACTCACCTTGAGAATAACACATCTAGCATGGAAAAATATCAGCCACCCCCTACCATTTCATGAGCGGTACGAGCACATAAAAGAGAAATTATTTTGAATTTTAGAGATGGCACATAAAAATTTGCTTAGAACGACACAAAAATACAACATATAGGTAGGTATAGTGGACTCGTGTGGAAAAACTGGGTATAAGGATTTTGGATGCAGAAGTAGTGATCATACTTAGTGCAAATGAAGGGTAGCAAAAGATTGGGAAGCATCCAACCAAGAAACAAAAAATCTCATAAGCTAGCATTAAGCATAACTAACACTGAATAATGCACCACAAGTAGGATATAATTTCATTGCGTAACTATTGAATTTCGTGCTTGCATAAGGAATCACAAACCTTAACACCAATATTCTTACTAAAGCATAATTACTCATCAACATGTCGCAAAACTATTACAAGGAATCAATTTTATTTTGTCCAATTATCTTCATGAAAGTTTTTATTATATCCCTCTTGAATATCTATCACTTCAGGATTAATTTCATATGTTGCTTTTGATAGCTCAAACAAATCTAAGTGAATAACATGAGCATAAACTTTTCTTCTCTCAAAATAATTTAAGTGAAGCAAGAGAGAATTTCTTAAAAAATTTAATAACTCTCCAATAAATCTAAGAGAAGCATGAGAGAATTTCTTAAAAAATACTAAAGCACACCGTGCTCAAAATGACATAAGTGAAGCACTAGAGCAATTCCATGGCTCATAAATATTTAAGTGAAGCATAGAGAGCAACTCTAACAAGTCATAGCATAATTTTGGATCTCTCAAATAGGTGTGTCCAGAAAGGATAGAGGCCTTAAAATAAAGGCAAAACAAGCAAACACTCATATCATACAAGACACTCGAAGCAAAACTCATGATATGTGACGAATAAAAATATAGCTCCAAGTAAAATACCGATGGTCGTTAGAAGAAAGAGGGGATGCCACTCGGGGCATCCCCAAACTTAGTTTCTTGTTCTATTTTATATAATTGCTTGGGATGCCATGGGCATCCCTAAGCTTAGTCTCTTCGTACTGCTTATTCCTTCATCCATCGTGATCTCACCCAAAACATGAAAACTTCAATCACACAAAACTCAACAAAACCTTCATGTGATCCATTAGTATAACAAAGCAAATCACTACTCTAAGCACTGTTGCAAACCCATTAATATTTTATTTTGTATTATATATACTGTATTCCAACTTTACTATAGCTTATACCCTCCAATACAAACCATAGATTCATCGAAATAAGCACACAATGCAAAGAAAATAGAATCTGTCAAAAACAGAATAGTCTGTAGTAATCAGGGAACTTCATATACTTCAGGAACTCTAAAAATTCTGAAAAAATAGGACAATGTGGGAAATTTGTATATCAATATTTTGTAAGAAATTCAGAGCAAAAACACATTACTGTGATTTATGAAAATTACTTTTCTGAATGTAAAAGTTTCTATTTTTCAAGAAGATCAAATCAACTAACACCCAACATGATCCCAAAGGCTTTGCTTGGCACAAACACTAGTTAAAACACAAAAAACACAATAATAACAGTAGCATAATTGTGCAAACACTCAAGAACAGAAAGGAAAAGACAAAAATAAATTTTATTCATTGGGTTGCCTCCCAACAAACTATATCGTTTTATGCCCCTAGCTAGGCATAATGTGAAGGATCTAAGTGTTGTCATCTTTGTTTCTTGATCCATATGATGCCCTCATGATTGATTCATATGGTGGATTAGTTCTAGTTCTAGGGAAGTGTTACATACCCTTCCTTAGTGGAAATTGAAATTTAATATTGCCTTCTTTCATATCAATCACGGCACCAATAGTATGTAAAAACGGTCTACCAAGAATAATTGGACAAGATGGATCGGAATCAATATCAAGAACAATAAAATCAATGGGCACATAATTCCTATTTGAAAGAATAAGAACATCATTAATTCTTCCCATAGGCTTTTTAATAGTAGAATCTGCCAAGTGCAAACTTAAAGAGCATTCTTCAATATCGGTAAAACCAAGCAAATCACATAAAGATTTCAGAATTGTAGAAACACTAGCACCCAAGTCACATAAGGCAAAACACTCATAATTTTTAATCTTAACTTTGATAGTAGGTTACCATTCATCATGTAACTTTCTAGGAAATGAAACCTCTAATTCCAACTTTTCTTCTAAAGCTTTCATCATAGCATCAACGATATGTTTAGTAAAAGCTTTATTTTGTTCATAGGCATGGGGTGAATTTATCATGGATTGAACAAAGAAATACAATCAATCAAAGAGAAATTATCATAATTAATGTCTTTGTAATCCAAAAGAGTGGGCACATCACTAGTTAAAGTTTTGACCTCTCCAAACCCACTTTTATCAATTTTCTCAACAAGATTTTCACCCTCCAAATTATGGGACGCCTTCTAGCTAAAGTTGACTCTTCTCAAGTCCCTTTATCATCAATTTTAATATTACTAAAAAAGGAATCAATATAAGAAACACCAATCATTTTAAGATCTTCATCACTTTTATGAAAGCAATCACTAGAAAACGCTTTTTATAAAAACTCTCTTTTAGCTCTAAGCACAGTGTTTCTTTTCTTACTTTCATCCCTTGAAACATATAAAGCTTTAATTGATTCCTCAACCTTAGGCACAAAAAATTTCATGTTGAGATTTTCTACATCATGAGAAATTCTATCAATACTTCTAGACATATCAACAATCTTATTCAGCTTTTCTTCTATCGTAGCATTAAAAACCTTTTGAGTATTGATAAATTCTTTAATATTATTGTCAAGATAAGAGGTGTTCGTATTATTATTATAAAAAGGAATTACCATAATTATTAGAGGAATTGGAAAAGGTTTAGGATTAAAATTACCTCTATAAGCATTATTATTGAAATTGTTTGGAGAAATAAAATTCACATCTACGACATCACTATTTTGTTCAATTAAAGTAGACAAAGGCACATCATTAAAATCAATAGGAGCATTTTTTATTAGCAACCAATTTCATAAGAGAATCAACTTTTTCATTCAAAGAAGAAATTTCTTCAACCAAATTAACTTTTTACTAGTAGGAGCTCTTTCGGTATGCCATTGTGAATAATTTGCCATAATATTGTCTAGCAATTTAGTGGCTTCACCCAAAGTAATTTCCATAAAAGCACCACTAGTGGCGGAATCTAAAAGATTTCTAGAAAGAAAATTCAATCCCGCATAAAAAATTTGTATGATCATCCAAAGATTTAAACCATGAGTAGGACAATTTCTTAGCATCAATTTCATTCTTTCCTAAAATTGCGCAACATGTTCATGCTCAAGTTGCATAAAATTCATGATTTGCGCCCTAAAGGAAATAATTTTCACGGGCGGAAAATAGTAAGTAATAAAAGCATCCTTGCACTTATCCCAAGAATCGATACTATTGCGAGGCAAAGAACTAAACCAAATTTTTGCACGATCTCACAGAGAAAACGGGAATAATTTCAACTTCACAATATCATTGTCCACATATTTTTATTTTGCATATCGCATAATTCCATGAATGTGTTAAGATGGGTCGCGACATCCTCACTAGGAGTACCGGAAAATTGGTCTTTCATAACAAGATTCAATAAAGCAACATTATTATCACAAGACTCTGCACTAGTGGCGGGGGAGTAATCGGAGTGCTAATAAAATAATTGTTGTTTGTATTGGAGAAATCACACAACTTGGTGTTCTCTTCAGTCATCATGACTTCACAACAAGACTGCACTCAAAAAATAGATCTGACGAGAAAACAGCGAACAAAAAAGAGGCGAATAAAACAACAAATTTTTGTGAAGTGGGGGAGAGGAAAACGAGAGGCAAATGGAAAATAATGTAAATTGCAAGAACATGAGATTTGTGATTAGGAACCTGGTAGATGTTGATGAGGTATCCCCGGCACCGGCGCTAGAAATTCCTTTTGATGCGGTTTGAACTACGTCTGTATTTCCCCAAAGAGGAAGGGATGATGCAGCACAGCTACGGTAGGTATTTCCCTCAGTGATGAGACCAAGGTTATCGAACCAGCAGGAGAACCACGCAACACCACGCAAACAGCTCCTCCATACAAAGAACAAATACTTGCAACCTGACGTAAGAGAGGGGTTGTCAATCCCTGATAGGTAAAAAGATAGGTAAAATTGTAGTAGACTGGATAAATAGATCTCATGGGAACACGTGATAAAACAAATAAATAAAAATTGCAGCAAGGTATTTTTGTGTTTTTGGATTAATAGATCTGAAAATAAAATCAAGTAAAAATAGATCTCGAAGGCAAATATAATAAAGAAGAGACCAAGGGGCCGTAGATTTCACTAGTGGCTTCTATCGAGAAAAATAGCATACGGCGGGTAAACAAATTACTGTTGGGCAATTGATAGAACTTCAAATAATCATGACGATATCCATGCAATGATCATTATATAGGCATCACGTCCAAGATTAGTAGACCGACTCCTGCCTGCATCTACTACTATTACTCCACACATCGACCGCTATCCAGCATGCATCTAGTGTATTAAGTTCATGAAAAATGGAGTAATGCAATAAGAACGATGACATGATGTAGACAAGATCTATTTATGCAGAAATAGACCCCATCTTGTTATCCTTAATGGCAACGATACATATGTATCGGTTCCCCTTCTGTCACTGGGATCAAGCACCGTAAGATCATACCCATCACAAAGGACCCCTTCCCGTGGCAAGTAAAATCAATCTAGTTGGCCTAACTAAACCAACGATTCGAAGAAGAAATACAAGGCTATAAGTAATCATGCATATAAGAGATCAAAAGACTCAAATAACTTTCATGGATAAAAACATAGATCTGATCATAAACTCAAAGTTCATCGGATCCCAACAAACACACTGCAAAAAGAGTTACATCAAATAGATCTCCAAGAGACCATTGTATTGAGAATCAAATGAGAGAGAGGAAGCCATCTAGCTACTAACTTTAGACCTGTAGGTCTACAATGAACTACTCACGCATCATCGGAGAGGCACCAATAACGATGATGAACCCCTCCGTGATGGTGTCTAGATTGGATCTGTGGTTTCTGGAACTTTCGGTGGTTGGAATTGATTTTCGTTGACTTCTCAGGGTTTCTGGAATATTGGGGTATTTATAGAGCAAAGAGGCGGTGCCAAAGGCCACTGAGGTGCGCATAACACACGAGGTGTCTTCTGGTCCAGAAAAAATCACCAAAAAGTTTTGCTGCGTTTGGACTTTGTTTGGTAATTATTTCTTGTGAAGTAAAAAACAAGCAAAAAAACAACAACTGGCCTTGGGCACTATGTCAATAGGTTAGTCCCAAAAAATGATATAAAGTTGCTATAAAATGATTGTAGAAATCAAAGAATGATAATATAGAAGCATGGAATAATCAAAAATTATAGATACATTGGAGACGTATCACCACCGTTCTTGGGGGTGTCCACCTTGTAGACGTCATAGGTAGACGTGGCCGTCCATTGGCCGATGATGGGAGGAGCAGCATGGGTCGTGGCTTCACTGTCGTCATCCATGTCGTCGGCCTCCTCGGAGACGTAGTCCAACATGTCAGTTAAGTCCTCGACAGTGGCCACTAAGTGGGTGGTGGGTGGGATGTAAAATTCCCTGTGGCCTATTTCAAGGCTCCATTGAGCATGAGCCGAGGATGGGCCATCGACAATAGTCATCATCTGGATCCGATCAAGCACCTCATTTAACAGGGTGAGGCTGCCAGATTGGCGTATCATGTTTCTTTGGAGATGACCTCTGTCGTAACGGTAGGGCGAGGCATGAGTCCGACCAGGGTGGAATCCTGGTCTTCAGACACCGCACTTGCGTCAAGGCCCAAAGCCGAGCCTATCATAAGGGGGGCGAGTCCGGCGGGGGTTGGCTCCAAATCTTTGGATCGAACTCCCATTGGGGCTCAAAGCCAGATCTGCGGTGAGGAGGAGAGGTCCGGGCGGGGTTGACTCCCAGTCTTAGGACGTAAGAGTCGCATCCGAGATCGAAGCTGATTGTCCGGTAAGGGCTGATCCGAAGATCGGATCGGGGAGAGGCCCAAAAGTTGATGCTTTGGAGGTCGTGGGCATCCCAGGTAAGGCTGAGAAGCCAGTGAAGATCAGGTTACCCCGAGTGTCTGTGATGTACTCAAAGTTACCAAACCTTATCTGATGTTCAGGGGCAAAACTGTCGACCTAGTTGAGATGACCGGTTGAGTAGGCGTGCAGAACAATGTTGCCGAACACAAAAAGTTTCCCGAGGACGAAGATGTCCCGAGTGTTGACGCCGTATCTAATGATCAGGCGAGCCATCAATCCTTCGACGATCCAACAATGGAACTCTCAATGAAAGCACCAACGTTAGTGTCAAAACTGGCGGATCTCGGGTAGGGGGTCCCAAGCTGTGGATCTTAGATCAATGGGGAACATGGACTAGGCACATGATGCTTACACAGGTTCAGGCCTTCTCTAAGACATAAAACCCTGCGTCATGCTTGATTATATTGCTTGTGTATATGGGGATTACAGAGTCGATCTACCACAATATCAGATGAACTAAACCCTAAACTAGTAGGATGATGGTTCCTGTTCTACCCTCTATGGCCTAAACCCTCTGGTTTATATAGACACCAGGAGTGCTAGGGTTACACATGGTCGGTTAGAAGAAAAGTATAAACGTGTTGATCCTTCTTATCTTGACTTGGACAACACACCAAGGCACGAGAAAGCCTCCTGCCCGGATATGGGGCCTCCACTTATGTTAGGACACCAAGCTTTGGCAATACGACCCAACAGTCTGGCCCTGAGAGATAGGTTGGCAGGACGAAGACCCCCTAATCCAGGACTCCCTCACCCACCATTTTACCATGTCTCTCTCCACCACATATAGGCCAAAGTGCGATGTAAGCAGGCTATAAGCCCATTATTGTAGAGTACTTGTTCTTAGCACCTTTATGCCATGGAGGGGATAAGGGGAGACTCACCCCGGTTGTAGCGTGATAGTAATAATGATAATGGCTAGTCAAATCACAAGGTCCCACCTGTCCAGCAGTAATGAGTTGTCAAATCATACAGCCTTACGTTTCTAGCACTAAGTCGAATTTGCTACTCCCTCATCTTCTCGCCACTCTGTCGAACCGACTAGGCGGGACTGCCCCGCCTACCATGTGGGAAAAGCCCCACCCTCGAATTTTAAATATAATTTTGTATCCATGGAGCAAAGCCAGAAGAAAATAGTGGTACACATGTATACAACACGCTTGTCGTGTTCGCGCCATACCCCAGATAGTCAATAGGTCTGGCACGCCACTTACTGAATGTAACGCGCGTCATATTGTGTTTGCACACACATGTGGGATCACAATTGAGGAACGACCATATAAACACTCCCCCGTTAGGTTAAGGTTTCTTGTCATCTTGCAATATTAGGTGTCATGTGCTTCGAATCACTACGAGGGTTAAACAGTGACAATTGCATTCCTCCAGGGCGCTGGTCATTGGGGGCACATGCATGAAAACTACTCGGCTGCCATCCAGGTCAAGCCGGCTATGTTCATTAGGACACCTAATGATTGACCCCTTTTCTACGAGTTTATCTTTAATTTGATCTTTGATCCTCATCTAGTTTATCCGTCGAGATGTAGTCCACAGAGCTCCAATGTAGATTCATATTGTCTCCTTGGGGCGGTGAGGTTATGGTTTCTTCTCATGTCGCATTTTTTTGTGTTATGTTAATCCGCTGCTTCAGATCAAAATGACCAAAACTGCGCCTCCAGGGCACATGCATGAAGACTTCTCGAAAGTCATTGACGAGGCCAAGCCGGCTCCGGTAGAATAGCATCGATAGCAATGTCTCGATGACTCATTCTGACTGCAGTTGGTCGTTTTGTGGTCTTCGAATCTCGATATATTTTTCGTCGACAAAGGCGCTTTGTACCACTGGCGAACACACATATAGACCCGGTCATTATAAAAAAGGTTGCGTCTAGTTTATGTCCAAAAGAAGAACAAAGATCGATGTCCCTTTACAATTTTTTTTGCAAACGCCAAGATAACGAATTTTCAAAATTTTGATTTCACTTTGTGTTGAAAAAATACATTTCAAGTTATAGGTAGCTATTTGAAATCGAAATTATGCATTTTTTATATGTATAATGTGGTAATCAAACAAAATGAGTTTGGGCTTGTTCATTCTATATTTTCACCCGTGATAATTTGACATGTGTGGTTGTTCGATTAATCGAGGGTCTGTGACCAGAAGTGTACAATACAAAGTATGACCTGACACGTATGCCATTTGAAACAATTGTTTTTAATTATGGATAGAAAATAGAAAACTACTCCACTATATAAGCAGGAGCCTCCACTCTTACCTGCTAGTGTTGCTCTCTTCACACACCCTCGTACTATCCAGATCTAAAAACGACAGAAGTGGCCTCTCTCTCTCTCTCTCTCTCTCTCTCTCTCTCTCTCTCTCTCTCTCTCTCTCTCTCTGCTCAGCGCTGGTCACAGATCTGGCTGGATCCCCTCCACAGGGGAAGATGAGAAGGTGCAACGTTCACACGATCGTCCTCAGTGATGGTTCTGACCCACTGCTAGTGTGTCCCAATCAGAGAGCCTTGTTGTTCTCTCCCACGTAGCACTGGCTATGGAGGGCCTCCGACCCCTTCTTCCTTGCTATCGTACATAGTGCGGGAAGATTCGGTCTCCCGCTGCCCACCTAGCGATATCCGAGCGACCCTCAGTGTCGGTGGGAAACGACACCTATGGGATCACAAGAATCCCTACTACGGTTGCGGGGCACGGGGCAGTGAGAAGAGCGGGATCAGTAGTCAGCACAAACACTCAGGTTGTTTACCCAGGTTCGGGCACGAGGATGCGTAATACCCTATTCCTGCTTTTGTGTGTATATCTGTGTTCTGGAGTTCTTGAGCTAGCTACAATGAGCGTAACTTGTCCAAGGGTCCGAATCCTTCTCCTGGATGCCTTCAGTATCCTTTTATAGACAAGGGGATTGCCACAGTGGCACATAGGAGGTGGCATCAGGGTACTATGGCTAAGCCAATCGTTTGCCATTACGGGACAAGACGCATTTAATACGCCTTCTGACGTGTCCTCCGTACTTTACCATTGCTTCACCCTTCCTCGACATGCGTCTAGGCCAGCGGGGCGGCCAGCGCCATGTAGGCTAGCAGGCTGCTGAGGTGGCGCGATGGTAGGGCCTTCACGAAGATTTGCATGCCACCATATAGGTACGCGCTGAGTTGGCCGAGAAGCCCCATGTCGACACGCAAGCGCCTGCCCAGCTGGTGGGCTGGCAGCTGCATGGGAGCGGTGGTGGAAACTTGGCGGGTGGGGGCCTGGCTGTGGCCTCGTGGATGCCCTCGGTAAGGGCCTTGCCGCGGCCCCAGCAAGGGTCTTGCCGTGGCGTTGCGGTCATCCCCGACAAGGATCTTGCCGGGGTCTTGTGGGTTTCCTCGTCAAGGATCTCGCCGAGGTTCATCGTCTTCTAATCCTCTTCTGATTTGAAGTGTTTCTTGTCTTCACAAAGATCTGCATGCCATCACTGAGGCGCCTCCCGAGCCCCGGTCCCAACGTGGTTGGTGGCGCTAGAGAAACTGGGTCCCAAGGGTGGCGCGCTTCGCTGGCATCAGGTAAGTTGCCCCATCAACGTCCTTGCCGGGGCCGTGGGGGTCACCCCTGCAATGGTCTTGCCCGGGGAAACCATAATACCTTCTCGCTCTTCGTGCCTCCGTCTTGGCATTGCTTTGGTCATCTCACGGCTTTGATTCCCTGTCCCTGCTCTGCTTTAAGCGTGTCTGCAAGTGCGGCTCTGACTGCCCGTGCACGAGTAAGGGGTAGGAAGGAGCCTCCCTACTTTGGTACACCGACAGGAGCCCCCGGGCATGGGCCATACATAAGCGCGAGGCCTTTGTTGGGCTAGGCCCAAAAACGGTGCGCGGGTAGGCGGGGCCGTTTCACCTGGGGTGATTTTTCCGCCCGCTGCGTTCTCCCACGACTCGCGTTGCATGCGTGGCATAGGGATTGCGCGCGCGGTTGATCAAAGCATGCTTGCATCACCCTGTGGTGAACAGTAAAGAGGTGGCTTGCGTGTCCCTTTGAGACCGTAGGGCTGCTGCTCATATACTCTCCTTTCCTGGGAATCGTCGCTCCATGCGTCCCATTACGCCCGTCTCTTGTGCCACGTATGCCACATGCACGACACAGGGCGAATGACAGGCGCGCGGAATATGGGAAGACATGTGTGCGTGGGTCGATATCCACACGCCTTCAATTGGGCGGGGAGAGTGGTCGATAGCCTCGCCCGCTGTCACTTTAATGAGCTGGATTGGCTGAGGGGCGGCCAAGCCCTGACCCCATCCGTTTATAAGGAGGGGAGCGGGAGGAATGGCACCCCTCATTCCTTTGCCACTCACCTCTCCCCATCCCTGCTCCTTCCTTCCTTCTGCTATGGCGAGAGGGCATGCTGATGCTTCATCGGTGGCGGCGAGGGTCTCTGCTCGACAACGCGTCGCTCCTCCGCAAGAGCCCGTGGCAGCGAAGCAAGCCGCGAGGGGAAGGGGGAGGGGATGATGCTAAGGCCGCCGCGGTGCTCGGGGAAGAGAAGGACGGGGCGGCGCGTCGGCCTCGCCTCCGCCAGCGGTCCTTCCCCCACTGCAGGGCCATGTCGGGGACAATCCTTGCGAGTTCTTCATTAGGCTGCACCAGCTGGCGCGCCGTCGTCTTCGTCTCCCGGCCCCATTCGCTTGGAAGATGGAGCTTGACCCGCCGCAGGCATTGAGGCTGCACATGAGGGGCTGCGGGAACAACAGCACATGGGCCGACGTCGACTTCCCAGCCCCTCACGTCATGTATTGTAGCGACCAGACCTCAAACAGTCTGATCTGTGTGCATCAGTGTCATCCCTGGATCAGTAATGCTGACATGCACAGTACTTGAAGGATTTATAACAGAGTGGCAATCACACACTTATTACATCGAATGTCTCAAAAGAGAGTTTATTACAATAAATATGGCTTAAGGCCATCTAACAACGATAACAGCGGAAGGCTTGGAAGATAAGTGAGTCCATCAACTCCAACGACATCACTGAGTATAGAACCACGATCCTAAGGCATCTTACTCGTCGTCTGAAAAGTCTGCAACATGAATGTTGCAGACCGAAAACAGGTCAGCACAAGGAATATGCTGGCAATGTAACACATAGAGAGTAATGAAATGATATAGCTATACTACATGCATATATGGCTGGTGGAAAGCTCTATGGTTACAGTTTTTGCATAAAGCCAATTTTTCCCTACTGCAAAGGAATAAATTTTATTCAACTATCAAGGTGGTTGTTAAACATTGAGAATGGCTGACATCATTCTCAATCCCAATTAAATATCATCATTAAAACCCAACAATATTAATTAAAGTAACATGTTGAGATTCACATGAAAATCCAAGTACTAGATACTCAAAACGTCCATAACCGGGGACACGCTAATCATGATTAGTTTATACACTCTGAGGTTTGTGCACTTTTCCCCACAAGACTCGATCTCCTCCGTTATTTTTCTCGCACTACATGGTGTTTGAGAAACGGATGACCGAGACATAGTCTTTCAGAAGCGCTAGGACCTTATGATGGGTAGACCCGTACACCTACTTTCCCCTACATCTGCTAGTCTACCACTGTAAGAGTTCCCACGACTTAATAAACTATGCTAGAGCCCATAATAGCAAGTGGCTACACACGGAAGTTTCTAGCATGAATAATCTTATGATCCCTTTGAGCCTGGGTGGCGGTCCAAAAACAAACAGGCAATCCTGGAATACCCAGGTACCTCAATCCACCTAGATGTGTATTAAAGTTGCCACCTTAAATAAACCATTAGTTAACAATCTCACATCTGTCATGGATATTCACTCACCCAAGCCATGTCTACTAGCATAGCATGGCATAATAAGCAAACGTAGAAGTAACTCCCAAGGGTTTGAAAATAAAACAGGTAATAGGTACTACCTCATCTACTTCCCAAAACCCACATATTAATCAGATCCTAATCATGCAATTGTTCGAGGATTGATCTAATCCAATAAAACTGGGTAGTAAAGAGGTATCATCAAAGTGTTACTTTCCTTGCTGATGATCCGTGAAACCTAGGGATTCGAAGTACCAAGCGGCGCAATCCGAGTACTCTATCGCAAACAAACAAACAGACAAGCATACAATACGTACTCATCTAATGCATAGGTAAAACCCAAATAAGAGATCTAACCAGAAAGTTCAACTTAAGAACTCCGGTGGCAAAAGAAATCAAATCGAATGAAGCAACAAAAAACAAAGTGCGAAAGAAATAAGCTTCATTTACTAATCTGGACCTAAGTCAAATTTTACCAAGCAAAAACTTGTTTGAGTTGATTAAACGGAAAGAGGGTTTTGAGACGAAACTCTAGGCGCTTGAATCGCCTGATTCGGATAAACGAGCAAAAAGATAAACTAAAACGAAAATCGGATCAGAAATCACGATCAGAAAAATCGCGGAATAATCCGATAAAAAGAAAAACTGACGAACAGATTAAAGAACGGACATTTGTTAACTGAAACTAAACGGCGAAAACATTCGTTAAGACGAACGAACGGGCGAACGCTCGCTAAATAATATAAACCCTAAAAAATAAAACCGATCTAAAAAACGAATCTAGGGTTTTTCTAAAAAAAAGAAACCGAAGTGGTTTTCTTAAAAAAACGGTCCGGCGGCAGCGGCTCGGGCGGTACCTCCGACGGGGCGGGGCGGCTCCGGCGGGGCGGCGAGGGGCGGCGGGGCTCCGGCGGATGGCGGCTGCGGCGGCGGTGGAGTGCGGCGGTGGCGGCTGCGGCCTGGGGCTCCCAAGGGGGCCCCAGGCTGGGTATTTAAAGAGGAAGGGGCAAGCAGCGGCGGTGGGAGGCGGAGTCCGGCTCGGACTCTGCGGCAGCGGCGCACGGGGAAAGCGGCGGCGGCGGCGGGCCGACCTGGCTCGGCTGGGCTTCTGCCCAGTCGGGCGCGCGCGTTTTTTTAAATCAATTTGGCCGAACAGAAAATAAATTCTAGAAAAAGAAATAAAATTCTAAAAATACCAAAATAAATTTTCATCGTCCAAATAAAATATTTAGAACAAGATGAACATTTTCTTGGCCCTAAAATGCAGTTTCGAAAAACGTGCAATTTTCTAAATTCAAATAAATAGCAAAAACACCAAAATAAACCTTATTTGATTTTTTTATTAAATCCTCAATATTTCTTTATTTTGGGAAAGTCATTTTATTCCCTCTCTCATATTTTTATAATCGAAATAATTGAAGATAAAATAAATAAAATCAAATGATCCTATTTTCAAAATTCAAGAAAACTCAAATATGAAAATAACGAAATCCCCAACTCTCTCTGAGGGTCCTTGAGTTGCTTAGAATTTCTAGGATCAAACCAAAAACAAAGAAAATATGATATGCATTGATGATCTAATGTATAACATTCCAAATTGAAAATTTGGGATGTTACAAACCTACCCCCCTTAAGATGAATCTCGCCCTCGAGATACAGGTTGGCTAGAAAATAGGTGAGGGTGGTCCTTCAGCAAATCTTCCTCTCGCTCCCAGGTGGCTTCATCCTCGGTGTGGTGGCTCCACTGAACTTTGCAAAATTTGATAACCTTGCTGCGGGTGACTCGGCTGGCATACTCCAGAATCTTAACTGGTTTCTCCTCATAGGTCAAATCATTGTCCAACTGAATCGCCTCTAGTGGCACTGTATCTCTCAGCGGTATATCAGCCATCTCTGTGTGGCACTTCTTTAATTGGGACACGTGGAATACATCATGAACTGCTGACAATCCTTCGGGCAACTCCAACTTGTAGGCAACTTCTCCCATACGCTCCAAAACTTTGTAGGGTCCCACAAAACGTGGCGCTAGTTTAACCTTAACACCAAAACGCTTAACTCCTTGAAGTGGAGGTACTCGAAGATAAACTCTGTCTCCGACTTCGTAAATTGTCTCCTTGTGTTTTGAATCTGCGTAGCTTTTCTGCCTGGACTGGGCTACTTTTAGCCTATCACGTATCAATTTCACCTTCTGTTCAGACTCGTTGATCAAATCTGGTCCAAACAACTGACGGTCTCCAACTTCATTCCATGACAACGGGGTCTTGCACCTGCTTCTGTACAAGGCTTCGAAAGGGGCCATCTTCAAACTAGATTGATAACTGTTGTTGTAAGAAAACTCTGCATATGGCAGGTTGTCATCCCAACTTGATCCATAGTCTAGTACACAGTCTCTCAGCATATCCTCCAAAATCTGATTGACTCTCTCTGTCTGTCCATCTGTCTGTGGGTGAAAAGCTGTACTGAACT
Source organism: Triticum dicoccoides (assembly GCF_002162155.2). Taxonomy (NCBI): domain Eukaryota; kingdom Viridiplantae; phylum Streptophyta; class Magnoliopsida; order Poales; family Poaceae; genus Triticum; species Triticum dicoccoides. Next base: position 457,098,690 of record NC_041393.1, read on the forward strand.
CTAGCCTGGTACCTAAAGTTCCATGCAACTGATTCCAGAACTTTGAGGTAAACTGGGTTCCTCTATCTGATACAATGCTCCTCGGAACTCCATGCAAACATACAATCCTGGTCATGTATATCTTGGCCAACTTAGCACTGGTGTAAGTGGTATTCACTGGGATGCAATGAGCTACCTTCGTCAAACGATCGACTATAACCCAAATTGAGTCATAGCCTGAACGAGTCCTGGGCAATCCCGTAATGAAATCCATCCCTAGTTTATCCCACTTCCATTCGGGTATTGGCAATGGTTTTAACAATCCTGCTGGCTTCTGATGCTCTGCCTTTACTCTCTGACATACATCACAAACTGCTACATACTCTGCAATATCCTTTTTCATTCCGTTCCACCAGAAGGTATCCTTCAAATCTAAATACATCTTGGTATTTCCTGGGTGAGTCGAATATGGTGAATCATGGGCCTCTTGCAGAATCAACTTCCTGATCTCTGGGTCATTAGGCACGTAAACACGATCTTCAAACCATAGGGTATTGTGCTCATCCTCACGAAATCCCTTAGCTTTACCTTTGCTCATCCTTTCCTTTATATCAGCAATTTCCTTGTCAGTCTTCTGAGCTTATCTAATCTTATCCATCAAGGTAGACTGAATCTCCAATGCTGCTACATAGCCTCTCGGAACTATCTCCAAACATAGCTCATGAAGGTCCTCGGCTAACTCCTTTGGTAACTCTCCGGTCATGAGTGTGTTGACATGGCTCTTACGGCTCAACACGTCGGCTACTACGTTAGCCTTTCCTGGGTGGTAATGCAACATCATATCATAATCTTTGATGAGTTCCAACCATCTCCTTTGCCTGAGATTCAACTCCTTCTGTGTGAAAATGTACTTCAAACTCTTGTGATCTGTGTACACCTCACAATGGTTTCCGATGAGAAAATGTCTCCAAGTCTTCAATGCATGCACTACGGCTGCTAACTCCAAATCATGTGTGGCATAATTTAACTCATGAGGTTTCAGCTGTCGTGAAGCATACAAAACAACTCTCCCCTCCTACATAAGCACTGCTCCAAGTCTACGACGTGAAGCGTCGCAATACACCTCGTAATCCTTACTCTGATCTGGCAGAATCAACACTGGCGAGGTAACCAAACGTTCCTTCAACTCCTGGAAACAGGCCTCACACTCCTCAGTCCAAATGAACTTGGTATCCTTCTTCAACAACTCCGTCATAGGTTTTGCAATCTTTGAGAAGTTCTCGATAAATCTCTGGTAATATCCTGCGAGTCCAAGGAAACTCCGGATCTCTCAAACTATTGTTGGTGCTTCCCAGTTTGTCACAGTGACAACTTTGGTGTGGTCTACAGCTATACCTTCTCCGGATATAACATGTCTGAGGAATCCCACTTCCTTCAACCAAATTTCACATTTGCTGAACTTGGCATATAACTAGTGTTCTCTGAGCTTCTCCAGTACCAAACGCAAATGCTCTTTATGCTCCTCTTCGTTCTTTGAGTAGACCAAAATATCATCAATGAACACCACGAAAAACTTATCCAAAAACTCCATAAACACCTTGTTCATCATGTTCATGAAATAGGCAGGTGCATTAGTCAGACCAAATGATATAACGGTGTACTCGTACAGCCCATACCTGGTGGTAAAAGCCGTCTTAGGTATATCCTGCTCTTGAATCTTCAACTGATGGTATCCTGATAGCAAATCGATCTTGGAAAATACCTTAGCTCCTTGCAACCGGTCAAACAGATCATTGATCATCGGCAGTGGGTACTTTTTCTTGATTGTTACTGCATTCAGTCCTCGATAATCAACAACCGTCCTCAATGATCCATCTTTCTTCTCCACTAGAAGTACTGGTGATCCCCAAGGCGAAGAACTTGGGCGAATATATCCTTTATCCAGTAACTCTTTAATCTGCTTCTTAATTTCCTCCAAATCCTTAGCGGGCATCTGGTACGGTCTCTTAGATATTGGCCATGTGCCTGGCAAAAGCTCAATCAAAAACTCGATGTCTCTATCCAATGGCATGCCTGGCAACTCTTCCAGAAATACATCAGGAAAATCCTTCACCACTGGTACTTCCTCCTGCACGACTCGTGATAAGGAATTTACTTGTATCCTCTTCGGCTCATGTCTTGATACATACTTGATCCTTCTCCCTTCTGGGGTTGTAAGCAAAATCGACTTACTTGTGCAATTGATGTTTCCTCCATACATCGATAGCCAATCCATACCCAGAATCACATCCAAACCTTGAGATTCCAAAATGATTAAATCTGAGGGGAAGACATGCTTGCCTATACTCAATGGCACTTGAAAACATCCTCGACTGGCCATATACTCCGCTCCTGGTGAGCTTACTAACATGGGTGTTACTAGAACTTTGGTGGGCAGTTTATACTTATCCACAAATCCCCTCGATATGTATGAATGCCATGCACCATTATCAAAAAGAACGATTGCAGTAAATGACTTAACCAAAAACTTACCTATTACTGCATCTGGTTGGGCTTCAACCTCCTCCACATTAACGTGGTTCACCTGTCCCCTGTTGAAAGGGTTCGGCTTATTCCCCGAGCTTCCATTGCCATTTCCATTCTGGCCTTCGGGACATTCATTAGCGTAATGTCCAGTCTTCTGACACTTAAAGCAAGTGACTTGGCTCAAATCTTTCTTAGCTGGGGTTGATGGGTTGGTACGATTCTTGCCGTTGCTTCCTCCATTCCCATTCTTGGGGCCATTATGATTATGCGTGCTTCCTCCTCCATGGGTATGCTGAAAATGTCCTCCTGACTTCGGGGTAAAACGTGGCTTCTGCTGAGCTCCAGAATTGTACTTTCCTTGTCCATACTTCGTCTTGCGGTTCTCAATCTGCTGCTGCTTCCCTTCAATCATAAGAGCACGATCTACCAACTCCTGGTAGTTGTTGAAACTCGCTACCATCAACTGCATGCTCAACTCATCATTCAGTCCTTCCAGAAACTTCTCTTGCTTAGCTGCATCCGTAGCAACGTCATCTGGGGCATAACATGCTAGCTTACTAAAGTCATCCACATACTGGCCAACTGTCCGTCCTCCTTGGCGTAAGTTGCAAAACTCACGCTTCTTCATGGCCATAGCTCCTGCTGAAACATGGGCAGTACGGAGAGCCTGCTAAAACTGATCCCATGTGACAGTGTCTACTGGATAGGTGGCTGTGAAATTCTCCCACCATGATGTTGCGGGTCCTTCAAGATGATGTGCGGCAAATCGCACCATCTCCGAATCTGTGCATCCTGCAGTGGTTAACTCCCTGGCTGTCTTGCGAAGCCAATCATCTGCAACAATCGGCTCGGTGCTACTAGAGAACACCGGTGGATTCAGCCTAAGAAAACAGGTTAAGTGGTCAACAGGTGCTGGTGGTGGTGGGTTGTTGTTGTTGTTTTTCCCCTGATTCTGATTCTGGACTAGCAACTGCATCAAGGCATTGTGCTGCTGGATCAACTGAGTGAGCTCCGATGGAAAAGCAAATCCATTGTCACGTCTCGGAGGCATCTGAGGGTTTAGAAAAGATGAGAATTTAGAATAGAATGAGGTCTAGAGGGAAAACACTACCCATATGCACATCCGACAAATGCAAAACAAAACACTTCAAACAAGCAAGGGCATACAACGGTCTATCTATCGTTACAAAAGTGCTCAGACTATAATAGATACATGGGGAAATACTACTACTGTTATGGTGGTCAACTAGAAAAACTGCTCCATTGAAGATTCCATGATATCTTCTCCAGCTTCATCAACATAGTCATCATCGCTATCATCTGGGTCTGAATCGGTGTCGTTGATGATGATGTAGTTCTCTGGACAGGTGCAATCTTCGTCTTCTCCTCCAGTCACGGGAAATCCCATGAATACTTTTAGCTTCTTCTTCAGATCATCGCTCTTCTCCACGAGTGTTGCTATTTTCTCCTCATATCGATCGCGTGTAGACTTGAGTTCTTCCTCCAGTTCCGTGATCTTGGTCATGGCATTCTTCAGGTCTATCATGGCTGCACACATCTGGTTCTCCTGGCATCGAATGTGCTGGTTTAACTCCTGGATGAAAGCTGCAATTGATCTATCCTTCCTAGTGCTGATCATCTCCAATTGTTCATCTCGGCGCCCATAAATCTGGTAAATAGTATCCTTAAGCTCCTTGTGGTAAACTTCTCTAATACGTCCCATTGTGATGTGAGATGCCATGCTCTTTCCTAGACTCCAGGTTGGTGCATCAAAGGAAAACTCTATAGGCTCAGTGACGGGCATGAACGTCCTTCTTGGAACTTGAACTTGAATCATCCAGTGCTCCTCTTCAGGTAAAGTGGCGTTGTAGTTCCAGGTGAAGCTTGGTACTCCGATGTTCAGGTACTTGGTGACTTCCTTCAAGTGTCATCCAAAGGGTGTATCTTCATCCGGTTGCATGAACTTGTTCCTTGCATCCGCCATCCTAAAAGAGAGTAGAAAAGATGAGGAGTCAGAAATGAGAAGAGAGAGTAGTGATCTAGGGCTTGGCTTAGTGGTTGTGTCCTACAGTCAGTGTGTGCTCTGATACCATCTTGTAGTGACCAGACCTCAAACAATCTGATCTCTGTGCATCAGTGTCATCCCTGGATCAGTAATACTGACACGCACAGTACCTGAAGGATTTATAACAGAGTGGCAATCACACACTTATTACATCAAATGTCTCAAAAGAGCGCTTATTACAATAAATATGGCTTAAGGCCATCTAACAACGATAACAGCGGAAGGCTTGGTAGATAAGTGAGTCCACCAACTCCAACGGCATCACTAAGTATAGAACCACAATCCTAAGGCATCTTACTCGTCGTCTGAAAAGTCTGCAACATGAATGTTGCAGCCCGAAAATGGGTCGGCACATGGAATATGCTGGTAATGTAACTCATAGATAGTAATGAAATGATATAGCTATACTACATGCATATATGGCTGGTGGAAAGCTCTATGGTTACAGTTTTCGCATAAAGCCAATTTTTCCCTACTTCAAAGGAATAAATTTTATTTAACTATCAAGGTGGTTGTTAAACATTGAGAATGGTTGACAGCATTCTCAATCCCAATTAAATATCATCATTAAAACCCAACAATATTAATTAAAGTAACATGTTGAGATTCACATGAAAATCCAAGTACTAGATACTCAAAACGTCCATAACTGGGGACACGGCTAATCATGATTAGTTTATACACTCTGTAGAGGTTTGTGCACTTTTCCCCACAAGACTCGATCTCCTCCGTTAGTTTTCTCGCACTGCATGGTGTTTGAGAAACGGATGACCGAGACATAATCTTTCAGAAGCACTAGCACCTTACGATGGGTAGACCCGTACACCTACTTTCCCCTACATCTGCTAGTCTACCACTGTAAGAGTTCGCACGACTTAATCAACTATGCTAGAGCCCATAATAGCAAGTGGCTGCACACGGAAGTTTCTAGCATGAATAATCTTATGATCTCTTTGAGCCTGGGTGGCGGTCCAAAAACAACCAGGCAATCCTGGAATACCCAGGTACCTCAATCCACCCAGATGTGTATCAAAGTTGCCACCTTAAATAAACCATTAGTTAACAATCTCACATCTATCATGGATATTCACTCACAAAATCCACGTCTACTAGCATAGCATGGCATAATAAGCAAACGTAGAAGTAACTCCCAAGGGTTTGAAAATAAAATAGGTAATAGGTACTACCTCATCTACTTCCCAAAACCCACATATTAATCAGATCATAATCATGCAATTGTTCGAGGATTTATCTAATGCAATAAAACTGGGTAGTAAAGAGGTATGATCAAAGTGTTACTTGCCTTGCTGATGATCCGTGAAACCTAGGGATTCCAAGTAGCAAGCGGCGCAATCCAGGTACTCTATCGCAAACAAACAAACAAACAAACAACCATACAATAAGTACTTATCTAATGCACAGGTAAAATCCAAATAAGAGATCTAACCAGAAAGTTCAACTTAAGAACTCCGGTTGGCAAAAGAAATCAAATCAAACGAAGCAACGAAAAACAAACTGTGAAAGAAATAAGCTTCGTTTACTAATCTGGACCTAAGTCAAATTTTACAGAAGCAAAAACTTGTTTGAGTTGATTAAACAGAAAGAGGGTTTCGAGATGAAACTCTAGGCGCTTGAATCGCCTGATTCCGATAAACAAGCGAAAAGATAAACTAAAATGAAAATTGGATCAGAAATCACGATCAGAAAAATCGCGGAATAATCCGATAAAAAGAAAAACTGACGAACAGATTAACGAACGGACGTTCATTAACTGAAACTAAACAGCGAAAACGTTCATTAAGACAAACGAACGGGCGAATGCTCGCTAAATAAAATAAATCCTAAAAAAATAAAACCGATCTAAAAAACGAATCTAGGGTTTTTCTAAAAAAAGAAACCAAAGTGGTTTTCTTAAAAAAATGGTCCAGCGGCGGCAGCTCCGGCGGGGCTCTCCGGCGGGGCGGGGCGGCTTCGGCGGGGCAGCGAGGGGCGGCGGGGCTCCGGTGGCTCAGCGGCGGCGACTG
>NC_041393.1:457106121-457151509 GCF_002162155.2 Triticum dicoccoides
CTGCGGCTTGGGGCTCCCAAGGGGGCCTCGGGCTAGGTATTTAAATGGGGAGGGGGGGTGCGGCGGCTTGGGGGAGGGGGCAAGCAGCGCGCGGGAGGCGGAGTCCGGCTCGGACTCTGCGGCAGCGGCGCGCGGGGAAAGCGGCTGCGGCAGCGGGCCGGCCTGGCTCGGCTGGGCTTCGGCCCAGTCGGGCGCGTGCGTTTTTTTAAATCAATTTCACCGAACAGAAAATAAATTCTAGAAAAAGAAATAAAATTCTAAAAATACCAAAATAAATTTTCATCGTCCAAATAAAATATTTAGAATAAGATGAACATTTTCTTGGCCCTAAAATGCAGTGTTGAAAAACGTGCAATTTTACCTAAATTCAAATAAATAGCGAAAACACCAAAATAAACCTTATTTGATTTTTTTATTAAATCCTCAATATTTCTTTATTTTGGGAAAGTCATTTTATCCCCTCTCTCATATTTTTATAATCGAAAGAATTGAAGATAAAATAAATAAAATCAAATGATCCTATTTTCAAAATTTGAGAAAACTCAAATATGAAAATAACGAAATCCCCAACTCTCTCCGAGGGTCCTTGAGATGCTTAGAATTTCTAGGATCAAACCAAAAACAAAGAAAATTTGATATGCATTGATGATCTAATGTATAACATTCCCAATTGAAAATTTGGGATGTTACATGTATCTTCGCCACGGGTGGAAGACCTTCGCTCGCATCCACAGCCTGACGCCGGGGCTCATTCTCTACTTCAAGTTAATGAAGAATGACCTCCTCTCCGTCAAGGTCTTTGGCGATTTCGGAACTCGCCCAAAGTGTTGCATGGAGAGCTCTTCGGATGACGAAGACTCATCCTCAAGCGAGAGTGACGAGGAGGACAGCGGCATTGACGACGAGGGTAGCAGGCGAGAGGATGACGGGTCCGACTAGGTGTCGGACCTGCCGCTCCGGGGCGGTGTCGACAGCAGCAGCATCTGCACCGGGCCCCTTCTCCCGGTGCAGCCGGCTCCTTGAACTTCTCGGGGTCGCCTCCTTGGGCTGGCGTGGGAAGGCTGGAGAAGGCGATGAAGGCAGGTGGCGGGCCGTCAAGTCGGAGTACGATGGCACCGATGCCTTCGTAGTGTATTAACGGATCACTGCCTCATCTTCTAGCCCTTCCTCCGGCACCACCACCACCAGCCCCCTTCTAGGCGGCTGCCGACATGTTCCCTTGGCGCCTTCTGCTGCTCGTACCTCGCTTAGGCGCTCCTTCTGCCATTTTGCCTTCTTGTTTTATTTCCTGAGGAGAGGGACAAGAAAGGGATTATGGGCACTTTATCTTTTTTCAGATTGTAAGCCTACGAGCCTTAGTTAGTTTTAAAACTTCTAACCTCCCTGTTCATGTTTACATTCCGTACGAACTATACCTGTATGGAACGTATTAATGGAAAAAGGGTGCTTGCCGGGTCTGGTGTGTGTGAGCAAAGCCCATACCAATGAACAAATCCTTGTTATTTTCAATATAAACATCGTTGCCCGACAGCAGGCCTTGCCACTCCCCTACTCCGTTCGACCATACTCACGCTTTTGGCGGAGGCAAGGACAAAATAGTGGTGGGCCCTATGCTCGCTCCCTTGCCGCCACACCTACAACCAGATTCCGAACCAAGAAGAAGTTCTTGGGTGGTAGGAATGAAGGGAGCAAGGCAGTCTCGGAATAAAGCGAGGTTTCATACGTCCCAATCTTTATACGGAAATGCATAACAGGAGATAAGAAAGCTCATCTAGATTTGTAGTCCCCGGGATCCCTAGCTTGCCGTGGGTGGACCTTTGTGTCTTCACCCCCTGGCATACTTAGTTTGCCGGGGCCAGAGTGCCAGCTTGCTCTCTTCCTTCCCCTTGGCAAAAAACACTTATGTACCCTGCGAACCAAACAGGATGGATAGGAACAAAGAGACGCAAACTCGACCTCTATGCTAGGGGTTAGTCGCCGCTAAGCACTATCAACCCTAACCGAAGGAGAGACTCAATCTAGCATGCATGCTATAACTTAGGGTGCCAGCGCTTCGTTTATTTATGCTTAGGGTATGTGCTTGGCTTTGTACAGAGGGTTACATGCCTTGCCGGCAAGGCTTGTACAAAAGGTGGCTTGCCGGGGGGCCCGGCAGCTGCGCCTTATGGGTAAAACTTGCGAAGATGCTTGATGTTCCAGGAGTTGCTCACTGGAATGGCATCTTTGGTCTCCAGACGGACTGCGCCAGGCCTGGTGACTCGTGTTACCCTATAAGGGCCTTCCCAGTTCAGCGTCAACTTGTTGGAATTCTTGGCCGACTGAACGCGCCGAAGAACAAGGTCACCTTCCTCAAAGCTTCAGGCATGAACCTTGCGGCTATGGTAGCGGCGCAAGACTTGCTGGTAGCGTGCTGCTCTCACAGCCGCCCGAAGACCATATTCCTCCCGGAGCGTTGCGTCATCTTGCTGCAATCGCTCTTGCTCAAGCTCATCATAAGCGAGCACTCGAGGTCACCCGTTTATGAGTTCCATGGGGAGAACTGCTTCTGCCCCGTAAACCAGGGCAAAGGGTGTCTGGTCGATGGCTAGATTTGGCGTCGTTCTGATCGACCAAAGAACCGCCGGCAACTCATCAATCCAGCGCCTCCCGCTCTTGTGCAGCCTGTCAAAAGTATTCGTCCTCAGGCCATGTGGCACTCCAGCATTCGCCCTCTCCGCTTGGCCGTTGCTCCATGGCTGTGCCACAGAAGCAAAATAGACCTTGCTGCCGAGGTCTTCAATATACTGCATGAAGGTGTGGCTTATGAACTGCGTGCCGTTGTCGGTGATGATTCTGTTCAGCACACCAAAGCGGCAAATTAGCCCCTTGAAGAATTTGACGGCCGACTGTGCGGTCACCTTCCTCACTGCTTCCACCTCCGGCAACTTTGTGAACTTGTCGATTGCAACATACAGGTACTCAAAGCCCCTGACGGTGCGTGGAAAAGGGCCCAATATGTCGAGGCCCCAGATCGAGAATGGCCAGGAGAGAGGGATTGTCTGTAAGGCTTGAGCCGGCTGATGAAGCTTCTTCGAATGGAACTGGCATGCTTCACACTTGGTTACTTGTGCCGTCGCGTCCTGGAGGGCAGTGGGCCAGAAGAAGCCTTGCCAGAAAGCCTTGCCGACAAGGGCCCTTGACCCTATGTGGGAGCCGCATATGCCTCCATGTATCTCCGCCAACAGCTCCAGTCCTTCCTCCTAGGAGATGCACTTCAATTTCACTCCATTCGGTCTTTTTCTGTATAGAACGTCGTCAATGAATTGGTATAGGGCAGACCGGCGGGCTACTATCTCTGCTTCTTCCTACTCCTCAGGAAGCTCCCCTATTTGGAGGAATCGGACGGTATGATGCGCCCATGCTGGAGCCCGTGGCTCGACAGCAAGGACCAAAGGCATTTCTTCCGCCGCAGGAATGGTTGCCTCCACGGCAAGGGCTTGGCGCCCCGCCGAAGTCGGTTCTCCCGCGGCAGGCTCGGCGTTGATACGTCTCCAACGTATCTACTTTTCCAAACACTTTTGCCCTTGTTTTGGACTCTAACTTGAATGATTTGAATGAAACTAACCTGGACTAACGCTGTTTTCAGCAGAACTACCATGATGTTGTTTTATGTGTAGAAAAGAAAAGTTCTCGGAATGTCCTGGAAATCCACGGAGGCACTTTTCAGAATAAATAAGAATTTTTGGCAAAAGAATCAAGGCCAGGGGGCCCACGGGCTGTCCACGAGACAGGGGAGCGCCCCCCTAGGGGCGCGCCCTCCTATCTCGTGGGCCCCCGGACCTCCTCCGACCTCAACACAAACTCCATATATACCGTGTCGGGGAGAAAAAAATCAGAGAGAAAGTTTCATCGCGTTTCACGACACGGAGCCGCCGCCAAGCCCTAATCTCTCTCGGGAGGGCTGATCTGGAGTCCGTTCGGGGCTTCGGAGAGGGGGATTCGTTGTCGCCGTCATCATCAACCATCCTCCATCACCAATTTCATGATGTTCACCGCCGTGCGTGAGTAATTCCATCATAGGCTTGCTCGACGGTGATGGGTTGGATGAGATTTACCATGTAATCAATTTAGTTTTGTTAGGGTTTGATCCCTAGTATCCACTATGTCCTGAGATTGATGTTGCTATGACTTTGCTATGCTTAATGCTTGTCACTAGGGCCTGAGTGCCATGATTTCAGATCTGAACCTATTATGTTTTCATGAATATATGTGTGTTCTTGATCCTATCTTGCAAGTCTATAGTCACCTATTATGTGTTATGATCCGACAACCCCGAAGTGACAATAATCGGGATACTTCTCGGTGATGACCGTAGTTTGAGGAGTTCATGTATTCACCATGTGTTAATGCTTTGGTACGGTTCTCTATTAAAAGGAGGCCTTAATATCCCTTAGTTTCCACTAGGACCCCGCTGCCACGGGAGGGTAGGACAAAAGATGTCATGCAAGTTCTTTTCCATAAGCACATATGACTATTTACGGAATACATGCCTACATTATATTGATGAATTGGAGCTAGTTCTATGTCACCCTATGTTATAACTATTGCATGAGGAATTGCATCCAGCATAATTATCCATCACTGATCCATTGCCTATGAGCTTTTCACATATTGTTCTTCGCTTATTTACTTTTCCGTTGCTACTGTTACAACTACTACAAAAAACCAAAAACATTTACCTTTTCTGTTGCTACAGTTACCATTACTATCATACCACTCTTGCTACTAAATACTTTGCTGCAGATACTAAGTTATCCAGGTGTGGTTGAATTGACAACTCAACTGCTAATACTCAAGAATATTCTTTGGCTCCCCTTGTGTCGAATCAATAAATTTGGGTTGTACTTCACCCTCGAAAGCTGTTGTGATCCCCTACACTTGTGGGTTATCAAGACTAATTTCTGGCGCCGTTGCCGGGGAGCATAGCTCTATTCACTAAGTCACTTGGGATTTATATCTGTTGATCACTATAAAGAACTTGAAAGACGCTAAGACCAAGATTTTGCCCTCAACTACGAGGGGAGGTAAGGAACTGCCATCTAGCTCTGCACTAGATTCTCCTTCCGTTATTAGTAAGCTTGTGACACCTAAACCTGCTACTACTATGAATTCTGATATGTCGCATGTTATCGATGATGCCACTTCTGCTTTGCATGATACTTATGATGAAACTACTTCTGTGCGTGATACTACTCTGCCATTAGGTGAATTTCTTGATGAACAACTTGCTAGAGTTAGGGGGAATGAAAATATTGAAGATGCTATTGATGATAGTGATGATGAACGTTCCCCTAATGATTATGTTTTACCCGTTGTTCCTAAGGGTTATGTTATGAATGAAAAAGCTGCTATGGAAATTCTTGCTTGCAATGATAGATCTGATCTTAAGAAATTATTAGCTAAATGGAAATAGCAGTCTCTTAATGCTAGAATGAAACCCGATCCTACTTTTGCTACTTCACCTATCTGTGTTACTGATAAGGATTATGAATTCTCTGTTGATCCTGATATTATTACTTTAGTTGAATCTGATCCTTTTTATGGCCTTGAATCTGAAATTGTTGTGGCACATCTTACCAAGTTAAATGATATAGCCACTCTATTTACTCATGATGAGAAGTCTCGCTATTTGTATATCCTTAAGATATTTCCGTTCTCATTAAAGGGTGATGCTAAGACTTGGTATAATTCTCTTGCTCCTGGTTGTGTGCGTAATCCCCAGGATATGATTTATTACTTCTCTGCTAAATATTTCCCTGCTCATAAGAAACAAGCTGCCTTGCGGGAAATATATAATTTTGTGCAAATCAAAGAAGAGAGTCTCCCACAAGCTTGGGGGAGGCTTCTTCGGTTGCTTTATGCTTTTCCTGGTCATCATCTTAAGAAAATGAAATACTTGATATCTTTTATAATGGACTAACCGATGCTTCCAAGGACCACTTGGATAGTTGTGTTGGTTGTGTTTTCAGGGAAAGAATAGTCGACGAAGCTGAAATACTATTGAATAATATGTTGACTAATGAAAATAATTGGACTCTTCCCGAGCCAGTTCCTGAAGTAATTCCTGAACCAATTGTTCCAACTCCTGAGCCTATTCCTAAACCCACTCCGAAGAAGAGAGGTGTTTTATTTCTCAGTCCTGAATATATGCAAGAGTCAAAGAAATCAATGAAAGAAAAAGGTATTAAAGCTGAAGATGTTAAAAATTTACCTCCTATTGAAGAAATATATGGTCTGAATATACCGCCTGAAGAACTACTTTTTCTTGATAACCCGACACAGGTAGTGAAGGTAAATTCTCTCTATAGATACGATAAAGTTGAAATACCCTCTACTAAATTTCATAGCCCGTGCTTAGATGAATTTGATGACTTTATGGCTAGACAAGAAATTTTTAATGCTTATGTTGGTAGAGAGTTAAAGAATAATGCTTTTGAGATAGGACGCGTAGGTGATAATCTGGCTAGAGTTAAAAATGAACTTCACCGCGTTAGCAAGTATGCTTCTATGGTTGCTACTCAAGCTGAGCAAGTACTCAAAGCTCAAAACGATTTGCTTGATGAATTGAATAATAAAAATGAATTTGCTATTAGAGTGGCTACTAGAATTGGTAGAATGACTCAGGAACCTTTGTATCCTGAAGGCCACCCTAAGAGAATCGAGCAAGATTCTCAAAGAAATAATCTAGATGTTCCTAGTTCTTCTAAGAAGAAGAAGAAAAAGAAGAATGATAGGACTTTGCAAACTTCTAGTGAACCTAATGTAAAAACACCTGAGAATCCCAATGATATTTCTATTTCTGATGCTGAAACACAATCAGGTGATGAACATGAACCTAGTGATAATGTTCATGTTGATGCTCAACCTAGCAAAGACAATGATGTAGAGATTGAACCTGTTGTTGATCTTGATAACCCACAATCAAAGAATCAACGTTATGATAAGAGAGATCTTGTTGCTAGGCAGCACGCTAAAGAAAGAGAACTATGGGTTCAGAAACCCGTGCCCTTTCTTCCTAAACCATCCAAGTCAAAGAATGATGAGGATTTTGAGCGTTTTGCTGAAATGATTAGACCTATTTTCTTACGTATGCTCTTAACTGATATGCTGAAAGTAAATCCTTATGCTAAATATATGAAGGATATCATCACAAATAAAAGAAAGCTACCGGAAGCTGAAATTTCCACCATGCTTGCTAATTACACTTTTAAGGGTGGAATACCAAAGAAACTTGGAGATCCGGGTGTACCAACTATACCATGCTCCATTAAAAGAAATTATGTTAGAACTGCTTTATGTGATCTTGGAGCCGGTGTTAGTGTTATGCCTCTCTCTTTATATCGTAGACTTGAATTGAATAAGTTGACGCCTGCTGAAATATCTTTGCAAATGGTTCATAAATCAACTGCTATACCTGTCGGTATTTGTGAGGATGTGCCTGTTGTGGTTGCAAATGTCACTATTTTAACGGACTTTGTTATTCTTGATATTCCCGAGGACGATAGTATGTCTATTATCCTTGGTAGACCTTTTCTTAATAATAAAGGGGCTGTTATTGATTGCAACAAAGGCAATGCCACTTTTCATGTTAATGGTAATGAGCATACGGTACACTTTCCGAGGAAACAATCTCAAGTTCATAGCATCAATTCTATTGAAAAAGTTCCAACTATCATTTTTGGAGGTTTTGAATTTCCTCTCCCTACTGTCAAGAAAAAGTATGATATTCTTATTGTTGGGGATTTTCATATCCCCGTTGAGGTAACTTAGTGTTATTCGAAATTTCTCCGGTTCCGTGTTATTCGGAATGAGTTTGTTAACAAGACTTGATCAACCTTGTTAGTGGATTCATTTTGATGATCACGAGATGGATGAAACTAGAAGGCACAACCTTCTGTACCCTCCTTTTACTTTATGTTATTTAGAATAAATAAAGAAACAAATAGTATTATCTGTGTGTTTTTTGATTTATTCGTGCAATAAAAATTAGTCTGAAAATAAAAGTGCTCCAAATGCCCTGCAAATTTAGTATGATTTTTTCTGGAATATTTGAGGATTTTCGGCACTGAAAACACTGCAGGAGGGCCAAGCACCAGGCCACGAGAGAGGAGGGCGCCCCCCCCCTTAGGGCGCGCCCCCTATCTCGTGGGCCCCTGGTAACTCCCCTCCACTTATGCCAGCAGCCACACACTTCATCTTCTACCAAAAAAAATCCCCATCCAGCTCAAGCACGAGTTCTAGCTCGTTTTGCTGCGATTTTCGATCTCTTAGCTCAAAGCTCCATTCGCAAAACTGCTTTGGGAGATTGTTGCTTGGTATGTGACTCCTCCATTGGTCCAATTAGTTTTTGTTCTAGTGCTTTATTCATTGCAAATCCTTGCTACCTTGGTGACCCTGTTCTTGAGCTTGCATGTTAAAATTTTTAGGTCCCAAGCAATTCCAATGCATGATATAGGCTCTAGGCACTTGTAGGAGTGGTTGCTATCAATCTTGTTCAGTTTTATACACTTTTATTTTGAAGTTACTAAAATTTCAGAATTTTTCAGAAAATGTTAAGGAGGTTCTTTAAAGGCTCTTCTAGCCAAAGCTCTAAGGAAAAACAAGACAAAGAGAAGGAAAAACCTAAGTATAATCTTCCTCACTTAGCGGAAGTACGGTCATGTGAATTGCCATGTGAGGATTTATTAAGGAAGCCGGAATTCATGAAGACTTTTATGCTTTAATCGAGACTGCAGGCCTCACCGGTTTCATGAACGACCGAATCGATCAGTATCTCTTACTTACCAATACTTTCGTGCAAAACTTTTATTATTATCCTAAGAAGTCACCGCCTGTAGTATCATTTCATTTATATGACGAGTTCAAAGAAATGTCTTTACATCATTTTTGCACGGTATGTAGGATACCTTATGAGGGAGAACTAGAGGAACCCCATCGTGAAGATGTGGCTGGCTTTGTTAATACTATTGTTGTAGAAGAGCCGAAGAAGGGTTCCGAAGCGAAAGTCTCTAGCATACACTTTCCTGTTTTACGCTACTTTGCCATATTTGCTAGTAGATGCTTAATTGGTCGTGGGAATAGTGGAAACTTGAGTGTTCCTGATATTATCATGCTTCAACATGATTTGCTTGGAGACAATGGTTTTAATATGGGGGTCGTCGTTGCGAAACGGCTAGCCCTGAATCGTACAAAAGGCCCCATATTTGGAGGTATCTATGCCGCATGTCTTGCTAGACATTTTTAGATACCCATTAGGCACCATGAGGAAAAGGAGACAATATTGCCTCCTCACATTCTAGACTACAAGAGCATGGTAGCACATAAGTTTATTGTTGACAAAGAAGATAGGATGCTCTTGTATAAACTTAGATTCAATAAGAAACACTTTGAGATTATTATTTTGCATGCGCCTCTGTTGTTTGATTTGCTTGCAGAAAAATTTCTCGTTACACCGGAGGCGGTGAACAATCATCTAGCTCAAGCTTTTACTCCAGAACCTGAACCTGAACCAGAACCTGGACTGGACCCTTATCGCGCATCATCTGTCCAGTGGGATCCGGAGATGACCAGCCAGTATTATCTTGATTATACCTCTCCTTACACCGGAGAGAGTAGCGGCGGTCCTTGGTATTAAACCAACTTAGGCCAAAAGCCTAAGCTTGGGGGAGTACGTATTTCTCACCGACTTTACATTCATGTTCACACACTAGTCGTCGGTGCTCATACTCTTTCATTGTATTATCCATGTTAGTTTAAATTTATTTTCTAGTTTTCTTCTTGTGTGTTTGATAAACCTTAAGAAAAACCAAACAATTAGTTAGTTTAATTTCCTTGCTTGTAGTAGAAATTAAAATGAAAACCCAAAAAGATTTCTCATTCTTCTTTTACTTGTTGGGAGCTTTCCCGTGTAAATAGTTTTATTTTCCTTTCTTTCTTTTGAGGGTCGAGAAGACCATATTGAAAATGCTTAGTGGCTCTTATATGCATGATTGTTTATTTAATTTAGAGCCCATATTACTTGTCTTCTCTCTTGAGTTGAATGCTTGCAGATTCCAGCTTAGTCCAATGCACGTACACTCTTATTATTATACACATCGTTTTGTCGTGCGAGTTAAAGGCAATAATGACGATATATGATGGACTTATTGGGATGAGAAAATCTGGTATGAACTCGACCTCTCTTGTTTTTGTAAATATGATGATTCATCGTTCCTGAGTCAGCTATTATGAAATAAACATATTTGCGATGACACTTAGAGATTATAGTTGCTTGTGCCATGCTTGATTAGCTATTAGTTATAATGGTTTACCTTGCGTGTCGACATGCTATTAGAATGATTATGATGTGATATGATGGGATGGTACCCTCCTTTGAATGAATTGAGTGACTCGACTTGGCACATGCTCACGCATGTAGTTGAATCAAATCAACATAGCCTTCATGATATTTATGTTCATGGTGGATTATATGCTACTCATGCTTGTATCCGGTGTGAATTAATTTTAATGCATGCTTATGACTGTTGTCGCTCTCTCAGTTGGTTGCTTCCCAGTCTTTTGCTAGCATTCACTTGTACTAAGCGGGAATACTGCTTGTGCATCCAAACTCCTTAAACCCCAAAGTTGTTCCATATGAGTCCACTATACCTTCCTATATGCGGTATCTACCTGCCGTTCCAACTAAATTTGTATGTGCCAAACTCCAAACCTTCAAATGAAATTCTGTTTTGTATGCTCGAGCAGCTCATGTTTCAACTAGGGCTGCCTATATCTTCCATGCTAGGTGGGTTATTCTCAGAGGAGTGGACTCCGCTCCTCATTCACGAGAAAGGGCCGGTAACCGGGATGCCCAGTCCCATGATCCAAAAAGATCAAAGCAAATCAAAATAATTAAACAAAACTCCCCCAGGCTGTTGTATGTTGGAGGCACTCGTTGTTTCGAGCAAGCCATGGATTGATGCTTGTTGGTGGTTGGGGGAGTATAAACCTTTACCATTCTGTTTGGGAACTACCTATAATGCATGTAGTATGGAAGATACAGCCATCTCATAGTTGTTGCGTTGATAGCGAAAGTATGCCGCTCAAAATGTTATTCGATCTCTATTTTAAATTCGAGCTCTGGCACCTCTACAAATCCCTGCTTCTCTCTGCGAAGGGCCTATCCATTTACTTTTATGTTGAGTCATCATCCTTCTTATTAAAAGCACCCACTGGAGAACACACTGTCATTTGCATTCATTATTACTGGTTTATATTGGGTATGACTTGACTGGATCTCTTTTACCATGAATTACAATGTTTAGTCAGTCCTTGATCTTTAAAGGTGCTCTGCATTTATGTTTTGCGGTCTTAGAAAGGGCTAGCGAGATACCATTTTGTTATATCATGTTATGATTATTTTGAGGAAGTGTTGTCATCCGAGTTTTATTATTATGACTCGCTAGCTGATTATGCTATTGATATGAGTAATTGTGAGACCCATGTGTTATTGTGAGTATGGTTAGTTCATAATATTTGCTGAAACTTGAATGCTGGCTTTTCATGTCTACAACAACAAGAGCAAACAGAGTTTGTAAAAGTTTTTCTTTATCACTTCAGTTTGTCAACTGAATTTCTTGAGGACAAGCAAAGGTTTAAGCTTGGGGGAGTTGATACGTCTCCAACGTATCTACTTTTCCAAACACTTTGGCCCTTGTTTTGGACTCTAACTTGCATGATTTGAATGAAACTAACCCGGTCTGACGCTGTTTTCAGCAGAACTACCATGATGTTGTTTTATGTGTAGAAAAGAAAAGTTCTCAGAATGTCCTAGAAATCGACGGAGGCACTTTTCAGAATAAATAAGAATTTTTGGCGAAAGAATCAAGGCCAGGGGGCCCACGAGCTGTCCATGAGACAGGGGGCGCCCCCCCTAGGGGCACGCCCTCCTATCTCGTGGGCCCCCCGGTCCTCCTCCGACCTCAACTCCAACTCCATATATACCGTCTCGGGGAGAAAAAACAAAGAGAAAGTTTCATCGCGTTTCACAACACGGAGCCGCCGCCAAGCTCTAATCTCTCTCGGGAGGGCTGATCTAGAGTCCGTTCGGGGCTCCGGAGAGGGGGATTCGTCGCTGTCGTCATCATCAACCATCCTCCGTCACCAATTTCATGATGCTCACCGCCGTGCGTGAGTAATTCCATCATAGGCTTGCTCGACGGTGATGGGTTGGATGAGATTTACCATGTAATCAAGTTAGTTTTGTTAGGGTTTGATCCCTAGTATCCACTATGTTCTGAGATTGATGTTGCTATGACTTTGCTATGCTTAATGCTCGTCACTAGGGCCCGAGTGCCATGATTTCATATCTGAACCTATTATGTTTTCATGAATATATGTGTGTTCTTGATCCTATCTTGCAAGTCTATAGTCACCTATTATGTGTTATGATCCGACAACCCCGAAGTGACAATAATCGGGATACTTCTCGGTGATGACCGTAGTTTGAGGAGTTCATGTATTCACCATGTGTTAATGCTTTGGTCCAGTTCTCTATTAAAAGGAGGCCTTAATATCCCTTAGTTTCCGCTAGGACCCCGCTGCCACGGGAGGGTAGGAAAAAAGATGTCATGCAAGTTCTTTTCCATAAGCACGTATGACTATTTATGGAATACATGCCTTCATTACATCGATGAATTGGAGCTAGTTCTGTGTCACCCTATGTTATAACTATTGCATGAGGAATCGCATCCGGCATAATTATCCATCACTAATCCATTGCCTACGAGCTTTTCACATATTGTTCTTCGCTTATTTACTTTTCCGTTGTTACTGTTACAACTACTACAAAAACCCAAAAACATTTACCTTTTCTATTGCTACTGTTACCATTACTATCATACCACTCTTGCTACTAAATACTTTGCTGCAGATACTAAGTTATCCAGGTGTGGTTGAATTGACAACTCAACTGCTAATACTCAAGAATATTCTTTGGCTCCCCTTGTGTCGAAACAATAAATTTAGGTTGTACTTCACCCTCGAAAGCTGTTGCGATCCCCTACACTTGTGGATTATCAGGCATCCACGGCAACTCCTTCACCGACGGCCCCAGGAAGCTCGGTGGGGAAGTACTTGCCAGCACCTGACTTCCTTCACTTATTTTGCTCTGTTGATGGTTCAACGAATGGTTGAGTTAAGCACAAAAGTATCTAGTTCCACAGGTAGTTTGAGGGCGGCATGTTTTGACAGGTAGTCGGCGATGTCATTCTCCACTCGAGGGACATGCTCTGCCTGTATACCGTCAAAGTGCTCCTCCAGTTTCCTCACGTCATCCACGTAAGCTTCCATCAACGGGCTCTGGTAGTCCTTGTTGATCTGCCTGACGACAAGCTACGAATCACCCCTGACGATGAGCTTCTTGACTCCGAGGCCCGCCATGATCCTGAGACCGGCAAGCAATCCCTCGTACTCGGTAGTGTTGTTCGTCGACATCTCCCTGGGAAAGTGCATTTGAATCACATACTTGAGGTGCTCTCCGGTGGGTGCGACGAGTAGCACACCAGCGTCGGCGCCTTGTAGCGAGAAGGCTCAATCAAAGTACATGATCCAATTGCGACTCGTTTCCTTGCCGGGAAGAGTGGTCTCCTGGACCTCTTCATCGGGCGTCGAGGTCCATTCAGCAACAAACTCCGCCAAGACTCTGCTCTGAATCGTCGAGGTGCTTCCGAACTTAAGCCATAACTTGATAGCTCCAGGGACCATTCCACAATCCTCCCCGTTGCATCTAGGTTATGCAGTATCCGTTGCAACAGGAGGCGGGTGACAACGGTGATTTCGTGCGCTTGGAAGTAATGACGCAGCTTCCTCGAGGCCATAAGGAGGCCGAAGAGCAATTTCTGCACACTGGAGTACCTCGACCTAGCTCCCTGCAAGAGGGAGCTGACGAAGTAAACTGGGTGGTGCACCATTTTCTTCTTCTGCACCACTTCACCTAGTCGAGCGGGCCCTGTTGCACTGGCGTCAGCCCTTGCTGGGGGCTCAGTCCTGCCGGGACCAAGTCATGTCGGGCAGGGTTCTGGCTCGCCATCCGTCGATTCTGCCGTTCTGCTGCCTCTTCCTCGACCTCCCTCAGCACCACCAGTGCGGTGCTAACCACTTTATTCGTTGCCGCTAGGTACAGCAGCAACGGTTCTTATGGTTTAGGCGCAACCAGCACTGGGGTAGAGGAGAGGTATTTCTTCAGATCCTACAGCACTGCTTCGTCCTCCGGGGTCCACTCCATTGGGCCCGCCTTCTTCAAGATCTTGAAAAAGGGAAGGGCACGCTCAACGGACTTGGAGATGAATCTGCTCATGGTGGCAATGCACCCAGTGAGCCAACGCACGTCCTTGATCCGCTCAGGAGCCTCAATCTGCTCGATGGCCTTGATCTTGTCTGGGTTTGCCTCAATCCCATGCTGCGACACAAAGAACCCGAGAAGCTTGCCAGACGGGACACCGAAGACACACTTCTCAGGGTTCAGCTTGAGGTTGATCTTGTGCATGTTTGCAAACGTTTCCTCCAGATCTTGCACAAGTGTTGCTTTGTCCTTGGTTTTGACTACTATGTCATCCATATAAGCTTCCATATTTCTATGTAGCTAGGGCTCAAAACCAATTTGGACTGCCCTTGCAAAAGTCGAGCCAGCACTCTTCAACCCGAAAGGCATCCGTAAAAAGCAATATGTACCACATGGGTTGATGAATGATGTTTTCTCCTCATCTTATCTTGTCATGAAGATCTGGTGGTACCCTGAGTAGGCGTCGAGGAATGATAGCAGGTCACACCCGGGCGTGGAGTCAACAATCTGGTCGATGCGCGGTAACGGGAAAGGATCTTTTGGACAAGCTTTATTGATATCTGGGTAGTCAATACACAGCCTCCACTTCCCGTTTGTCTTGCGCACCACTACCAAATTGGCCAGCCATGTCGGATGGAGCACCCCTCTTACCAAACCTGCCGCCTCGAGCTTCCTGATCTCTTCCATGATGAACTCCTGCCTCTCCAGAGCTTGCTTCCTGACCTTCTGCTTGACGGGCCACGCATGACGACAGACGGCAAGATGGTGCTCAATCACTTCCCTGGGAACGCCGGGGATGTCGGATGCTTGCCATGCAAACACATCAACATTCACCCGCAGGAAAGTGACGAGCTCGCTTTCCTATTTGCCATCGAGGGTGGAGCTTATGGTGAAAGCTCCTCCCGTACTATCCTCCTTGACGGGCACCTTCTTGCTCTCTAGTGGTGCAGCTCTGGACTTGCTCCTCTTGCCGGTGGAGCTCTCTGGCACGTCCTCAACGGGAGCGCAACACCCCGAAGAGGTGCCCTTGCCGGAGTGGGTGCTAGGAGTCTCGCCGGTTTTCTTTCCTACCGGGGCTTCAACGGCTGGAGCAGGTGCCTTGGCGGCAGCTGCTGCAACCGCTTCCCGGTAAAGTTGGCCAGCGCAAATCAACGCATCTTTCTTGTCAGAGGGGACGGTGATGATGTTCATCGGCCCGGGCATCTTCAGCGTGTTGTAGGCATAGTGAGAAGCCGCCATGAACTTGGCCAGTGCCGGGCGGCCGAGGATCCTGTTGTAGGGTAAGGGGATCTCGGCTACATCCGAGACAATCCTCTCCGTCCTCTAGTTCAACTCGCCTCCAAATGTCACGGGCAGTGTGACCTTTCCCTTCGGCTGGCTCCTCCCCGGGTTGACCCCTTGAAACGTGCCCGTCTCCTCGAGGTCTCCATCAGGGATCTGCAGCCTCTTGATCACAACAGGCGAGATCAAATTCAGACCGGCCCCGCCGTCAACTAGCATCTTTGTCAACTTGAGGTTGCGGATCGTTGGGGAAACCAACAACGGCAAGCACCCGACCGCAGTAGTGCGGTCGGGGTGATCCTCGGTGTCAAAGATGGTAGGCGTGCTGGACCACTTTAGTGGCTTCCCTGCGTCGAGTGACGGCTCCACCGCTGTGATCTCACGCGCCCACTGCTTGAGCTGGCGGTGGGTTGTATGCAGCGACACCACCATCGACGCACATGGCCTCTGTAGCTTTCTAGAACTCGTGGTCGCCGGACTCATCGTCCTCATCATGATCATCGTCTTCCTGCTTCTTGTGGCGGTCCCGGACGGGCCTTTCTTGCTGATTATCCTTGCTGCGGCGGCCTCCTTGGCCGCCACGCTTCTTGCCGGATCCTTCGACACCGTCTTGGCCCTTCTCCTTGTCCCGCCGTTCAAATTTGGCTTTCTGCTTCTCAACGAGCAGCTCAACTTGTCGGCAGTTCTGGAGGTCGTGGCCTTTGGTGCGGTGGACCTTGCAATACTGCTTGTCGGAGCCCCCTGGCTTGTCGGCAGCCGCCAAGGCCCGGCAAGTAGCACATCCGGCAACCTACTTGTCGGGGTCGCTTGCCTTGGCCTTTTTGGCAGTGCCGGTGTTGGCGGATCCTTCGACAGCAAGAACGGTCTTGCCCTTGCGCTTTCTGTTACGGCGCCGTCCCTTCTTTGCCGGGGCGGCGGTGTCATCTGTGGAGTCGGTTTCCGCACCGGCGTCCTCACCGGGGTACTTCCTCCCCTGTTCATCTCGAGCGCACCGATCGGCCAGAACATAAAGCTCGGCCACATCCTTGACTTTGTTCATCGATAGCTCCTCACGCATCTTGCGGTGCACACATTCTAATGGAATGCACTGATCACGGCGGAAGGATGAACATCTGGGATGTTATACTGCACTCGGCTAAACCTTTGGATGTACTTGCACAAGTTTTCTCCTTCCTTCTGGGGGATGATGTGCCAATCGCTCACCTGGCCAGGAGCTTGGTGGCCTCCAGTAAAGGCTCCAACAAACTCATGACACAAATCCGACCAAGAAGAAATGGAGACCACCAGCAAGTGCATTAACCATGACATAACATTGGGCTTGAGTGCCAATGGGAAGTAATTGGCAAGCACCTTATCATCGCGGGCCCCAGCAGTTTGCATCGTGATGGTGTAGATGTTGAGGAACTCTGATGGGTGTGTCTTGTCATTGTACTTCTCGCCAACATCGGGCTTGAACATGCGGTGGAAGGGCCACTGGAACTGCCGCAGCTCACGGGTGAAAGCCGGACAGCCCACCTCGTAGGGTAGGCCACCGTAGCCTCCCGGTGCTGGGTCGTCCACAGTGGGCCCTGCACGCTTGTCCGACTGGTGGCGCGCATCGCGCCGACGCTCGATGGTGGTTCGAGCGTCTTCAAGGGCTCGCTCCCGAAGAACTTGACGTTGGTCGTGGTGGGTCCGCGGATCGGACGATGCTATGGAGGTATCATCACGAGCGTCGTTGCGACGGATCGACACCCACGGTGGCTGGTATGGAGGAGGGGAGTGCACCGTGGCTGCATCGCCCCCGACCCGTCCACCACTTGCATGTGGTGGCTCGACGGAGCGACGGCCTATGGGCCCCGCTAGTCGCGACTCATCTTTGTTGGCGATGCCGACGAGGCTCCGGACGGTGGCTCTCCATTCGTCGAGCGTCTCTGTAGTAGGAGGAATGTCGAGGAGCAGTTGCGTGCGCGCCAGAGCTTTTGCTGGTGTGGGCGGCGGCGAAAGCTGCGTGGACCGTGACGCGCTTCGACTTCTAACTATGTTAGAAGGATCCCTATCACGGCCCTGCGGCTGTTCGCGTTTTCGCCAGCACCTCAGCGTGCATGCTGACCTTCCTCGTCATGTGAAGGGCGCGCGGGACTCTTCCCAGGGCGGCGCCCAGGGTCACCAGCGGGGCAGCGCTGCTCATCGCGCACAACTTGAGAAGAGCGCGCCGTGGGCGCCGGTGTTGGTGTCTTGGAAGTCGTGGCGCCGCCGTCTGGCGGCACAACGACGCCCCTGGAGGGCCACGTGCTGCCTGCGGGGGGAGGCAACTCCGTCTCTGGAGTTTGTGGTGTGTGTCTCGTTGCCTGGTGTATGAACGATGCCGCTTGATAACCCACAAGTGTAGGGGATAATTGTAGCCTCTCTCAAGTCCTATCTGCCACTAATACGACTATACGCACGCTTAGTGTTCACTTTACCTAGAACAAGTATGAAACTAGAAGTACTTTGTAGGTGTTGTTGGATAGGTTTGCAAGATAATAAAGAGCACGTAAGTATAAACTAGGGGCTTTTTAGATAAAGAAGCAATAAAGTAAATATAGCGAGTGTGGAAAGGTGGTGGTAGGAGTTGTGAAATTGTCCCTAAGTAATTGACTACTTTACTAGACAGATAGCAAGTTTTATGTGGGAGAGGCATAAGATAACATACTTTCTCTTCTTGGATCATATGCACTTATGATTGGAACTCTAGCAAGCATCCACAACTACTAAAGATCATTAAGGTAAAACCCAACCATAGCATTAAAGCATCAAGTCCCCTTTATCCATACGCCACAACCCCCTTACTCGGGTCTATGCTTCTGTCACTCAACCAACCCACTATAAGCGAATCATGAACGTATTGCAACACCCTACAGCGGGAATCCCTCACGCTTGCGTGATATGGAGGGCACAATAGGACAGCAACATAACCACAAGCAAATTAAACCAATCATAGCAATTCATCAATCACCGATAGGACAATGAAAATCTACTCAGACATCATAGGATGGCAACACATCATTGGATAATAATATGAAGCATAAAGCACCATGTTTAAGTAGAAGGTACAGCGGCTTGCGGGAGAGTGGACCACTGAATATAGATGGGGGAAGGTGATGGAGATGTTGGTGAAGATGGCGGAGGTGTTGGTGAAGATCACGGTGATGATGATGGCCCCCAGCGGCGTTCCGGCGCCACCAGAAGCAAGGGGGAGAGAGCCTCCCTTCTTCTTCTTCTCCCTTGACCTTCTCCCTAGATGGGAGAAGGGTTTCCCCTCTGGTCCTTGGCTCCCATCACAAACTCATCTCCCTCGCATTACATTATTTGCCATTTGCCTCTCGTTTTCTTCTCCCCCACTTCACCCTTGCTGTTTTATTCACCCTCTCTTTCCCGTTCGCCTCTCTTTTTTTGCTTGCCTTTTTGTGTGCTCGTGTGTTAGTTCGTTTATTTCATCGTCAAGGCTAGTCCTCCTATCATCGTTAGTACTCCCGATCATGAAGTTCTTAATTTTAAACAAAGGGAGGGAGAAAATCTAAAAGATGCTTGGTTTAGGATGTTAGAATCCTATCGTAGTTGCAATATAGAAGGAGATTTCAAAATTTTACTTTGCAATTTTTAGGTTGGGCTAACCATATCCCATAGACAACTCCTTGATTTTGCCGCCAAAGGGAGTTTTATTGAAATTGATCCTAGCTTTGCTTATGAAATTATAGAGGGGATAGTAGGAGTACTCCCCCTACAAAAGGGATCACCCCTTACTCAAGAAGGAACCCAAATCTTAGAGAAACTATGTGAATTGCAAAAATTTGTTGAACCTCTTAAAAATGTTGGTGGGAATCTCAACCGCATGAATACTTTGATTACACTTTGCAATAAGCGGTTGGATGCTCTAGATCAAAAGACCTCCGAGCACGAAGGAAAACGTAAGGAACCTCCCGAATCCGAGCATAACTCCATTAAAAATACCAATACCAAAGATGGCAATACTTAGATCTATTCTCGCTTTTATGCCTAGCTAGGGGTGTTAAACGATAGCGCTTGTTGGGAGGCAACCCAATTTTATTTTTGTTTCTTGCTTTTTGCTTCTATTTAGTAATAAATAATTCATCTAGCTTCTGTTTAGATGTGGTTTTATGTTTTAATTAGTGTTTGTGCCAAGGAACAAAGTAGAACCTATAGGATAACCTATGGTGATAGTTAATTTGATTCTACTGAAAAACAGAAACTTTTGCACGCACGAGAATAATTTTAATAAATCACAGAAACGTGATTTTTAGTTGATTATTTCTGAGGTAGATCAATAGACAAATTTCCCAGGACTTCCTATTTTGGTGGGATTTTTAGAGTTCCATAAGTATTCGAAAGTTACAGATTGCTACAGACTGTTCTGTTTTTGACAGATTCTGTTTTTCGTGTGTTGTTTGCTTATTTTGATGAATCTATGGCTAGTATCGGGGGGGTATGAACCATTGAGAAGTTGGAATACAGTAGGTTTAACACAAATATAAATAAAGAATTAGTTCGTTATAGTACCTTATGTGGTGGTTTTTCTTTCTTGCACTAACGAAGCTTATGAGATTTCCTGTTGAGTTTTATGTTGTGAAGTTTTCAAGTTTTGCGTAAAGATTTGATGGACTATGGAATAAGGAGTGGCAAGATCCTAAGCTTGGGGATGCCCATGGCACCCCCAAGATAATCCAAGGACAACCAAAAGCCTAAGCTTGGGGATGCCCCGTAAGGCATCCCCTCTTTCGTCTTCGTCTATCGGTAACTTTACTTGGAGCTATATTTCTATTCCACATGATATGTGTTTTGCTTGGAGCATCTTGTATGATATGAGTCTTTGCTTTTTAGTCTACCACAATCATCCTTGTTGTACACACCTTTTGGGAGAGACACACATGATTTGGAATTTATTAGAATACTCTATGTGCTTCACTTATATCTTTTGAGCTAGACAAGTTTTGCTCTAGTGCTTCACTTATATCTTTTTAGAGCACGGCGGTGGCTTAATTTTGTAGAAATTGTTAATCTCTCATGCTTCACTTATATTATTTTGAGAGTCTTTTAGAACAGCATGGTATTTTCTATGGTTATAAAATTGGCCCTAGAATGATGGGCATCCAAGTTGGGTATAATAAGAACTATCATAGAAAGTGCATTAAACATATGATCAATTTGATGCTTGATGGTTGTTTTGATATATAAAGGTGGTAATGTTAGAGTCATGCTAGTTGGGTAATTATGAAATTGAGAAATACTTGTGTTAAGTTTGGCAAGTCCCATAGCATGCACGTATGGTAAAAGTTGTGTGACAAATTTGTTGCATGGGGTGCTCTTTTAATTGTCTTCCTTATGTGTGGAGGTCGGGATCGCACGATGGTTAACTCCTACCAACCCTTCCCCTAGGCGCATGCGTAGTAGTACTTTGCTTCAAGGGCAAGTAAACTTTTGCAATAAGTATATGAGTTCCTTATGACTAATGTGAGTCCATGGATTATACGCACTCTCACCCTTCCACCATTGTTAGCCTCTATTATGCCGCGCAACATCCGCCGGTCTCATGCACCCACCATTTACCTTCCTCAAAATAGCCACCATACCTACCTATTATGGCATTTCCATAGCCATTCCGAGATATATTGCCATGCAACTTTCCACCGTTCCATTTATTATGACACGCCCCATCATTGTCATATTGCTCTTTGCATGATCATGTAGTTGACATCGTATTTGTGGCAAGGCCACCTTCATAATTTTTCATACATGTCACTCTTGGTTCATTGCATATCCCGGTACACCGCCGGAGGCATTCACGTAGAGTCATATTTTGTTCTAAGTATTAAGTTGTAATTCTTGAGTTGTAAATCAATAAAAGTGTGATGATCTTCATTATTAGGGCATTGTCCCAAGTGAGGAAAGGATGATGAAGACTATGATTCCCCCACAAGTCGGGATGAGACTTTGGACTTTATAAAAATAAAAGAGGCCAAAGAAGCCCAAATAAAAAAGGAGAAAAAAAGAGGCTAAAGAAGCCCACGAAAAATATGAGAGAAAAGAGAGAAGGGACAATGTTACTATCTTTTTTCCACACTTGTGCTTCAAAATAGCACCATGATCTTCATGATAGAGACTCTCCTATGTTGTCACTTTCATATACTAGTGGGAATTTTTCATTATAGAACTTGGCTTGTATATTCCAATGATGGGCTTCCTCAAAATGCCCTAGGTCTTCATGAGCAAGCAAGTTGGATGCACACCCACTTAGTTCCTTTTGTTGAGCTTTCATATATTTATAGCTCTAGTGCATCCATTGCATGGCAATCCCTACTCACTCACATTGATATCTATTAATGGGCATCTCCATAGCCCGTTGATACGCCTAGTTGATGTGAGACTATCTTCTCCCTTTTTGTCTTCACAACCACCACCCAATTCCACATATAGTGATATGTCCATGGCTTGCGCTCATGTATTGCATGAGAGTTGAAAAGGCTTAAGCGCGTTAAAAAGTATGAACCAACTGCCTGGCTGAAACCGGGGTTGTGCATGATGGGAGTATTTGTGTGATGAAAATGAAGCATGGCCTATTTATAGAATTTTGTAGGGATGAGCTTTCTTTGGCTATGCTATTTTGATAAGAAATGATTACTTGTTAGTATGCTTGAAGTATTACTATTTTTATGTTTTATGAACTTTTATCTTGAATCATTTGGATCTGAACATTCATGCCACAATAAATAAAATTACATTGAGAAATATGCTAGGTAGCATTCCACATCAAAAACCTACTCGAGGACGAGCAGCAATTAAGCTTGGGGATGCTTGATACGTCTCCAATGTATCTATAATTTTTGATTGTTCCATGCTATTATATTACCCGTTTTGGATGTTTATGGGCTTTACTTTACATTTTATATCATTTTTGGGACTAACCTACTAACCGGAGGCCCAGCCAAATTGCTATTTTTTTTCAATATTTTAGTGTTTCGAAGAAAAGGAATATCAAACGGAGTCCAAACGGAATGAAACCTTCGGGAGCGATCTTTTTGGAACAAACGCAATCCAAGAGACTTGGAGTGGACGTCAAGAAGCAGCCGAAGCAGCCACGAGGCAGGAGGGCGCACCCTAGGGGGGTGGGCACGCCCCCAACCCTCGTGGGCCCCTTGTGGCTCCCCTGACCTACCTCCTTCGCCTATATATATCTACGTACCCCGAAAACATCTAGGAGCACCATGAAAAACTATTTCTGCCGCCGCAACCTTCTGTATCCGCGAGATCCCATCTTGGAGCCTTCACCAGTGCTCCGTCGGAGGGGAAATCGACCACGGAGGGCCTCTACATCATCTCCAAGGCCTCTCCGATGAGTTGTGAGTAGTTTACCACAGACCTTTGGGTCCATAGTTATTAGCTAGATGGCTTCTTCTCTCTCTTTGAATCTCAATACAAAGTTCTCCTCGATCTTCTTGGAGATCTATTCGATGTAGCTCTTTTTGCGGTTGTTTGTCAAGATCCGATGAATTGTAGGTTTATGATCAAGTTTATCAATGAGAAATATTTTAATCTCCTCTGAATTCTTTTATGTATGGTTGGTCATCTTTGCAAGTCTATTCGAATTATTAGTTTGGTTTGGCCTACTAGATTGATCTTTCTTGCAATGGGATAAGTGCTTAGCTTTGGGTTCAATCTTGCGGTGTCCTTTCCCAGTGACAGTAGGGGCAACAAGGCATGTATTGTATTGTTGCCATGGAGGATAAAAAAGATGGGGTTTATATCATATTGTTTGAGTTTATCCCTCTACATCATGTCATCTTGCTTAATGCGTTACTCTGTTCTTATGAACTTAATACTCTAGATGCAGGCAGGAATCGGTCGATGTGTGGAGTAATAGTAGTAGATGCAGAATGGTTTCGGTCTACTTGTTGCGGACGTGATGCCTATATACATGATCATGCCTAGATATTCTCATAACTATGCACTTTTCTATCAATTGCTCGACAGTAATTTGTTCACCCACCGTAATACTTATGCTATCTTGAGAGAAGCCACTAGTGAAACCTATGGCCCCCGGATCTATCTTTTATCATATAATTTTCCGATCTACTTTTATTTGCATCTTTACTTTTCAATCTATATCATAAAAATACTAAAAATATTTTTCTTATCTTATTATCTCTATCAGATCTCACTTTCGCAAGTTACCATGAAGGGATTGACAACCCCTTTATCGCGTTGGTTGCGAGGTTCTTGTTTGTTTGTGTAGGTACGAGGGACTTCTGTGGAGCCTCCTACTGGATTGATACCTTGGTTCTCAAAAACTGAGGGAAATACTTACGCTACTTTGCTGCATCGCCCTTTCCTCTTCAAGGGAAAACCAACGCAGTGCTCAAGAGGTAGCACTCTCCTTTTTTTTCTAGGTCAAAATGACTTATATACCAAAAGAGGGGCACCAGAGGTGGGCCTGGGTGGTGGGTTGTGCCCACCTGGTGAGCCCCCTCTGGTACTTATTGACTCCAAAAGTTCTTATTTACTCCTAAAAAATCCTCGTGAAGTTCAGCTCATTTGGAGATGTGCATAATAGGTTTTTCACGTCCAGATTTCCAGCTGCCAGAATTCTCCCCCTTTGTGTATACCTTGCATATTATGAGATAAAGGCATTATACTTACTCCAAAAAGAAATATTATACAATAAAACAACATAAATAACAGCAGGAAAACATGATGCAAAATGGACGTATCACTCCCTCCTCGTCGTGGTGGCCACCGGGATGAAGAAGATGGCCACCGGTGATGATTCCCCCCTCCGGAAGGGTGTCAGAACGGGGCCCCGATTGGTTTTCGGTGGCTACAGAGGCTTGCGGCAGCGGAACGTCTGACCTAGGGTCTCTGTGAGGGTTTTTGGAATATTTGAGAATTTATAGGGTGAGGAAGGGGTGCGGAAGGCCACCAAGGTGGGCACAACCCACCGGGCGCGCCTGGGCCGGCGCGCCCTGGTGGGTGATAGGTCTCCAACGTATCTATAATTTTTGATTGTTCCATGCTATTATATTACCCGTTTTGGATGTTTATGGGCTTTACTTTACACTTTTATATCATTTTTGGGACTAACCTACTAACCGGAGGCCCAGCCCGTATTGCTGTTTTTTGCCTATTTTAGTATTTCGAAGAAAAGGAATATCAAACGGAGTCCAAATGGAATGAAACCTTCGGGAGCATGATTTTTGGAAGGAATGTGATCCAGAGTACTTGGAGTGCAAGTCAAGAAGCAATCAAGGAGGCCACAAGGGTGGAGGGCACCCCCCCTACTAGGCGCGCCCCGCTATCTCATGGGCCCCTCGGGCGTCCACCGACCTACTTCTTCATCCTATATATACCCATGTACCCCAAGAACTTCGGAGGCGACCACGAAAAACTATTTCCACCACCGTAACCTTCTGTATCCGCAAGATCCCATCTTGGAGCCTTCGTCGGTGCTCCGCCGGAGGGGGAATCAACCACGAAGGGCTTCTACATCAACACCATGGCCTCTCCGATGAGTTTTGAGTAGTTTACCATAGACCTTCGGGTCCATAGTTATTAGCTAGATGGCTTCTTCTCTCTCTTTGAATTTCAATACCATGTTCTCCTTGATCTTCTTGGAGATCTATTCGATGTATCTCTTTTTGCGGTGCGTTTGTCGAGATCCGATGAATTGTGGGTTTATGATCAAGTTTATCTATGATAAATATTTGAATCTCCTCTGAATTCTTTTATGTGTGATTAAGTTATCTTTGCAAGTCTCGTCAAATTATTAGTTTGGTTTGGCCTACTAGATTGATTTTCTTGCAATGGGAGAAGTGCTTAGCTTTGGGTTCAATCTTGCGGTGTCCTTTCCCAGTGATAGCAGGGGCAGCAAGGCATGTATTGTATTGTTGCCATCGAGGATAAAAATATAGGGTTTATATCATATTGCATGAGTTTATCCCTCTACATCATGTCATCTTTCTTAATGTGTTACTCTGTTCTTTATGAACTTAATACTCTAGATGCATGCTGGATAGCGGTTGATGTGTGGAGTAATAGTAGTATATGCAGGCAAGAGTCGGTCTACTTGTCGCGAACGTGATGCCTATATACATGATCATGCCTGGATAATCTCATAATTATTCGCTTTTCCATCAATTGCTCAACAGTAATTTGTTCACCCACTGTAATACTTATGCTATCTTGAGAGAAGCCACTAGTGAAACCTATGGCCCCCGGGTCTATCTTTTATCATATAAGCTTTCAATCTACTTCTATTTGCATCTTTACTTTTCCTATCTATATTATAAAATACCAAAAATATATTTATCTTATCATACTATCTCTATCAGATCTCACTTTCGCAAGTGGCCGTGAAGGGATTGACAACCCCTTTATTGCGTTGGTTGCGAGTTCTTGTTTGTTTGTGTAGGTGCGTGGGACTTTTGAGGAGCCTCCTACTGGATTGATACCTTGGTTCTCAAAAACTGAGGGAAATACTTACGCTACTATTGCTGCATCACCCTTTCCTCTTCGAGGAAAACCAACGCAAACTCAAGACGTGGCAGTGGGTTGCGGCCCCCTTGGGGCACCCCCAGGTGCTGCTCTGGCCCATTGGTAGTCTTCTGGTGCATGAAAAATCCACAAAAAGTTTCGCGGTGTTTGGAGAACTTTCATTTCTACACAAAAAACAATGCCACGGTAGTTCTGCTGAAAACAAAATCAGTTCGGGTTAGTTCCATGCAAATCATACCAAAACCATATAAAATTATTATAAACATGGCATGAATACTTCATAAATTATAGATACGTTGGAGACGTATCAGTATCTAGTGGAGTAAAAACACGGTCTTCAAATAAAACAGTGCTACCTCTTGGTGGAGATAGCACCCCGGTTGTACATGCACAAGAACCAGCCCTACCACACATCACCCAGACTCTCGCAGATTGTACCCCTACTCAGATGGACAAAGCACCAGCTTCACCCAATCTAACCCCACACTACAGGAATCAACTACTTTGCCGTCTGCCATGGTAGACGGCAAATCACCATAAAGCGAACGGCAAAGGGCTTTGTCGTCAGCCACCGACGGCAAACATGCCTGGCAAAGCAAGCTACAATAATCAGCTTCTTTGTCGTCTGCTTTCTCACAGCGGATGGCAAAGGGCCATTGTCGTCGGTGGTAGACGGCAAAGAACGTGGACGACAAAGATAACCGTTAGCCCCGTTAGGTGGCTAACGGGAAGCTTTGTTGTCTGCCAGCGGCCGGCAAAGATGCCCTCCCCTTTGTCGTCTGCTTTTTAACGTTAGTTGGCCCGTCACTATTCCCCGCTCTTTGCCGTCTGCCACAGACGGCAAACAACCGCTCTTTGTCATCTGCTGCAAACGGCAAAGTGAGCAAATTAATCAGCCCCAGTGCTCCCAGGTTGCACAGGTTGCTACCACGTGGCCTCTTTGTCGTCTGCAGCTGACAGCAAAGACCGCTTTGCTGTCGGTGGCAGACGGCAAAGAGGCTGCATTGCCTCTTTTTGTTCTATTTTTTTCTTATATCCAACCATTTTCACAACAAATATATGGTATTTCACAGCAAACATATGAGAGATATCGAACACATAGATAGCAAGTTCCACATACATATGAGATATCCAATACATAGCAAGTTCAACATATGTAGTGACGGGCCAACTAACGTCAAAAAGTAAAATGGGTCATTTTGGAGCTAACGTAAGTAAAATGGATCATTTATGAGCTAACCTAGCTAAAATGGATCATTTTGGAGCTAACCAAGGTAAAATGGATCATTTTGGAGCTAACCAAGGTAAAATGGATCATTATTGAGCTAACCTAGGTAATTATGCCATTTTTGAGTTAACTAAGCATATTATGCCATTTTTTACATACGTAAGCTAAGTATAGGTATTTATCGAGCTAACCTAGGTAACTGTGCATATTAGAGCTATCTTAGGTAAAATTGATCATTTTCGAGCTAATTAAGCTTATTATGTCATTTGCGAGGAAAATAAGCTAAGTATATGAAATATATGAGGTTACCAAGGTTGTTATGAAATTTCAAACCTAAGTAAGCTAATTATGCCAATTTTGACATAACTAAGCTAAGTGTATGCCATTATTGAGCAAACCTCGGTAACTTAGCATATTAGAGCTAACTTAGGTCATTTTGGAGGAAACAAAGCTAAGTGTACATCATTTTAGAGCTAACTTAGGTAAAATGGATTGGAGCTAAGTAAGCTAAGTCTAGGTCATTATGGTAAGCATATTGGAGAACATAGAGCTAAGTCTAGGTCATTATGCATTTGTTAAGCAAAACACTATAGAAAACTTACCGTAATCACGGAGGTGAAGCACCATGGTGGCTCATGCCGGTACCACCTGGAGAAGGATCGTGCGATGCTTGTCTGGAGTTACACTGCACAAAAGATCATTTGCAATGTCTCGTTAGCCTGATGACACTAAAATGTTAACACTAGAACTAATGACCATTCAAATTAAACTCACCGTGGTCCCCGGAGCAATCTTGGCATCAGCGGAGGGGTCTGACCAGCCTTCTCGCACACAGACTTCACATTTGGTTTTGACGAGTCAGTCATACTAGTTAGTAATGAAACGAACATTACGTACATGATTTGGCTAATATGCAGAAGAAACTTACCACGAGGAGCTTGTACACTACCCGGTTCTGCATGTCATTTCATGCCCTCTCCTCCTCTGACAACTTAGCTGTCCTCTCCTCCAACTCCCGCTCTTTCTCCCCAGAAGCTCCTTGGTTGCCTCTCTCTCTCTCTCTCTCTCTCTCTCTCTCTCTCTCTCTCTCTCTCTCTCTCTCTCTCTCTTTCTGAAGAGCAGCTTGCAACACCACTCCTCATTAGCATTGTAATCATCAATGGCCGCACACACAATGTAATGGAGAGGAAAGAAATTGGAGTTCGTATACCTAACCTCGAAGGCGAGCTCCATTGGCCATGGACGAGGCCTTATCTCAGGGGCGGAGCTTGTTTGGCACGCCTTGATCTCCGGGAGAGTTCTAGGACAGCGTATAAGTCCATCTCCAATGGTTATCGAGCCATGGGACCTCCCGCCACCAAATAACACCACCAGCTCTGGATCAAACTGCTCGCTCGGGTTAAAGTCCTCCCCTTTCATCTTCTTCCCCACATCTCTGCACCTCACGAGCTTGTTGTGGGAGGAGATGTTGGTGAAGTTCTTTGGATCATCGAGGTTAGACGCAGAGAATGCCTTGACCTTCTTCTACAAGCCAGTATGGGCCATGGCATAGAGGTCGAACACCTCTAGCACCTCCGCCTTATTGTGTAGCCCTCTGAAAGAGAGGAACAGAGTAAATTAGTAATTAAAGGGCTCAAGCTAGCATGAAGAATGAATTGCATGAATCATGAAGCAAACCACATACCCAGTTCCACCCATACTGAAATAAGTTGGCGTTGCCTTGATGGTGTGGCACACCTTGCATTTGGGCACGCTGGTCCTTGGAATTGTTGTGGAGGGCTAGCCATTGGTCTGAGAACCACTCATCCACCAACACCTCCCAACAATCCATTTGATCTACACACCATCTCAGGGGCACCTAAGTTAGTAAAGAGAAACTTGAGCGCTACGCCTATGAATCAAATCAAGGAAACTAAGCACAAGGCCTTAAGAATAGGTAATTACCATCATGTACTGCTCCTTCTTCACATACTTGTCGTGGCACACCTACTTGGGCTTCTTAATACCACGCGAGGCGTAGTAGTCTCGAACAGCCTACACCCGAGCCTCATGCCATAAGTTTTGTAGTAGGCGCCTGCACTCGGCATGGATAACCTTTTCCACGCCCTCCTCGTATCCCTCCTCACATATGTAGAAGGTCTTCAAGCAAATGAGACAACATTGATAATAGAATAGCTAGCTATTTCAAGATTTTGAATTGGGTAAAGGAGAAATTACCCAAAACTTACTGATCACCATCTCTGCCCTCGTGTGGCACAAGACATCGTCGATCATCTCCTCCGGTGGGGTCGGGGCAACCAAGTAGTGCTCCCAGCTCAATCCTAGCTCTAGAACCTAACCCTCACCGGGCGACGTGACAAACCCCAGGAAGTTTTGCCGGCATAGCACAGCAAGGACGATGTTGGGCCTGCGGACATCATCAGGGTGGTGCGAACCCCTGCAGTATGACAAGTCGAACGATATTTGAAGAAATGTGAAGGAAAATGGTACAAAAAGAGTAAATGCACTTACCTCTGCCCATCAGGGTAAATCAACCACCTCTGCTCGCAAGTCGTCGGCACGGTCGGGAGTCGTGTACAACCATGCTGGTATATGGTGGCCCCCTCAACCACCTCACCCTCGCTATCAGCCGGATCCCCGCCACCATCAGCATGGCACTCGGCCCCTCGGGCGGACCCGTCCAGGTACCCCATCCGGACATCTCTTGGGACGGAGTCTCGTGGGGCCAAGTATCATGGGCTGAAGGCCGTCGACCCTAGGCTCGTGGACCGGAGTCCTTGTAGCCTTCTTCTCAGACGTGTCCACTCAACCAGTCATGTGCTTGGGTGAATCAGCTAGGGGTGGCGGCAAGGAAGGCGTAGGAGCCTGCCTAGCTCTCCCACGGCCACGTCCTCCCCGACCTCATCTCTTCTTCCCTCCTCGACCTCCTACAAAGAAGCGCCAACTGGTGTCTTCATACTGTTGACCAACACTCTCCGGAGAGTCTGGGGTGGAATGGAAGTACCCCTCCCACCACGCGCCAATGAAGAAGGAGCTTGGAAGTGCTACTTACCCGCACCCACCATCTTTCAACACCTGCCATGACATGGAGTAAACGAAATTAGTATAACATAAAAATATTAATACCGACATGAATAATAATATGCATATAATTAACTAGTACTAGTGTATCATCATCAAGTACAACATAACTTAGGCACTTCGGCGACTGTCGACTCCTCGATCCCTCGGCGGTCCTGTCGAACACCTTCACTGTGAGTATGGTGAGGTTGTTGTTGTAGCTTAAGATGCGGATGTGCCCAAGCTGAAGGTCATCAGCGAGGGCGAACTGCTTCCATCCGTTCTTCGCGCATGGATGGAAGCAGTTCACCCACGCTCATGACCTTCAGCTCGGGGACGTCCTCACCTTAAGCTACGACACCAGTCGGCCAGCACTTGGACCGAAAGATCCTCTACCATTGACCCCTCGACCCCTTGGCGGTCCTATCGAACACCTTCATTGTGAGCATGGTGCGGTTGTTGTCGCAGCTTAAGATGTGGACGTGCCCGAGTTGAAGGTCATCAGCGCGGGTGAACTGCTTCCATCTGTTCTTCATGCATGGATGGAAGCAGTTCACCCACGCTCATGACATTCACCTCAGGACGTCCTCATCTTAAGCTATGACACCAGTCGGTTAGCACTCGGACCGGAAGATCCTCGACCCTCGACCCCTCGGCGGTCATGTCGAACACCTTCACTATGAGCATGGTGCAGTTGTTATCGTAGCTTAAGATCTGGACGTGCATGAGTTGAAGGTCATCAGCGCAGGCGAACTTCTTCCATCCGTTCTTCTTACACTGATGGAAGTAGTTCACCCACGCTCATGGCATTCAGCCCGGAGACGTCCTCATCTTAAGCTACGACAACAGTTGGTCAGCACTCAGACCGGAAGATCCTCGACCATCAACCCCTCGACCCTCGACCCCTCGCCCCTCGACCCCTCAACCCCTCGGCAACCCTCAACCCCTCGGTGACACTCGACCCCTCGACGATGAGGATTAAAAGCCATGTTTTGAAACTTCAAACGACCAAACTGACAAAAAATCAGGGCGTAGAAAGAAAAACGAAAGACCAAATAGTATTGATACGTCTCCAATGTCTCTATAGTTTAGGAAGTATTCATGCCATGTTTACAATGATTTTATATGATTTTGGTATGATTTCATTAGAACTAACCCGGACTGACGCTGTTTTCAGCAGAACTACCATGGTGTCGTTTTTTGTGCAGAAATAAAAGTTCTCGGAACGAGCTGAAATTTATGGAGAATATTTTTGGAAAATGTTAAAAATACTAGAACGAAAAGATATCGGAGAAAAGTCCTGAGGGTACCACAAGGGTGGAGAGCCCCCCCCCCCCCCTAGGGCGTGCCCCCTTGCCTTGTCATCACATCGTGGTCCCCCTTGACTTGTCCCCGACACCAACACCTCCTGTAAATCCCAAAACCTCCAGAAATAAACCTAGATCAGGAGTCTGCCGCTGCAAGCCTCTGTAGCCACGAAAAACCTCTTGGGACCCTGTTCCGGCACCCTGCCGGAGAGGGAATCCATCATGATGTCCATATTCATCATCCCGGCGCTCTCCATGACAAGGAGGGAGTAGTTCACCCTCGAGGTTGAGGGTATGTACCAGTAGCTATGTGTTTGATCTCTCTCTCTCTCTCTCTCTCGTGTTCTTGATTCGGCACAATCTTGATGTACCGTGAGCTTTGCTTTATAGTTGGATCATGTGATGTTTCTCCCTTTCTACCTTGTGATGAATTGAGTCTTTTCCATTGAGGTTTTGTTATGTCGGATTGAATCTTTGGATGTGAGAGCACTCGATGTATGTCTTGCGATGGGATATCCGCGGTGACAATGGGTTGTTCTATTGATCCACTTGATGTATGTTTTGGATATCAACTTGCGGATTCCCGTGGTGACATTGGGGTAATCTATGCATAAGGGTTGATGCACATTTTCATATTTCTTTCTCTGGTAGAAATCTCGGATTCTCTTGAAGTTCTTTGTGTTGGACTGAATATTATGAATCTGAGATTGTGTGATGCATATCATATAATTGACCCATGGATACTTGTGGTGACGTTGGAGTATCTAGGTGACATTAGGGTTGATTGATGTGTGTCATATGGTGTTATTTTACTATGAACTCTAGGGCTGTTTGTGACACTTATAGGAATAGCCCAATGGACTGATCGGAAATAATAACTTTGAGGTGGTTTCGTACCCTACAAGCAATTTCATCTTATGTTCTCCGTGATAGGAACTTTGGAGTGATTCTTCGTGCATGTCGAGGGACTGATATATGATCCAATAATGTTATCATTGTTGAGAGAACATGCGCTAGTGAAAGTATGAACCCTAGGCCTTGTTTCCAAGCATTGCAATACCGTTTTGCTCACTTTTACCACTTGCTACCTTGCTGTTTTTATATTTTCAGATTACAAAAACCCATATCTGCCATCCATATTACGCTTGTATCACCATCTCTTGCCGAACTAGTGCACCCATACAATTTACCATTGTATTGGGTGTATTGGGGACACAAGAGACTCTTTGTTATTTGGTTGCAGGGTTGTTTGAGAGAGACCATCTTCATCCTATGCCTCCCACAGATTGATAAACCTTAGGTCATCCACTTGAGGGAAATTTGCTAGTGTCCTACAAAACTCCGCGCTTGGAGGCCCAACACGAGTCTACAAGAAGAAGGTTGCGTAGTAGACATCAAGCTATTTTCTGGCGTCGTTGCTGGGGAGGTGAGTGCTTGAAGGTATATCTTTAGATCTTGCGATCCACTCTTTTACTTTCTTGTTTTATCACTAGTTTAGTCTATAAAAAAACTACAAAAAATGGAATTGAGGTTGTCTCATATGCTTCATCTTTTTAATATCTTTTGTGAAAAGGATGGAAAGGAAAATTGTGCTCAAGTGTTAGAAGAAGAAGTCTATAAAATATTTTGCGTAAAATCTTTGCATGATGAGCATGATTGCAGTGTTGTTAGTATGAATTATTTGAATATCCATGATGCTAATGATATGCAAAGCTACAAGCTTGGGGATGCTATGTTTGGCGAATATGATATTTTTAGCCCCCCAAGTCTTGATGAGAATATTTATTATGATGAAAGCATGCCTCATATTTATGATGATTATATTGATGAAAATGGGTTTGGAAGAGTGTAAACATTAGGAAGTAATGATCCCACTATTTTGGAGGGTATTGAATCCTATTATGATAATTATGAAAGTGGATTTAGAGAGGTCATGACTTTATTTAGTGATGAATCCACTATTTCGGAAGAGGTTCCAATTGATTATGAGAACAAAGTTGCTATCTATGATGATTATTGAGATGACATGTATGCTATAAAGAATAATGATAACCATGAAACTTGTCATCTTGATTTTAATTTTCAATTGGATTATGTCTCACATGATAATTATTTTGTTGGGTTTGCTCCCACTACTATTCATGAGAAGAAATTTGCTTATGTGGAGAGTAATAAAAATTCTACGCTTGTGCATCATGAAAATAATGCTTTATATGTGATAGTTATATTGTTGAATTCATTCATGATGCTACTGAAAATTATTATGAGGGAGGAATATATGCTTGTAAGAGTTGCAATGATATCAAGTTTCCTCTCTATGTGTTGAAAGTTTTTAAGTTATGCTTGTTTTGTCTTCCTATGCTAGTTGATTCTTGTTCCTATAAGTTGTTTGCTCAGAAAATCCCTATGCATAGGAAGTGGGTTAGACTTAAATGTGTTAGTCATATGCTTCATGATGCTCCCATTATGTTTCAATTCTTATCTTTTATGCGAGCATCATTGAAATCATCATTCCTAGCTAGAAAGGCATTAAAGAAAAGCGCTTGTTGGGAGACAACCCAACACCATTACCTACTGTTTTTGTGTGTTCACATGATTATGCTACTGTAGTAATCATGTTATATAGCTTTTGTTTCAATAAAGTGCCAACTAAAGCCTTTGGGATAGTATGGATGATAGTTGACTTGATTCTGTGCAAAAACAGAAACTTTTGCTCCCAGTCCAGGAATTTTGAAAATTCACTGGAAAGTGATTTTAATCTGGATTTTTACACAAGATTTATATACAAAATTTCTAAGTTGTCCTAATTTTCAGAATTGTTTGAGTTACGGAAGTATGGAAAGTTTCCAGATTACTACAAACTGTTCTGTTTTTGACAGATTCTATCTTCTATGTGTCCTTTGCTTATTTTGACGAATCTATGAGTAGTATCGAAGGGTATGAACCATGGATAAGTTGGAATACAGTAGATACAACACCAATATAAATTTAGAATGAGTTCACAACAGTACCTAAGTGGTGATTTGGTTTATTATACTAACAGAGCTTACGAGTTTTCTGTTGAGTTTTGTGTTGTGAAGTTTTCAAGTTTTGGGTAAAGATTCGATGGACTATGGAATAAGGAGTGGCAAGAGCCTAATCTTGGGGATGCACAATGCACCCCAAGATAATATTCAAGGAAGATCCAAGCAACTAAGCTTGGGGATGCCCCGGATGGCATCCCCTCTAACGTCTTCGTTCATCGGTAACCTCACTTGGAGCTATATTTTTATTCACCACATGATATGAGTTTTGCTTGGTGCATCATTTTATTTTATTTATATTTGCTTGCTGTTATTTAGAGACATGTTTTCTATCTTTTATTTAAATAAAAAGGTCATGTATAGCCTTTACCATGCTTATTTTACAAGTCTATATGTTGTTGTTTTGAAAATAGAAAGTTTGTTGTTATGTTTTGAATATTGGTGAATAGTCAGAACATGATAAAATCTTGAAAATTTTACACAATGAGTAATAGCAATTTTTCTATAGTGTGGTAATTTTTCAGAATTTTTGGAGTTAGGAAAGTATGATTCCTATTGCATTCTTACATATTGTTCTGTTTAGATAGATTGCTGTTATGTTTGCATTGTTTGCATATGTTTGCTTGTTTAATGATTCTATTCGAGGATGGGAGTATTAAATATGCAGAGGCATCTAGTATGCAATGTCAAATTATAATTTTAGTGATTTTCTATAGTAGAGAACGATAAAGTTTTGCATGGATTTATACTAACTTATCTCACAAGTTCTTGTTGAGTTTTGTGTGGATGAAGTTTTTAAGATTTAGGGAAACTGTCATATGAGGGGAATTAAGGAGACACAAAATCTCAAGCTTGGGGATGCCCAAGGCATCCCAGATTAATATTTCAAGAAGTCTCAAGCATCTAAGCTTGGGGATGCCCCGGTTGGCATCCCAGCTTTCTTCTTCAACAACTATCGGTCAACTTTGGTTGAGCCTAAGTTTTTGCTTCTTCACATGATATGTGCTATCCTTGCAATGTCATTTTATTTTGCTTTGCTTGATGCAAGAATAAAATATAAGATCTGAAATTTTTAAATGAGAGAGAGTCTTCACATAGTTACATAATCATTCGACTACTCATTGATCTTCACTTATATTTTCTGGAGTAGTTTGTCATTTACTCGTGTGCTTCACTTATATCCTATGAGTAAATGGTTGAATGATTTGAATATCATAAATATGAAATTCTATATGTTTCATATGCTTATACCATGGGGAGTAATGACTTCACATATAATAAGTAGAGGTAGTAAATTTATTGGAAGTTAGCACACATAGTATTGGTCACTTGAACCATTCATGAAAGAATATTGAAGGAAGAGAGATTTCACATATAAATGTACTATCTTGGACATATTCTATGATTGTGATCCCCATTAATTATTTCCAAACTTGAGCAAATTAGTTGAAGTTGAACAAGGAAGACAACATAATGAGTTATGCTTGGGTATATTTGTATAGAAGTTATATTGTTATGGATCCTCCAACATGTGGTGCTTGCTATTTAGAATCTTTTGTTAGACAAAATTTCTGTACTAAGCGGGAATACTGCTTGTGCATCCAAAATCCTTGAACCAAGTTTATTCCATGAGTGTCCATCATATCTACCTATATGCGGTATTTACCTGCTGTCCCAAGTAAATTTGCGTGTGCCAAACTTTGAACCTTCAAATAATAATCTGTTTTGTATGCTCGAATCGCTCATGTAGTGATTAGGGGTTGTCAGTATCTTCCATGCTAGGTGGGTTATTCTCAAGATGAGTGGATTCCTCTCATCATTCATGGGAAAATGGCTGGTAACCAGGATGCCCAGTTCCATGCTCAAATAAAATCTAATAAAATTGCAAACAAAACTCCCCCATGATTGTTGATAGTTGGACGGTACCCGTTGTTTCGGACTAGTTGTAGAATGTGCTTGTTGGTGATGGGGGAGTAAAAACTTTACCATTCTGTTTGGGAACTACCTATAATGTGTCTAGCATGGAAGATAGTGAGAACTCTTGGTTTTTATGTTGACAATAAAAGCATACCTCTCAAAATTATTTTCATCTCTGTTTTAAAAATCTTCGAGCTCTGGCACCTCTGCAAATCCCTGCCTCCCTCTGTGAAGGGCCTATCTTTTACTTTTTATGCAAGAGTCAGTAGTATTCCTTCTCATTCCAACCTACTCTTTAGTTGGCAAGTGATGGGGAAAGATCTAAGCATATATGGCCATTCAAATATATTTGATCATGAATTATAATTGTTGACAATTATCTATATAATAAATAAGTTGGGAGGCGAAACATTAAGCCCCTATCTTTCTTTGTGTTCAATGGATGCTATTTGTTCCAAAAATATGCTTTGAATTAGGGATGAAGAGCGGAAACGGACGGAATGAGTGCTACTGCATTTGTTTTCATATTTTTTTGCAGAAGCGGAAACGAATAAAGAAACCCCAGAAATGAATACGGAAACAGATACTACCGGAAACGGACATGGAGCAAATACAAAGCAGACACGGAAATAGATGCGGGCGTTGACCGGAACTTAAAACCCCCTTTAATAATAGAGAAATACACACAAAAACAAACAAACATAATGAGTTGTTAACATGGCTACAAAATAATATCATTATGTTAGCAACTTAGTGTAGTATTGTAGTAGTATTGAACAATTATGTATAGAATCAAGCTGAGTACATTTGTGGTAGTAGAAGTTGTGCCTCAGATTCATTCTACTAATTGTGTCATTGCATGTTGTTTGGTGGTTGGGCCACAAAGGAAACATTGGTCTACAGTAAAACAGAAATTCCATATTCACGGAAACGGAAAGTTTCGTGTTCCACTGAAAAACACCGTTCATTTTCGTTTCCCTTTCCGCATAAAAAATTCCATTTCCACTTTCGTTTTGCAAATTTCTGTCTTTGTTTTCATATTTCCTCTCTGTTTCCATTTTTCCTCTAGAAAAACGGAAAGTTTCCACTCCATTTTCATCCCTACTTTGAGTGGTAGCAATCATGGAAGACTATATGATAGTTGAGTATGTGGGATTTGCTGAATCAAAGCTCTTACATAGTCCCTTCCTGAAATTTAGATGAATTACAATTCTTTGATGACTGAGAACCTAGTTTGTTAGTTTTCAAGAAAGTTTATGATCTATGCTTTCACATGTGAATAGCTTATTACTTGATCATGAGAAGCTTTATGATATGAGCTACTGTTATGATATATATAACGATGCTAGAA
Organism: Triticum dicoccoides; assembly: GCF_002162155.2. Lineage (NCBI taxonomy): Eukaryota > Viridiplantae > Streptophyta > Magnoliopsida > Poales > Poaceae > Triticum > Triticum dicoccoides. The sequence continues at coordinate 457,144,172 of NC_041393.1, forward strand.
AAAGTGATTGAAATTATCATTGATCAAACTTGTGCACTCGATAACATTCACACTTCATAAATTATTTCTTTTATCATTTAGCTACTCAAGGACGAGCAGGAATAAAGCTTGGGGATGCTCATACGTCTCCAACGTATCTATAATTTATGAAGTATGCATGCCATGTTTACAATGATTTTATATGATTTGATTAGAACTAATCCGGACTGACGCTGTTTTCAGTAGAACTATTGTGGTGTTTTTTGTGTGCAGAAATAAAAGTTCTCGGAATGAGCTGAAAATTTATGGAGAATATTTTTGGAAAATATAAAAAATATTGGAATGAATGGATATCGGAGAAGAGTCTCGAGGCCACCACAAGGGTGGAGGGCGCCCCCTAGGGCGCGCCCCTGCCTTGTCATCGCCTCGTGGGCCCCCTTGACTTCTCCCCGATGCCAACACCTCCTAAAAATCCCAAAACCTCCAAAACTAAACCTAGATCAGGAGTTCCATCGCCGCAAGCCTCTGTTGCCACGAAAAACCTCTCGGGACCCTGTTCCGGCACCCTGCCGGAGGGGGAATCCATCACTGGTGGCCATCTTCATCTCGGCGCTCTCCATGATGCGGAGGGAGTAATTCACCCTCAGGGCTGAGGTTATGTACCAGTAGCTATGTGTTTTCTCTCTCTCTCTCTCTCTCTCTTGTGTTCTTCATTCAGCATGATCTTGATGTACCGCGAGCTTTGCTATTATACTTGGATCATATGATGTTTCTCCCTCTCTACCTTGTGATGAATTGAGTCTTTTCCTTTGAGGTTTTGTTATATCGGATTGAATCTTTGGATGTGAGCATTTGATGTATGTCTTGCGATTGGATATTCGTGGTGACAATGGGATGTTCTATTGATCCACTTGATGTATGTTTTGGTTATCAACTTGCGGATTCCCGTGGTGACATTGGGGTAATCTATGCATAAGGGTTGATGCACATTTTCATATTCCTTTCTCTGATACAAATCTTGGGATGCTCTTTAAGTTCTTTGTGTTAGACTGAATATTATGAATCTGAAATTGTGTGATGAATATTGTATAATTGACCCACAGATACTTGTGGTGACATTGGAGTATCTAGGTGACATTAGGGTTGATTGATGTGTGTCATATGGTGTTATTTTACTACGAAATTTAGGGTTGTTTGTAACACTTATACGAATAGCCCAATGGATTGATCGGAAAGAATAACTTTGATGTGGTTTCGTACCCTACAAGCAATTTCATCTTATGTTCTCCGCGATAGAAACTTTGGAGTGATTCTTCATGCATGTTGAGGGATTGTTATATGATCCAATTATGTTATCATTATTGAGAGAACTTGCGCTAGTGAAAGTATGAACCCTAGGCCTTGTTTCCAAGCATTGCAATACCGTTTTTGCTCACATTTACCACTTTCTACCTTGCTGTTTTTATATTTTCAAATTATGAAAACCCATATCTACCATCCATATTACGCTTGTATCACCATCTCTTCGCCGAACTAGTGCACCCATACAAATTACCATTGTAATGGGTGTGTTGGGGACACAAGAGACTCTTTGTTATTTGGTTGCAGGGTTGTTTGAGAGAGACCATCTTCATCATATGCCTCCCACGGATTGATTAACCTTAGGTCATCCACTTGAGGGAAATTTGCTACTGTCCAACAAAACTCTGTGGCTGAAGGCCCAAAACAAGTCTACAAGAAGAAGGTTGCATAGTAGACATCAAGTACATAGTGAGAGGTTGTGCAACTAGGATGATTTTTTGTACCAGATTTTTTAATGAACTAGGTAATTGCCCGTGCGTTGCAATGGGAGAACAACGGTCATGTATGCCATGGGTGATATATTTAGGTCATACTCCCAAAGATAAATCAACCAAGAGCTCTTTACCCCCCCCCCTATTGTTACAATATAAAACATGTGCAATATATGTATTAGTTGAAATAGACATATATAGATTGTATATAGTTAAATGCACATGCATTGCTATGCAGAAAAATGTATCATCACCAAAATGCAACCACGGTAATTATTGAATTCCTTGCGCATATATGATTCAAAAGATGAAACCAAGGTAATTATCCAATTCAAGGTGAAGTAGATATATAATTGAGTTCACCGCATAATTGCATGACAAGAATAGTCATGGTCAAACTGTACAAAACATTGCAATGCTGCTTCTGCAATTATGCCCACTATGATATTTTCTCTAACAAAAGAAAAATTGAATAGCAACTTTTCAGGAAAGTCTATGTAGGAGCAGCATGCACTTTCCAAGGTCACCGTTGACACAGTATATTCCCTTGGCTTCCTTTCATCTTCACGTACACAGCTCATCAACTTCATGTTTTTCTCTGCATGGTTTACACAAAGAATTAGTTTAGCAATATTCTGACTTCAGTCAATAGCACCACTTTTCCCTCTTTGCTGAAAATTTGAGAACGACAAAAGAACATTGAGAATAAGTTATTTTCAAATACCAAAACAAAACAAAAAACGAGATATCGTGTGTGACTTGATCTGTGACTAAGAGACATTCAAAAGCATTTTTGCATGCTCAAGGCGGCCATTGGAATGTTCAACAAACATATGGAAAGAGCAAGAACTTGCTAAATAATAATAGTACTGATAAAATATGAAGGAAATATGCCCTAGAGGCAATAATAAAGTTATTATTTATTTCCTCATATCATGATAAATGTTTATTATTCATGCTAGAATTGTATTAACCGGAAACATGATACTTGTGTGAATACATAGACAAACATATAGTCACTAGTATGCCTCTACTTGACTGGCTCATTAATCAAAGATGGTTATGTTTCTTAACCATAGACATGTGTTGTCATTTGATTAATGGGATCACATCATTAGGAGAATGATGTGATTGACATGACCCATTCTGTTAGCCTAGCACTTGATCGTTTAGTATATTGCTATTGCTTTCTTCATGACTTATACATGTTCCTGTAACTACGAGATTATGCAACTCCCGTTTACCGGAGGAACACTTTGGGTGCTACCAAACGTCACAACGTAACTGGGTGATTATAAAGGAGTACTACAGGTGTCTCCAAAGGTACATGTTGGGTTGGCGTATTTCAAGATTAGGTTTTGTCACTCCGATTGTCGGAGAGGTATCTCTGGGCCCTCTCGGTAATGCACATCACTATAAGCCTTGCAAGCAATGTAGCTAATGAGTTAGTTACAGAATGATGTATTACGTAACGAGTAAAGAGACTTGCCGGTAACGAGATTGAACTAGGTATTAGATACCGACGATCGAATCTCGGGCAAGTAACATACCGATGACAAAGGGAACAACGTATGTTGTTATGCGGTTTGACCGATAAAGATCTTCATAGAATATGTAGGAGCAAATATGAGCATCCAGGTTCCGCTATTGGTTATTGACCGAGAATAGTTCTAGGTCATGTCTACATAGTTCTCGAACCCGTAGGGTCCGCACGCTTAACGTTACGATGACAGTTTTATTATGAGTTTATATATTTTGATGTGCCGAAGGTTGTTCAGAGTCCCGGATGTGATCCAGGACATGATGAGGAGTCTCGAAATGGTCGAGATATAAAGATTGATATATTGGAAGCCTATATTTGGATATCGGAAACATTCCGGGAGAAACCGGGATTTTTCCGGAGTACCGGGGAGTTACCGGAACCCCCCCCCCCCCCGGGGGTTATTGGGCCTAGATGGGCCGTGAGGGAGAAGAGGAGGGCCGGCCAGGGTAGGCCGTGCGCCCCCTCTCCCCCTAGTACGAATAGGATAAGGAGGGGGGTGGCGCCCCCCCTTTCCTCTTTCCCCTCCCCCTTTCCTTCTCCACCAAGGCAAGAGGGGGGAGTCCTACTCCCGGTGGGAGTAGGACTCCTCCAGGCGCACCCCTTGGGGGCCGGCCGCACCTCCCCCTCCCTCCTTTATATACGGGGGCAGGGGGGGCACCCTAGAACACACAAGTTGATCTACATGATCGTTCCTTAGCCGTGTGCAGTGCCCCTCTCCACCATATTCTACCTCGGTCATATCGTCGCGGAGTTTAGGCGAAGCCCTGCGCCGGTAGAACATCATCATCATCACCACGCCGTCGTGCTAACGGAACTCATCCCCGACACTTTGCTGGATCGGAGTCCGGGGATCGTCATCGAGCTGAACGTGTGCTGAACTCGGAGGTGTCGTACGTTTGGTACTTGGATCGGTCGGATCATGAAGACGTACGACTACATCAACCGCGTTGTCATAACGCTTCCGCTTACAGTCTACGAGGGTACGTAGACATTACTCTTCCCTCTCGTTGCTATGCATCACCATGATCTTGCGTGTGCGTAGGAAATTTTTTGAAATTACTACGTTCCCCAACAGTGGTATCAGAGCCAGGTTTTATGCGTAGATGTCATATGCACGAGTAGAACACAAGTGAGTTGTGGGCGATACAAGTCATACTGCTTACCAGCATGTCATACTTTGGCTCCGCGGTATTGTGAGATGAAGCGGCCCGGACCGACATTACGCGTACGCTTACGTGAGACTGGTTTCACCATTACGAGCACTCGTGCTTAAAGGTGACTGGCGGGTGTCTGTCTCTCTCACTTTACCTGAATCGAGTGTGGCTACGCCCGGTCCTTGCGGAGGTTAAAATAGCATTAACTTGATGAACTATCGTTGTGGTTTTGATGCGTAGGTAAGAACTGTTCTTGCTAAGCCCGTAGCAGCCACGTAAAATTTGCAACAACAGACGTCTAACTTGTTTTTGCAGGGCATGTTGTGATGTGATATGGTCAAGACGTAATGCTATATTTTATTGTATGAGATGATCATGTTTTGTAACCGAAGTTATCGCAACTGGCAGGAGCCATATGGTTGTTGCTTTATTGTATGAAATGCAAACGCCCTATAATTGCTTTACTTTATCACTAAGTGGTAGCGATAGTCGTAGAAGCAATAGATGGCGTAACGACAAAGATGCTACTATGGAGATCAAGGTGTCGCGCCGGTGATGATGGTGATCACGACGGTGCTTCGAAGATGGAGATCACAAGCACAAGATGATGATGGCCATATCATATCACTTATATTGATTGCATGTGATGTTTATCCTTTATGCATCTTATCTTGCTTTCATTGATGGTAGCATTTTAAGATGATCTCTCACTAAATTATCAAGAAGTGTTCTCCCTGAGTATGCACCATTGCGAAAGTTCTTCGTGTTGAGACACCACGTGATGATCGGGTGTGATAGGCTCTACATTCAAATTACTACGTTCCCCAACAAAATATGCTTATAATTAACAGATACAGTCATACCATGATTACTGACATAAGTGCGGCACATCTCTCCCCTCGCAATCACTACAAACAAATGGATTGGGATTGGGATATGGGTACTGTACAAGATAAATTTCATGGAGCAAGTGCAAAAGATGACCAATACTACTAATGACAAGGTACAACATGTTCAGCTTCTCGACCAAGATAACAGACAGCCATAGTTCATTTTTTTAGAGAAGGAGGATGACCCCCGGCCTTTGCATCTGGGCGCTCCATATGGCCACTTTATTAATTATCCTCACAAGACCTTACAAAGCCTTACAAAGCCATAGTTCATGGCAAGAACAATTCTCGCAAGGAAGGAACAGAGCCAAAGCCCTTCAATGGCCTCGGATCCGAGTGAACCCTAAATCCCTGGGTACTATAAATGCTCTTGTTCCTTTGTCTGTATACTGTAAATGCTTACTCTTGTTCTTTTGTCTGTGTACTATAGATGCAAAACAGTGCGCTGAGAACTTATGGTAGAAAATAAACACAGAAATCATGAACATAGTTTATCACGTGTGAACTTGCTCTTTCACGGCCAAGATAGTATGTTACCTACGCATAACGCGCATAGGTATGAGAAGCTCACCCTTCGACCAGTCACAAATCAGCCGGCCGTGCTGCTGCCGACAGCCGAGCTCTGCTTCCACACAGCCGCGGAAACCCGAGCTCTCCACTAAGAAGTATTGTAGAAAAAGGAGCAGCATGTTCATGTTATTTCCAATATAACAAGAATTGGCATGATCAATGACAGATTGAATTAGCTATAAATAGACAGCCCATGTCTTTCCGAATCAAGAAAGTTTGCATGGTGGGGAACGAAGTGCTCATGGAACCAGCCGAAATTCGCACCATCGGACAAAGAATCTCACCTTGGCCTATGGAAAATAACCTCTGCCGACAGCGGTTGGGAGGAGGCCGGGCGGATTCATCCTGACGAGACTCCTCAGCAACTACGGCTGGATCGTAGGAGATCGTCCTCTTTGGTGTCGGATCACGCGAGGGTAGGGGTAGGAGGGGGAGAAGGTGGGCATCTCCATCTCGGCATATGTAGAATAGCTCTTCTGGCGGCGGCTGGGACAAGGCCTATCAGAGTCACCCAGCGAGATTTCGGTGTCCATGGCTGGATCGTTGGATGGTCCTCCTACTTGGATCGCACAGCGGTAGGGAAGGAGGTGGGTGATGTCTAGGTGGTGGCCATGAGCGAGGGTAGCGCTAGCCGCTAGGGCATTCTCACGTCACAAGGGGTGGGGAAAAGATTGGGCCAGGACGGGAGAGTAAACTGGGCTGACATGCGCTTGTTGTTTCAGATTATTTTTAGCGAGAAAATTCGGGAAACCAGCACTCACGTCGGGAGGGGATCGACAAAAGGTGGGACCACGTAAGAGGGGAAACGGAACCTTACAGTTCTTTTAGGTAGTAGACATTGGAGAGGATGATGGCGAAGAAGTCGAAGGATACCAATGGCTTTCGAGTTCTTCACCATCATCCTCTCAAATTCGTTAAAAAGCTATTACAGAATATCATCCTAGTTGCACAACCTCTCACTACATATTGTTTCGTCTTTGGTTTCTCTTTCTACGCTTTGATTTTTTGTCATGAGTCAGTTTGGGTGTTCCAAGTTTCAACACTTGGCTTTTAATCCTCGGTGATCATCAATCCCTCGCCCCACAACCCCTCGACCCCTCGGCGACCCTCGACCCCTCAACCCGCGACCTTCTTCTACTTCTTTTCTTTCTTCTTCTTCTTCTTCTTCTTCTTCTTCTTCTTCTTCTTCTTCTTCTTCTTCTTCTTCTTCTTCTTCTTCTTCTTCTTCTTCTTCTTCTTCTTCTTCTTCTTCTTCTTCTTCTTCTTCTTCTTCTTCTTCTTCTTCTTCTTCTTCTTCTTCTTCTTCTTCTTCTTCTTCTTCTTCTTCTTCTTCTTCTTCTTCTTCTTCTTCTTCTTCTTCTTCTTCTTCTTCTTCTTCTTCTTCTTCTTCTTCTTCTTCTTCTTCTTCT